>NC_139656.1:13879767-14439767 GCF_951799395.1 Argentina silus | reverse complement strand
GGGCTGGGGTAATTTGGGACCAGGGCAGTCGGAGGGAATGAGTGGTGCACCACAGGAGCTTTCTCTAGCCAACTGAAGTGTGCCTCAGTAAGAGTAAACACAGTCTCAGTGCTGAGACATCTTGTCATCCAGTTTGCCATGAATCAACCCCTTACATAGGACACCTCCTCACACCAGAACATAACACAGCACTAACAGCACTAGCACTCTAACTAGCACAGACAGAGCCACTCATTTGGCTTCCTTCTGTCTCCTCCCAGGGTTTAACTGAGGTTCTACAGTAGGTTCCCTCTCTCCCCTCCCAGGGTTTAACTAAGGTTCTATAGTAGGTTCCCTCTCTACTGTCCCAGGGTTTAACTGAGGTTCTACAGTAGGTTCCCTCTCTCCCCTCCCAGGGTTTAACTGAGGTTCTACAGTAGGTTCCCTCTCTACTGTCCCAGGGTTTAACTGAGGTTCTACAGTAGGTTCCCTCTCTACTGTCCCAGGGTTTAACTGAGGTTCTACAGTAGGTTCCCTCTCTACTGTCCCAGGGTTTAACTGAGGTTCTACAGTAGGTTCCCTCTCTCCCTCCCAGGGTTTAACTGAGGTTCTAGGCTCCCTCTCTCCCCTCCAAGGGTTAAAGAGAGGTTCTACAGTAGGTTCCCTCTTTCCCCTGCCAGAGTTAAAGGGAGGTTCTACAGTAGGTTCCCTCTTTCCCCTCCCAGGTTTAAATGAGGTTCTAGGTTCTCTCTCTCCCCTCCAAGGGTTAAAGGGAGGTTTTATAGTAGGTTCACTCTCTACTGTCCCAGGGTTTAACTGAGGTGGACATACTCGTAGAGCTGAATTGCATAAGCGACCCAAACTTCCATATTTCTCCCAGACCGCAACATGACAAGCTGTGTGGGGAGCTATTCCGTCTGGAATTATTAACCGGAGACACACAATGCCATCTAATTTCATACCACAACATTCAATCACCATGAATCCACTGTTGTAGGTGCTGTAAATAAGACATGGGATGCAGGTATTTCAAATGAATTAATGTTGGAAGATGAATTTATGTACCTGATTTTGGAAATTAATGAAATATGATAGTGCTCCATTTACATATTCATCCAAGAGCTGTGAGTAAACAATCCAATGTTGAATTCAGAAGATTGTTTATGTGTAGGGGGACAAGCCAACATGAAGGAGGAGACAATATAATGAGATTTTACTTCATCTTTTTTTCTCCTGGTTGGTGGGGGTGGAATTGGATTATAGGGGGACTTATTTATATGGGATATTGAGCATCACAAAATAAATTCTCACCTATTCAAATTGAAATTAGACCTAGGTGCAGCGGATAATCCTTTTTAAGACAGTATGAACTGAAGGTCCAAGCCCCCAGATTTGAAATAAATAAATAATTCCCCACAAAAAAGATACATATTCTCTGCCAGGAGGAGCATTCCAGGGTGTATTTCTGAAACCCTTCAAATATGTACACCACAGAATGTGCTTGATAATTTTCCAAAAAGCATAAACACTTCCATCCATATTCATTAGAAATTTGAGGCAGGCTCCCAATCATCATGTCACACAAAGTCTTAGCCAAAGTGCCTTCCCCAACGGCGCGGCATTTAGCTGGATCAGGAAACCTGATTTTGTTTTGAATTCCTCTCCCTTTTCAAACGTCGGCTCCTATCAGAGTGGCGTCTGGTGATGGTTTCGGTTACATGGCAGCCGCGGCTCCAGGACTCATGAATCTCTTGAAATGGCTTATTTTTCTCAGGGAATGTTGAGACTTAAGGCTGGAAGAGGGACAAGGTTTAGTGTTGAGATGAGCAGTGGGCGGCAGCAGTGGTGCCAGTAGTGATGGTGGTGGTGGTGGTGATGATGAGAGGCTCTAATGTGAGAAGTGAAGTGAGGAGTTGGGAGGGGGTGAAATGCAACCCTCACATGAACCCACAGTCGATGTAGCTAGAGGCACCCCCTTGTGATGTGGTGTGCATTTCTATGAGCAGCTTATAGTACACCCATCACTCTCCTGGCTGCATGGGAGTATGCCTAGATTGAGGCCAGTCCTGGAGTTACATTTAAGCTCGCTAGACCCTTAGTGATGGTCAGTTGGTGTATGCAGAACCAATCCCACATACGACCCGTTCTTTGTGTTACCTTCATCTGTATCCAGAATTGAGAGTTTGAGCTTGTCTGTATGCTGTATGAGCTAGTACTGTAACAGTACAGGCAGCAGGTGTGCACATTTGTAGGTGCCCAACTCCTTTAGAATAGTAAGAGTGTTCCCCTCCTTTAGTCCATGCCTTGAGCTTTCGTGCCAGACCTTTGTACATTATGCAGTGTGTTGAATTTTTTAAAAGAACAGCACAGCTCCTATTATTTGTCCAGAAAGAAAAGACCTGTAAACACAGGAGGATGTTGTCCAGGGGTTTAAACATCACAGCACCTAGCCTCATTAATTCTTCATCCTCGACATGCCCGCGGTAATTACTGGTCCTTCCCCAAACAATGGTTCCTGTTTTCCCCTCTCTCTCTCTCTCTCTCTCTCTCTCTCTCTCTTTCTCTCCCCAATGTGCCTCTATACCTTTTCCCCACTGTTGAGTCGTGTACTGTAGTTCTGTGTAATTTCAGCAGCACACGTCTGTTGATGAATCACTGGGCACATGTGGGGTTATATGTGACTGGCCAGGAAGCACAGGATCAAAGCCTGCAAATGGTCCCTCGTTGAGAAACCTGGTCTCTGTTGAAGGTAGTGTGAGAGAGCTGGTCTGTCCACCACTTGACTAAGAAACACAATGGCAGAGAGAGAGGGAGGGAGAGAGAGAGAGAGAGAGAGAGAGAAAGAAAGAGAGAGAGAGAGAGAGAGAGAGAGAGAGAGAGAGAGAGAGAGAGAGAGAAAGAAAGAGAGAGAGAGAGAGAGAGAGAGAGAGAGAGAGAGAGAGAGAGATAGAGGAAGGTCATCACGTCAGATAGGACACTATAGCTGCAATCCTCTGGGGCCTTCCTCTGACACCTTGTTCCATCTCCCAGTGTGAAGTGGCCGACCAACACATGGAGGAACCCACACCAACAGGACAAAGTTACCAGAGTTGTAATAGGTGACCTTTCTGTGAAGCGGCACACATGCATTTTTATGCCAGGGCATAAATAGCTGAGCTACATAACAATTAAGGTAACCTTTCTGTTTGAATAAGAGGCAATTTCTCAGACAACCGAAAATTACATGAATGATGAATGATTTTTGTACTCCGGTGCAGAGAACGGAGAGAAAAAAGGGAATAAGGAAGAGGGGGAGAAAAAAGTAAAGGCTTGTCTCACTTGTAAATCCTGGTTATAATGCCTCGTTAAAAAGATTTGGGAAAGCGAAACAGAGGCAGACACGCTATCTCTTTCTTAAAGGTAGACAGGTCTCAGTGGGATTCATTAACGTGTGTCCCCGTGGTAGTCTCACTCTTACCGTACAATTGCCTGGGTTAGCACCCAGCCTGAAATTACATCTAATTGGACAATTACTCAAACTCAGAAACCTCCTGCAATAAGCCAACGAGGGCCCTAATAAACACCTTGTCTTCTCAATAAAAACAAGGAAGTCATTTACCTGACCCAAGAGGCAGAATTTGTTATCTGGGCTAAATTTATTTTCAAAATAATTGCATGTGCTGTGAATGAGAATACTAAGAAGGAAGCTAGCTAGCTTGTGCAGGGAAGAGTAATGCAGGTCTGTTGCTCAGGCCTTGCACTGCAGCCTGCTCTCTAGGGGAAAGAGCTCATTTGTTCCACAGATAAGAGCATTGCATACACAGTATTGCAATATTATTGCTGTCAAGCCATAATGAAATAATTACTATTTTGTCTCCCTTTCAACCCCCCACCCACAAGTCCCCCCACTCCTGCCCCTACCCCCCACATTTGACAAAATACTTCCTGCGCATATATGAAGCGTTAATTAAATATTGCTGGTTGAAATGTACATTTTGCTTATTATTTTCCAGCCAGCAACATTGTGTCCATTACATTGGATAGTCAATGTGCAGATGCAGGGTTTTAAAACGTGAGTTTATTACTGTACATTATGTGGTAATACTGTATTACTAATAGCCACCTCCTCCATGACTATAATATATATAATCTGAAATGGACTTTCAGGCTCCAGAAGGATGAAGTTCACACAAGGAGCTGAGAGGAGGAGAGAAGCCATGACTCTCTGAGGTCATGACCCCAGTCACCAGGCCTTTCATTCATGGTCTCCTCAGGACTCCTCTCCCCTCTCCATGCCTTCCATCTCTCACCCTCTGACGAGGTGCCGACCATGGTTTTCACATCTCGCCCATGCATGGCCGACAAACTGTGGGATGAATAAATAATCATGGTTAACCTCGCACGTCCAGGGACAGCGGTCTAACACTTCCACTGTCAAGAGTTCACTCAAATGCCATTCCCCTGTCATAGACCAGAGAGAGAGAGAGAGAGAGAGAGAGAGAGAGGAATGAGAAAAGTGCAGCGCAGGAGAGCTGGACGGTGAGACATGGTGTAGAAAAAACAACAGAGGCAGCCGTCTGAAGGAAGACATGAGTAAAACTCACAAATAATTAACTGGGTAAATATTGGAGAGCCGACTGACTAATTACCTCACACGTCTGACTGCGCTCTCATTATTGTTCCTGTCGGAGTTAACTCCTTCCCTCCCGGATGCGCTTCAGCCCCCCTGAGCCAGCCTCTCACAGACCTCCCCCCTCCTGCACCAACGGATGACATGCTTTTGAGGAGAGCCAGGGACTTTAGCATTACACATGATTATCATTTCTATGGTAACACTTATCATGGGAGAGACTCATCGTTATTAGGCAAGGCCATGTTTATTTCATGTCAGTCTTACAGTGATGCAATGGTGAATTATCAGTCAAGTTCTTTTCCATAACTGAAGGCCCTACATCAATTTCTACCAGGCATTGAACCAACACTATTACAGCAAGTCAGGCATTCTTCCGCCCGTCTCCTCCCCTCATCAGATCTCTCCATCTGGCCATGGCTGGTGTGGCTGGCCTATCACTGTCTCCTCCTCAGGTAGAGTGGAGGATCTGCTCACACAAGGACATTTCTCCAATAATCTCCAGGACGATGGCTAATGACAGCAGCTGTGAGGCAGGCATGCACCACTTCCAAGCTGATTTAAGTTTAACGAGCCACTCCAGAGTGCTATTGATTCAAATCTATATTTGACAGGATACTCTCTCTGAGCATATATTAAATGGATAAGAACTCCTCTCGAACCTTCATCACCAAATGGAGGAGATGGCATTTAGCGAGAAAGGGTGTCTCTCGTTTGTTGAGTGATTTGAGTTATGCTTCAGTCAACGGGGGAGTGTGTATCCATATGAGACGCCATGTTTTACCCCTCTTGTTCTCTACTCTACATTCACCCTGATGAGAGGAGGGAAATTAACAATACCAAAACAAACATGCTTTAGCATTATTTTCCCCCATTAAACAGCCGGTAGTATGCACTGAGATTCAGAATGGGTTTCTCTTTTAATTATCCCTCGCTATCAAACAGTGAATGATGAGATTTATAATGAACTCTACATTTCCATTTGCATCTTCCCCTGTAATTGCTTGGTACAGGCAGGACTGAGGGGGGAAAATAACATTTTTCAACACCCGGAACTGGCATTTTGCCACCCTTTACCCACTACCCACAATTTTAGAAAAGCAAAATGTTATTTCATTATGTTACAAGCTTGTAAAAATGTTATTTTCAGGGGAAATATATGAGAAAAGACAGAGAGAGAGAGAGAGAGAGAGAGAGAGAGAGAGAGAGAGAGAGAGGACAAAGACAGAAGTAGGTACTGTATACAGATTACAGAAAACATAATTATCATTAAACAAAGAACAGGACCTGGTTCAGTATGATGTCATTTCTCTAAATAATCCTGTCTGGGAGTCCAGGGCCTCAACTCTGTGTGTGCTGTGCTACTGTGCCATGAGAGAGTGTAACTGTACATACTGTAGACTGTTGTTTTGGGCTGTAGAAACAAGGGTTGGGGTGAATTCCTTTTCAGTTCCATCAATTCAGTGTTTTGAAATTCAATTCCAAAGCTTTTAATGTTCAATTTACAGTAGAATGTAAAGAACACACACAGTGAAGTTGCTGACTATTGGAACATACTGTAATTTTTTATTTATATTTTTTTCAATTACCAAATTGGAATTCAATTCACTTCTGGAATTGATGGAATTCAAAAGGAATTGGCCCCAACCCTGGTAGAAACATGAGTTCATACTGTAATGATCAAATGGAGCTGCTCAGGAAGTAATAGGCCTCTTTTCTATTGCAGGTGATTGGTTTGTTCGTACGACTGGAAATACAACTTTCCATTCAGTTCAGTTGAAGTCAGGTAAGTGAGGTGAGTTGTGATATGAAAACACATGTACTGTAACATGAGAACAATGTCTGAGCTGAGAGTTTGTCTTACTGTGCAGTATGTCATTCAGGAGGAAATCCTCTTCCCACAGGAAGATCTACAATACGTTTCTCACACAGGCCAAAAATGGAGCTCTGTTTTAATTTTGGGTAAAATAATCAATAACAAGATGGTGCTTTTACAATTTATTTTCAAAGTAGCTCCGTTAGTCATTACATACAGTACAATACTCACCAGCACGAAGACTCTCGCAATGGCTGTGTCTTTCGCCAGTCCTGCACACTTCTAGAAGACCTAAAACACAGACCCAGTAAACAGTGTTTGACTTATACCTAAAGTACACACAAGAAACTCTTTCATTCTACTCTCAGTCTGCACCTCATGCTGCTGCTGTGTTATAGGACCTGAGCTGGATTTCTCACCCCAGGACAGAGAGGGAGAGAGGGGGGCAGCAAGGGAATACACATATATCCCTTGCTTGGTTACTCCTTAAAACCTTGTTTTACTTAATGGTAAGCTGTGGGAAACAAAATTAAAAATTCCTTCTTGATTATATATGTTTTTTGAAGTGTGTGTAACAAATGTTTTCATAATCCTCGATGAGTTCAAGTCTGTTTTCCCCACCAACCAGCTGACAGCTTCCTAATGCCGCCACATTAAAGTGCTTTTCCAGCGTGTGTGATGCAGCTTTAACTAGGTCCTGGGGGCATTGTTAGTTATCATTGCCTACTGCCGGAGCGAGCAGCGGCCCCGGTGAAAGCAATTTCAGCTTTCTTCCCAATCAGCGGCACAACATGAGAGACGGCCAACGAGAACAAACGGCCCGCCTCACCACTTCCCCAACCGCCCGATCTTATCTGAGCCCCACTCCCATCCCGCAAGGGCCAGCCAACGCAACACAACTCCCTCCAACCCCCGACACCCCCTAAACCGCCCTTCCCCAAAATACATGGGATGGTTGGGCCCCAGGCCCCCCAACTCACGCAGATATCCACAAATTTGACTCACAGAGACAGAGGGAAAAAAAACCGCCTTCCCAAGACATCAGTCTTGTACATACTATACTCTGCATACCGTGTGTGGGGGTTTGCATGTGTACTGTACATGTACATGTACTGTAATGTATGTATGACCAGGGCCATGAATGAGTGAGTGTTACGCATGTCAAAACAAGTAATTTCGCTGCTCCTCTGAAGTGAATCCAAATGTGAGGGAATCAATTATTCTTCAGATGTGAATGTGAAGATAGGCCCTCATGCGTTTTACCCACCTCATACTGCCAGTGTCCTCAAAAAGTGTTGCACCTAAAGTACAATATGACTTGAGTATGGAGAAGCATTTTCATAGGGTAAATGATTCAGTATTTTTTTACTGAATCATTTACCCAATGAACCATATTTGTGATTAGGAAACTTCTAACATTTCCATTCCTCCCTCTTGCTTTATGAAACCTGGGGTCCTTTCCATGCTGAAAGAAATGTTTGCTTCAGTGCATTCCCTTTCCTTCACTGAAGGGGGGAATCCCTGTATTACCCGGATGTAAGATTGTGGCCAAAAGCGAGGTGATTCCATTCCATTGTAAGCAAGGGAAGGGGGAATTCTATCCCCTCCAATATCGCCTTCCACCAAGTCAGCAAAAAACATCCCTTTGGCATGAAGACTATCCCACAATTCATTGCAATTCATTCCACACGCCTCTTCCTCCCACATTTTCAATGAAATTCAAAGATGTCTGGCAAAGCACTGTACCAATGTAAGTAGCTTACAATATCTACAGTTAAAATAATGTCTTTGTATAGCTAAGAAAGTTATACATTTATAGCTGTGTATGGGAAGGGAATGGGATCGAGGGAGTCCCGGCATCCTTTCCCTCATTCTCGCCCGTTTGCTCAGGTAGGGCTCACTCGCAGAAATGTCATCAAATCGTCACTGAAGGGCTCACTCAATAGAAGGGAGTAAGGAAGGGGTTGTGCCAATTTGGAATGGAAAGGACCCCAGGCCTCTCCCCTCTCTCCCTCTCTCTCCCTCTCTCTCCCTCTCTCTCCCTCTCTCCCTGCCTGTGTTGTTGCAGGAGACCTGTGATTTATCTCATGTCAGATGTCAGATGTACTCCAGGTATGAGGAGATACAAAGTGCTGTCAGAGGCTGTCTGAGTTATGTTGCTGAGGGTCTATTATTATGGGGGTGCAGCCAAAAGCCTGCTTACCCATTAGCTAGCACACTTAGCATCTCTCATAAATTAAGCCAACTACTTCTGAGCTGTGGGAAAAACGTGTGTCTACTGTAAGTCGTTATCCAGCCTGGGTGTGTGTAGGCGTGTCTCATAGGTCGCTGAGGGTGAGTGTGTGTATCATGATATCTTTATTACACTGGGATCTCACCAAAAGATGCTTTACGACACACAAAACACACACAGATAATACATTTTGACATGTTGTTGTTTCCAGTACTTGGCATGTTTGTGTCATGTGGCATGTCACGTACAGTATATTTTTTATGAGTCCTTATTAACTTCTCACATGGTCTCCGAGGGTTTCTGTGTTGGCATTCTCTGTCTCGTACAGTAGACGTAGGCCTGGTGCTCAGTGCAGCGAGTAGTAAAGTGCAGTCTACCCATTTTCACCGGCTCACCCCACTGTAAAGTTTTATCTCAGGGAACAAATTAAAGGTAATGTAATAATTGGTGACTTGAGTGCGCTTGGCTGTTTATATTGCTGATTGTATGCATCTGAATATAATCTTGGTTTGGCACTACGGGTCACAGCTGAGTAGGTGGAGGGTTATGATTAAGATAAAACACATTGTGGTGGATTGAGGTAAGTGACCTACCGCTCCATGCAGATAAGACTCCAATTAATCTGGGCTGAATTGCAGTAATGTAAAATAAAGATAATTGCTAAATCACTAGGCTACATTGCTTTGATAGATTTTTTGTTGCATAGTGTTTTGCTGCGAGGAATAAGAAATTAAATGGATTATATCACAGCCTTTTCAGATGGATTACAACTGCTTTTAAATAACGGCAAGAGCAATTTCATCAGCCGTGCAATTCGAGAAGCCACTGACAGGCTCTGCACGATTCAAATTGAACTCGCTCTCATCATTTTAATAAAGCCTCTCGCTCCTCACCCCCACAGGCACACGCACACGCTCACACACACACACACACACATACACACACACACACACACACACACACACACACACACACACACACACACACACACACACATACACACTCACACACACACACACACACTCACACACACACACACACACACACACTCACACACACACACACACACACACACACTCATGCACAGATCAACACAAACAAACACTCAGACATTCACACTCACATACAACCACACACACATACATGCGCACTGATAAACACAAACACACTTAGACACTGCTTTGAAAGATGAGGATAAGGGTCTTAATTTATTACAGGTTATGGCCAAACAATTACATACTTGATGATGATCCAGCACCCGATTTTAATTTACCACTCCCCCCCTTTACGCAAAGAGGCTTAGTGCTTGCAGAGGGAGACAACAGAACTTTTTGACAGACGTCTTCAATAAACATGGGGGCTTTGGTGACAGGGGGGTTCGTAGAAATCATGTTTTATTTGCTGCATTCGAAGTTGTGGTTAAAACAGTCAATTGTTGACCAGTAATCAGAGGCATGTGATGAGAGATTTCACGGACGGTTATCTCCTAGTCCTCACCGCTTGGTTCTGTGTGCGCAGCGAGATTGTGGAGGAGAAGTGGCCGTGCCAAGCGCCCAGGGCTGCGGCGGTGGTAGCGGCGTGGCTGCGCTCCTTTAAAGCTGTGTTGGCACGGAGCCCCCTATTGGAGCCAGAGCACTGCTCTGTATGCATTCATTATGGCATCCATTAGAGTAAACATCTCAGCTTCCCGCTACACCAACCCCCTCACTTTTAACTGCCGTGTACGATGAGACTGCATCCAAGCCGCAAAACGAGAACTATGCCCACACGTCGTCTTATTTATTTATTCATTTATGTATTTAGACATTTTCAGCCAGAGCCTTTCCTCCTGTTTTTACTTAAAGAGCTTTTACATGTTTCCAACCCGGGCGTCTGTGTCTCTCCCTGCTGAAAGCTGTCGCTGGAGTGGCAACAAAGCAAGTTGGGTACGGGGGTCTTATTGCTGATCTTTACTCCTCTTAATTCTGTACAGGGGGCAAGGTTTTATGGGGTGCCTTAATAGCCGAGGCTAAAGATAATTGAGAATGTAAAAAATATGATTTGATTCCCCCAATGAAAAGACGAGCTCTGTAGCTCAATTAATTTCCTTTCATTTCTAGTTCCGGGAAATAATGTGGCACAAAGGATATTTGTCTTTGTGGTGCAGTGCCTGAAGTACCCCTGATATGAATTTAAATCAAAGGTATTGGAATTATCTGTTTTGATCTGAAGTGAAGGGGCCTCCTAGTAACATCATGGCCTCTGCTTGTATCAGCGCCAGGCTTCAAGCCACACTGTCTTGGTCTCACTCAGGAAAATGAATAGTTATCAAAATGAGGCTGCAGAGATAAAGCACACGAAGAATATATTTATAAAAAGCTATATCCACACAGACAGAGAGCAATATAGAGTAATAATTTCATCAGGGTTGTTTGAATTTCTCTTTGGCCTCAATCAAATGCAGAAGCTTCAGTAAAAGTAAGTCAGCATGTATTCAAATGAAAAGGTGTCATCATTTAGAATCCAGAAAGAGATGAGAGGAGAGCATCTTTGATCTAACTATGCCTTTCCTTCCATACTGTGCAGTCGTTTGCTTAATTACCAAATTACACATATTTATAGAGGGGCTAAAGCGCATGTGATGGCTGTGCATTAGCATCAAGGCAGAAATTAGACCCTCAGGCCCACATGCCACTGCTCAGCTATTAGTGAAGGATCTCAGCTTTAAATCCCTCAAATGTAAATATCTAAGTGACCTAATCTGGGACCCAGATACTGGCCTAAGGGCCAAGGAAGATAGTCTCCCCCTCACTCCTTCCCTTCTTCCCTCCTTCCCTCTCTCTCTTTCCTCCCTCCCTCGCTCACACTCTCTCTGTCTCTCTCTCTCTCTCTTGCATGTTTTGATCAGTCACTCTTCTCTATGTTTTGCTTCCATGTTGAGAAAGTCACTATATAACCCCACACCACATTCTCCCTCTTTCTCTCTCTCTCTCTCACCCCCCCCCCTCTCTCTCTCTCTCTCTGTTTTGCTCTCGCTCTCTCTCATATGAGGAGGATTGTCTTGTCTGTACAGTATGTAGAGTTGAATGCTGCACTCCCTTCATCTCTGCGCCTCTTGAGTGTGATTTGGCTGTATTAAGGAGCCCACACAGCAGAGGCTGGGGCCGCCACCACCACCACGCCCTTCCCTCTGCCTGTCAATCAGCCACACACCCAGCCTCTGTCACAGGAACACATGTGGAGATAACGAGGGGGCCGAGCCAGGCGTGGGTGGATCTGGACCACGCAACCACACAGCCTGGCCCTGGGCATGCCACAAGACACCCAGCTAGGGGGAACGAACAAGGGAGACACGACAGCCTCATGACACTTGCTTTTGTGTATCATATCATTTTACCAATCATCTGCGTTTCATTTATTTGGGCCCTGCCGCGTCAACTCGGCGTCAAGTGGCAGGCCTGCTGGCCTAGTTAGGGTGGGAGTAGAGAGCGGAGTGGGCCAGGGTAAAAATAGGGCTGATGAAATCCTCCTGTCCAAGGCCCACTGACAGCCCTGGCACTCCAAATGAAACACATGGTGGATGAAACACAAGAAGGCAACATTATTACATTCCATCCAACAAAGGGGGAAATAAATGCAACTTGATTTCTGATGTCTTTAGTTGTCGTTGTCTTTTTTGGGTGTGTGTTTTTTTTTGCTTTCTTTTTGTTCATTTTGAGTTTTTGCTTTGTATTTTTACAGATACAGTATGTTCAGGCATTGTTATTGTAAGTGCAGCTCCAGCAGGGAAGAGAGTCTCCTCTCAGTTCCAGGGTTCCTCTCTGTTATTGTTGTTTTGTGTTTGAATATTAACAGAAGATAAAACAAGTTCATCCTTCCTTAAAAATGGAGTAAACAAGAGTGCTATGCCACTCAGAGGGAACTGAAAGTTGTGGAGACCTGCACATGGCCATGTAACACAACATTTTATTAGTGTGTTCAGACTGTGTGAATCTTTTATCTGTTTTATGGTTAACGCAGCACAAACTCCTGCTGTTTGAAGTCTGGTCTCCTGCTGTATTTAAAGTGAATCTAATAATGGACATTGAATGTAATATATCCTATGACCCTGCATTATTGATGGCTTCTCTCGGTCAGAAGGCCCTATTGAGAGGTTAAATGCAATACTTTTGTTGTCATAGAATATTTACCATCAGCCTGTCTGTATTGATTCCTTTTATTCTTCCTTTTTTAATAAATGAGTGGATATACTTTGACTCTAAATTTTTAATACTCTCATCATCTCATGATGGAACTGAAAAACAAAGGAGGGAGGGGGTCGACTGAAAGAGAGGGAGTGACGTTTGTTGGAAATGAAGTGAAATTGGATAATTTACTGCTTGGATGCAGAAGAGCGATGTTCCTCCTCTGCACATTTACAAGTAAAGTACCTAATAATGCCAGGCAATTAGAAATGACTGCTAGTAGAAAACAGGGGCTGGAGTGATTGCTGATGTGGATTAGGGCTACATTATCCAGCAGGCAGAGAGGAGAGAGGTCGACACTGAAAGGTGCTGTTATACGAGTACAAGGACAATGCCTTAAATGCCACACTTCAATGGCGAGAAGGGATTTGCTTCTCATTAATTTCCGAAGATTTCCATCCTCCCCTCCTTTTCGGAAGGCCAGCCTGGTGGGAGCTGAGCGGAGAAGCTCTCTCCTGTAGTGACAGCCCCTGAGCAAATGTTCAACATCATTAAAAACATCAAGTACCATTGGCACCCTCTCTGTGTCTACAGTACCTGTACAGCTACTGGTAAAACCCTGTATGTGTGAAGCCCTACCATAGAAAGGCTGAAAACACTCATACCTGTAGCCCCTTAATTTTATGCGCTAGACATGAATAAGCAAACAGTTTAAGTTATTTCACTGTTTTTCTAGGGCTGTTAATCAATCTAATTTCTCAAGGTTAATTACACTTTTCCATCAATTGATCAATCTACCAGGATGAATCTACCAGTTAATCTACTGGTTTGTCTGCCGACTTTCTAATATAAGTTTTCAAGGCCAAGAACATCAGGCAAATTGAGGCAATATCCTCCTTTTGCAATGTTTAAAATTGTTTTTCTCTGTCCTTCAAACACACACACACACACACACACACACACACCCACACACACACACACACACACACACACACACACACACACACACACACACACACCTCAGGGCAGTTTATCTCAGTCCTGCCATCTGATGGGAAGGTTTAGTGGTGAGGAGGACTGTGGTTCTGGATGACAGATTTTAATTACAGAAACATCGGCTAGTGACACAAGAATTGCCAGGTTCAGCACAGCATCAGCCAATGACGAGCTTGATAACCAGATGATGAGGGTAGGGAAGACATTTAGCTATAAAAGGGCAACGCTGATGTGCCACGTCAGCTGTAGGAATGCCACACTGCAGGGCCTTGACTGTGCTGGCTTCAGAGCACAGGTCTGGAACCAGTCCTGAAGCCATGACTGAGGAGCTTACTGAAAATAGGACAGGCCTAACACAAGACTTATCCTCTCAATGTCTTGTCAATAATTAAATCATGGAGAAATTGCCATGATGGAATAAAATTTGCCATATGCCTTTTGCATACAAAAACAATGTGATATAATAAAGGCAAATAACCTAGTGGTAAAAAGCCTGATTAGCTTGTTCAGTTTAAGCAAAGTATCCCAGTGACATGTTAATGAGGGATGCTAGGGTTGAACCCACTGGCTTTTATCAGTTATTATAATATATATATGTGTGTGTGTTTATTTATTACAATTAAATTAAAGAACTATTTTCTTGCCCACCTGTTCATATTTTACTTGCACTTATTACAGTAACCATCTGCTTTCTGCAATGATATACCTGAGTAGCAGAGGTTCTACATCGTTCCGAAAGTACTTCCAATTTAGCGTCCACTGCTCTGCATGCTTCTTTGCTCTGTCACTCTTCAGTGTGAAATATAACCATGTAACTCTCAGCACAGCTTCTAACGATAGCTCTGATCATATCACTATACCTGAGATCAGTGGGTGCTCATAACAGTGAGGAGCTGTGAGTGTGTGAAGTCCTGGACAGCAGCTGTCTACAGTATAAACACCAGTACAGAGGAGTCAGTGACAGAGGCCCTTCTGTCTGCTACAGAACATGGACTGGAGCTCCTGAGCCGGCTCTTTCTCGTTATTCTCCAGTCGCAGCCTGCTGGGCTGTAGATACATAGGCGTCTGGGCGACTGGCTGGGAGTAGTGCAGTGTGAACGGTAACACCCAGGACAAATTACACGGCGGGGGAAGAGGGGCCTCTCCACCACTGAGCCATGGTGGCATCACAGGGGCGGAAAATGACAATTCTCTGAAAAGGTCATACAAGACGCCCGTGCCGCAATACGAGCTTACAGCCAATCTGACAATCTTAATTCAAATCATGACATTCCCCAAAAAGTAGAAGGTTTTCATCTCCCCATGTCAGAACAGCCGGCTGACCTTTAGCATTTCAGAACTTCACTGAGTTTTAACAAATGCTAATCAGGGCCCTTCATTAACAGGTCCCTTCCACGGCGCCACTCGCACGTTCACAATTTATGCGTTTCACACAGAGATCCAAAGAGTAATAGGATTTTCTATTATATTCTATTAATATGCATATATTTTCTACGAATTGGACAGCCTGAAATGAATTCAAGTGATGGCTTCCAATGATATAATTCAATAATGGACGTGATAGAAAATGTAAATGTCCTATGCAATATTCTTTCTACATTTCTTCATATTTTATGTATTTTTGGCCTACTCATTCTGGAATACAGTACAATAAGAGCGTTTTTGTACAAAAGCAGTAGTTGTATTGTGTCAGAGAGGTAGAACACCTTGATGGCTAAAGTGAATCTTTAAAAGCTGATGATATCACATTGTATAGCATCTTAAGTTTCTCATCACTGAGGAATGAATAGACGATCAACTTGTAATGGATTAATTAAGGCTAGTGCTGCTGCTGGAGATAATAGGCTTTCTGATGTCTGAATGGTGACTGGGACTTTGCAGCCACTGTGTGGAGCTGCTCTGTGCTGAAGCAGCTTGCAGAACTCAGGTAACAAACTGGCACTGTGCGGCACTTTGAAATACCAGTGCATGTGTGTTTGTTTGTGTCAGAGTGTGTGTGTGCATGAGTGCTTGTGAGTACGTACAGCATGTGTGTGTGTGTGTGTGTGTGTGTGTGTGTGTGTGTGTGTGTTCTTTATGTGTGTCATACATGTACATTTCTGCCTACCTGTTTGTGTCTTTATGTAGGAGGTGTCAGTGAGCTTCTTCAGTAGGAGCAGCTCCAAAACACTGACTCACAGAGACAATCATTCTCCAACTGTGTATCTCATGTGATCATGTTCCCTGAAACGACCCAGAGCTCCCAATGAAATCCAAACATGGACAGTGATACCGCCCCTGTTTGCTGTCCCAACTGGACCTGGGGAAAGCCTGGAGAGATAGGGGCCAGCCGCTCCCTCTGCATAGCACTGCTGGGTGCTCAGATTAATAGGCAAGATAGATGTATGTACTTACTCAATCCTCATCACTCTGATTGTGTGGCCAGGCCTGGGACCATGTGCAGGTGAGGATGTCAGATGAGCGATGGTGGCATTGTAAATGAAGATATGCTGAGAGGCCTTGTAAATGCATAATGACTTCTCTCCCTGCCCGTCTCCATAAAACCCACAGCACATACCTCACCTCTGGTGCTCTTTGGCGCCCCCTCTGAGTTCTAGAGTGTGTTAGAGACAGTGTTCAGGTAGACTTTAGCCCTTTTCTCAATTGTTAGGAACACGACTCCTCACGTCCTCTCCCCTGTCCTCCACTCGCTTTGTCCTAAAAAAGCACTGGAGGAGAATATGTACAGTAACTCCTTCAATGTGTTTAGAGCAGGATGCGAGAGGAGGACGGAGGAGAGGACACAAGGAGTTGTGTTCCTAACAATTGAGAAAAGGCTTTTGTCACACATGGCTCTACCCACAGAACAGTACTGTAGCTACTCCCTGTTTCCTCACTCTCACTACCGCCACCACCACACACAGGGAAACAGTCCCTGTTTTAAAAGGAAGCCCTTTACTGCTACATCACAGGAGAGCTTGGGCATTACTATAGTACAGTATATGCCATGGTATCATGCAGGCCTCCTGTGCTTCAACTCTTCTCTTTGCGGGGGGTTGAATGGGCCCTTGCCCTACCCTGCTGGAGTCAGTAGACAGGGTTACCCCCCCTTTCTCTCCCCATGCCCCCCACCCCACCCCACCCCCCAAAGCCAGAGACAGCAGTTTCTCCACACACGTGCCCGGCTAGGGTAAACTTATCAGGTGGCGGAAGGTCACCTATACTCTCAAGGCTGTTTAGCAAGGTCAGCCAGTAATGAGCTGCAACTACTTTATTTGCGAGTCGGGAGGCTCCGAGGGATTAATTGTCCCCACTCCTTCTCATCCATGATCTGAGGGCCTCTTTGTCAAAATGATCCATGGCTTTCGTCCTGCGGGCCCACGCTTCCATTATTAAGGTGCTCACTAATCGATAGGAGCATTTTTAACATTGTGCCCTGTAACTTTTATCAATCCTTATTATCTAATGACTAATACTGGTTGGTTCCAGGGCCCTATCTGCACATCCGCCGCCTCATGCATCTTTAATTGGAACTGATTGTTGCATTAAAGGTTGAATATGCAGCCAGCCTATTCACAGAGCTGCCCAGCCTTAAGTGAAAGTGCCTTAAATTAAAAGCCTATAGCAATCAATACTGGTGGTGTCTATGAGAGAGAGCGCACCCGGGATGGTCAGGACATTGTCGCGTCTCTCGTAAACCGCTCCGCCTCTCTGTCTGATGGAACTTAGAGCACCCAGGAATCATCCCTCAAAAAATTTAGCCAAATATTCAAGAGCCTGTTTGAAGGGGCTTAAAAGTTTGCGTTAATGCTGTATTAATG
Organism: Argentina silus; assembly: GCF_951799395.1. Lineage (NCBI taxonomy): Eukaryota > Metazoa > Chordata > Actinopteri > Argentiniformes > Argentinidae > Argentina > Argentina silus. Next base: position 14,422,171 of record NC_139656.1, on the reverse strand, counting down.
GCTTGTCAGGCTGTACGTCTTTTAGAGAGAAGCATATCATGCCGAGCTGCACTGTCAAAAAATATTTCATGGGCAAATGGCATGTGAAGCACTAATTCAAAGCTGAGATCCCACTCTATGTGATGCAACAAAGAGGGACCGACAAACAGCTTGCAAGTGGGCAATTACGACTGACAGAGTGCACTTTGAGTCTGCATTAGGCAAATTCATTTGACAGTTGCTCAATACAGTTCTATAACATGCCTGGATTATATTGTACATGTTAGCCGGATGTTGAGAGAGTGCTTGAGAGTATTTTTAATAATGCATCTTTAAATCACATCAAATGAAATTCATGGTTGAGACCATACAGTGTGATTAGGGAGTCAGGACCTCTACGCTACACACAGAGAGATGCAGCTCTATAGTACAGTGTGCACTGCAGGTCATTCTCAGTAAAGACCCGTACGATTTCAAAGAGATTTCCTATTGGCTGGTGATTATCTATTCTTTTCCTCCACAAGATTTGGATCATTTAAGGTTATAGCCTTCTCTTCCTTAAAGGGACAATCTGGGATTTGTACATCCATGTTGAGACGTAATGATATATAGCCATTCATTATTGAAGAATATAACTTTTAAATGCTTCTTGAACTTAGTTCAACCCCCTTACCCCATCAGAATCCAACATATAAGCTTATTTTACTCCATTGATTGTAAAATTACAATGTAATTGTAAACAAAACTGTATAGCGATTGATTACAACTATAAATGTGATCTCATGTGTCAGTCCTTGCATCTTTAGCTCTGTCTATTAATTTTTAGAGTGGTTATGTTTCTCCAGCCCCATCATTTAGCTGTTTACCAAAAAAGTGGCTTTGTTGTTGTTTGAATCCCAGATTGCCCCTTTAAATTGGAAGGTTTATGCTACACATACAGTATACCCTGACACATAGATTTGTAAGGCAGAGTATAACAGCCAACCTCCAGCGAATGAGGCCATGGAGGGACTGTGTGAAAATAACTCATTAAAACCCCTGCTCACACACACACACACACACACACACACACACACACACACACACACACACACGCACACACAGACTCCCCTGCCTGTGCAGGGTTGAGCTAATTTGTGAGTGAGTCCAAGGCTGTTGTCCAACAACACATTTCTAATTGTCCCCCCCCCCCACACCCCTCAATCCGCCCCCCGACACACATCCACACACCCACTCCCACACCCACCCCCTCCGCCACCCTGCTCTCCTCCCTCCTGCTGGAACGGAGTCGTGGCTGAAAAATAGATGAGATCTTTGTCACTCAAATGGGTGTGCGTTTTTTAAGTGCTGTCAGAGTGGGGATGAGGCCAACATGCATTATGGAACACAGTAGGGCCTCACTAAGCGCCTCTGCTCTCCTCTCCGCCCGCCCGGTCTATGGGCACAGAAGTGTCTGAGGGAGCCGGACACATGGTAATGCCTGTTGTAATGTAGGATTGTATAATAATATTTCAAGTTTAAAGCTAATTAATCTCAGAGGTATCGCCAGGCTTAAGGCCTTTCTGTACTGTCTGAGGCTGCTAATTCCTCCCATCTGGAGGGGCTGAGGAGCGTTTATTGGAGTTTACCAGATTAGGTCCAGACATGGGCTCTTTAAAGGGGAACTGCTGTTTTCTTCAGATTGGAGATCTGCCCTCATTGTGTGGCTGTGTAGGTTCTAGATGAATAAAGGCCTATTATACTGGGGCCTGTGACAGGTTTGACTGGAAGGCTATAAATGGGAACCTTGCCACAAAGGGAAAGACCTTTTAACTGATGTGTGAAGCAGGACATGCGTGCCAGGGCATGTTAAGCATTATCATTTTAATCCGTGTACACTGAACGCTTCAGCATTTCCAATTTCATCCTGTGCTCTGTATTGTATTGTATCTTATTAGCCCTGGGTTGTACATACTCCTTGATGATGAATATGCATGTCCAGGGCCATCGCATAATGCATGAGCTGATGCACATCTGCACAGATTAACAAAAAGCTACAGTTTCCCTAATGTTGAAATTAGACCTGTCTAAAAAAGTATTGTTGTAGTAGAATAAATGCCTGCAGCCTCTGACCTCTCCAGAGTGTGTTCAGTAGATGTGCTCATAGCCTGTAAATTAGAATAGCCTGTCAGAAGTTCAAGCTGACATACAGTATTTAGCCTTTCTCGAAAACTTTTCTGTAGTGGTGATTGTATCTTCTATAGGAGGATACACTGTCTGTTTTTGTGGGGCTGAGCCTGTTCTGTTCTGATCCCAAGGTGATCTATTATGAAGGTCTGAATGGGGAATGAGTTCAGCCTGGAAGGCCATGGGAATACTGAAGGTTAGAGAGGTGATCGAACCCTACCACAGTCAGAGAGTAAGAGAGAGAGAGAGAGAAGAGAAGAATAAAAAGAGAGTGAAGGGAAGGAGGTTCAGAAATCACACTTTCCTATCCCTTTTTCCCCAAATCATATTCAAAATACTATTCTTAGATCATCATGATTGACCCCCTGTATTCACAACACAAATCTATCTCACCTCTTACCGGACCGGATCTTGAGTGCATCCAACTCACGTTTGTTAAATGAATTTCTCCATGTGCCATTTAGGGCGGGCATAAGGAGATGCCGAGCTTCGCCATTTGTGTCACTCACATCCTACGATGACCCATCGCTGAGGTGGTTTTGACACAAGATGTCGGACGGAGTCACTCTCAGCCTCTACCTTTTCTCCATCCATTAGGGTCTGGGAGCGGTTGTAGAGAGGGAGCGCCATCACCTAGCATCAGCTCAGCACAGCTCAGAGCGCCAGTGCCAGGCTCTCCTCCCCCACAGATGCACCTTGGGCCAGACAAGGCCTCCTCCTTCCCTTTGTTCTGTGCATCTGTTCAGCATCAGGTGACAGGGCTGATTAGCCTCACTCAGGGTCTTAATAAGACAGGCAGAGCAGAGCAGGGTAGAACAGAACAGAGCAGTGTAGCTCTCCCAGTCCTTACAGAGACCAGACTCCAGCCCTGCCCTGCCCCTGCTCCTGCTTCTGCTACCCTAAACCACACTGCATGCGCCGCTACCAACTACACACTTATTTTCTTTATCTCTTTTGAAACTTTCTGTTAAATGTCAGGTTCTGCATTGTGAGCTAGTGTGCTTGAAACACTACTGCTTCTCAGCTTAAACTCAAGCAGCTTTTTATTGTTTTAGATATTTTTTTGTTCCCACACTGCCAAGTGTTCATGTATATTGCAAGAGATGAAGATGCAAAAGGTGAACGTTATAAGAGAGAAACCTGATAAGAGAGAACGTTTGAAGGTGTGTATTTTAAAACTAGTCTTAGAATGACCTTTGACCTGTGCAGAGTAACTACCATAACAGCAGTGCCCTTTCCAATCCTAATACGTAGTGATATGCCATTGAAAACACTCAAACACTTAGTAATCCTAACACTTAATCCCAACTTCTACAGAAGTTCAAAAGGTCTGAATCACAACGTACACAATGTTTATATATTATAGCTCAAAATCTGAAAATGTATATGCTATTGATTCCAAATCTCCTGACCTATCTACAATAGGTATACAGTGTGTGTCTCTGTATCATTATTTCTACTCAACAGAACATCCATGGACACATTTCCCCAGTGCACCAGGTGTTAACGCATGCACAGAATAGAAAAGAGAGGCGGAGAGAGAAAGAAAATCAACATTTTGTTCTGTTTTCCAGTCAGGTGTGAGTGTGGTGATGAGTGGGTGTACAGTCTCCAGTTTTACGCAGTGCTCTGTACCTGCAGGGTCAACTTCACCCACTCTCTCCCACTGTCTCTGCCACTGTCTCTCCCCCATGCCTCCTGGCAGAAGCCCTACTCTGTGATGTGTGTGTCCCAGCCCACCTGTTCCAGCCTCATTACTGTCAGGGCCTGTGTTAATAAATATCCAGGTGTAGTGCGCTTCCCACCGCCTGCCGTTCATCACCATAGTTCTCCAACTGCAGAGCCCTCTCTCTGCTGCAGCTGGCCTGACGGGAGCCATGATTACACTGTAAGCACTGTAGTTATTCACCCTCTGCCCAAACTCTGACACGGCGCTCCATCTTACACACACACACACACACACACACACACACACACACACACACACACACACACACACACACACACACACACACACACACACACTGACAAACAAACACTTGCAGATATTCCCTCTCTGTCATGCACACTCTCTTTTGCTCCCCCATACAACTCCCCTGACTGTGAGTAAGCAGGGGAGTTGGAAGTTACCATTTGCCCTGCACTCAAAGCCATTACTGTAAAAACAGCCCAAGCAGCACTCTCCTGCTGTGGTTTAGCTCACCACAGCTGTCTCGATGTGTACCATGGTTTGAGAAAGAGTGCACTTACATATCACACAATTTTGAAGATAGCAAAAGATCCACATGTTACATTTACTGTAATGTCATGTAGCCATACCTCCAAATCACATTGTTTTTGCACCTCCTTCGGAGGTCTGGGGAAGTTGCTATTAGCCGATTCAGTTTGAATGGAATCCTACCTACAATAAGTCACATTTTGATTGGCTTTGAGCAGAAGTGATGTTTCTAGAACAACAACCGCCTTCCCTTTTTCGTTACTCTTGAAAAGAGAAAATTAGTCAGTCTAGGCCAATAAACGTAGCTAACATTGCTCGCAAGCTATATTTTTTTAAATGGACATTGCTGAAAGGGTTTTATTTTTCCTGGAATTATAATTCGGTTGTTGGAACATTACCCACATTGGGACCAGTGAAAATGATTGGCTGTTCCGTTTTGAGCTGCCTGTTGACTGGTTGGGAGTGTGGCCATCACGTTACAGGTCTCCACCCCTCACTAAAGAAGAGGCTTTCTGAACAAGGTGAGAAGAAAGACTGGGAGCCTAGGTTACATTTACAGTAGATACCACCTATGACTGGTTTATAACATGTTTATTATTAGTCAATAATATTTGGTTTTATGGCTACCTTCAAATGGATAATATGCACATACAGTACAGGTTGAGTGGTTAAAAATTGTGTTAACTAGCTCATCAGACACATACTCCATGTTTTGTCAAATAAAATTGTTGCTGGTTGATTCACCTGCCTGCCTTAATGGTTTATGATTATGATTGCATGTAAACAAAGGATAGGACATCACTGTGTGTTTTTTATTGTCCCTCTTTATTCATCTCTGACGCAGAAACATGTGCAGTACATACATACTGTATTTACACACAGGTTACTCTGACTTCAAACTTCATGACTTTTTTTGCCAGCCCTCCCACTCACTCAAACAGAAACACATATAGTGCTATATGCCACGTATACTCCTAAATATTCCACACACACACACTGCCTGCACCTGTGGACACTGGACAAGCCACGTCATAAAACCAAACCAACAGTCACCAAACTAACAATGTCCTACATGTGTGTGTGCGTGTGTGTGTGTGTGCATGCGTGTGTGTGTTTGTTTGTACCCTGAGTGTGTGTGTGTGTGTGTTTGTTTGTACCCTGAGTGTGTGTGTGTGTGTGTTTTGTGTGTCAGCGAGAATGGGTGAGTGGGTCAGCGGGGCCTTAGTGGAGCTCTCCAGCAGCAGCAGCAGCAGCGGCGGTGGTGGTGGTGGTGGTGGTGGTGGTGGTGGCCAGAGGAACGTCAGGGAGGACACAGCCACTTGACTCTGGAGAAGCAATCAGACTCTAAGGGGTTTAATGCACTGCCTTGGGTCTGAGCCACAGCAATTGGGTTTGATAGCCGTGTCATTATGAGAGGAGGGCGTCTGGAGGTCTTCAGCGGCCAGGGATTAGAGGGAGAGAGAGAGAGAGAGGGGGGACAGAGAGGAAGAGTGTTGGGGGGCGGGGGTGGAGGGTCCTCTGTGTCTCACAGCACTGGACCCTGCTCTTCCTCACCTCCTCACCCCCAACCCCCCCACCCTATGCTGCCTCACACACCCCCACCATCTCAGTGATTTCACTTCACACGAGTGCCATGGGCTGGAGTGGAATCCTGGATAAGACAATAGGTTACTCTCCTCACTGTCTGTGGACAGCTCCAGTGTTTCTGAGCTTGTTAACCACTCAACATTTTTAATTTGTTGCGGTGGAGGAAATGATTGTTTATCTCCTCCAGATTGGGTAATTAGGAGGATGTCATTGATAAGATTCTCTCCCGTTCTTTCTCCCCTACCTCTCTCTCTTTTGCTCTCATTCTCTCTATCTAGTATGCTGTCTCTTCCATGGGAAAAAACACCTCAATCCAAAGTACAGTACAGTATGGCCCCAAGGATATATACTGTAGTACATTATACTCGTACGGCCACTGGTGGTAGTTGAGGTACGAGTGTGACTTGTTAGGCCCTCTCCAGCTCTCTAATGGTTTCATATTCAGAGGATGCTCTGTTGAGAGAGTTGCTGATGAGTGTGTGAGTGTATGTGAGAAGTTGTAATGGCACCGGGCGGGCGTGATGGCAGATGCCAGGGTAAGAGTTGTCATCAGTGTTCCTGGAGCCTTATGGAATAGAGCCAGGTCTGTGTCTTTGATTGGGCCGGCTGCAGCTCTGCCATTTGCCACAGCTCCTCTTTGATTAGCGCCTCCATGAAAATGTATGCCCTGCACTCAAAGCAAACCGGGGGAGTAGCTACCTGTCAGGATATTCACAAACAAGGCTACTTAGTGCACAGCGAACTGTATATTTTAAAGTGTAATACTCCAAGCCATTTCATTGTAGGTTGATTGCCAAATCCCTCATGACTCAACCCTCCTCCTCCTCCCCCCCCCACCCCCTACCCCCGGGTGTCTTTCTGTGTGTCCCCAGATACACACAAGGAGGTACACAGCCGGCCCCCCAAACAGAGATGTGGGGAGAAGGGCACTCTCTCAACCCTCACAACAAAGGCTCCGGCGCCAGATGCTGTGAATACCAAAAAACCCTGCAACACAAACAAAAAATATATAAATTAATCAGAGAGCTCAGGTAAATAAATAAATAATGTATATGAGGAGCTAATTAAATGTGTTTATTCCTGTTATCATATGCTGCCCTCATTTCCCCCACTTGAAGCCATGAATCATTAAGTGGCTGCTAAATTGGTCTCTGGGGCCGTCCCGGTGGCAGGGGGCGGTCAGATCCTGTCTGGCAGAAGGCAGGTGTGTGCGTCGGACGGACGGACGGCCCATGCTCCCGTGCTCCTCGGACGGGCGGCGCGTGACGGAGGGTAGGCGGGCGTCACGCTGGGAGGTGAGCGGCCGGAGGAGATCCGGGAGCAGAGCGGCTGACAGGGCCGCCCGTCACACAGGCCCGCTCCGCTTTGATTAATGAGGGCATTTGAAAGACAATTAGTGGGAGCAGATTTGCCTTCAACTGCCTTATCAATCAGACCCCCTTTAATTCAAAGCGTAGCACCCTCTGCTGCAGGGAGAACCAGTGTCTCAGCATTGTGTATCCAGCCAGAGATGGGCTTACAGTCAGTGGGGAGGTGTCTGCAAACAGAAAACTTTTCAACACACTAGACTTTTTATGGAGGCTATAGCAAGGCCTTGAGGTTATCTGGTCTTTGGCTATTTCACTTTGGATTAGCACAAACACAATCTGTTTGAGTATTCACTGAGTATTCATTCTTCGTGAATGAGCAAAAAGACAAGGGTCAACCATAAGCTGACATCATACTGCCCCAGCCAAACTGCAGGCCTGAGCCATTGCAGTATGGCTGTTGTTGTAAGTGAAAACACTAACAATGCTTTTCAACATCTTGACTATACACATCATCAGCAATATGATCATTATGAACCAAGGCTCTTATGGTATTGTACAGTGTTTTGAAACACATATGGTAGAATAGATTTGGTGTATGCAATGTAAATGCTGTCTAATTCAACTAACCCTACCCTACTTCATTGCTGGAATAAAGAATGAAGGGTAGACTTTTTTCAACCCTCTGTGGATAGGTTTGATAAAACACCAGTACATTGACATTTAACAAGGTTTTAAGCTGCCTAATTATTAAGTAATGATCCCAAATTGTGGACATAACTCACATCCTTGGTTATGCAGCAGTATTGGTATTCATGCAAAATCCCACAGAGTCACAGTTAAGAAATTCTCATGGTAGAAGCTATGAAAGTCTTCCATGCTCATTTAAGTGGCCTCTCTAAAAAACTGACAGTTAGAAAGGTCGATATACTAGATATATTTCCCCTAGTTCCTGACAGCCCTGAAGAGTACTCTACAAATATACATATCAAGAGTTTACCTCCATGCGGCACTGTCTCGTCTCCCTCTCTACAGCAGCCCTCATGCACAATTACACTTGTCAATCATTTGAACCCAAATTATCTGAACCACCGGAGAAATGATGTAGATCCGCATGCGCTTAAGGGGGTGAAAGATGTGTTTTCATAAAGCTGGAAACAAGCAAGTAAAGAAGCGTCTGTATTGATCCTGCTCCCTGTAAATAAAACAAGTGCGATGGGCGAGTAGAAACAAACGCACGAGGGAGACAGCATCTGGGGAGGAAAATCGATAGGTTTCCTAACTCTGAGGTCTTCTCTGGTCAGGCTATTCTCTCTGGGTTTAGATGTCTGCAGAGGGAGAGAGGTAGAGGTAGAGGAGGACAGGACACGGTCAAAATCTCCTTCATTTGATTCTGGAGCCAAGGACTGTGAACGCAGCTCATATGCATTTAGCCCAGACAGTTTGAGGAGCTGCTGGAAGGAGCTCTAGAAGGGCAGGCACATTAGTGTTTCATCTTAGAAATGTCAGATAGTTCCTAGCCAAAGGGCTTTGTGTTTTCCCAGTAGGAGGGAAGTGCCATATGCACTACTAAGGTGGTGGTTTCAAATGTTTACTTTTTTAATAATTTGGTGTAGCTGGTGTAGCTATTGTCGATAGAAAATGTTTACTTTTCTGTGACTGTTTTTGTCTGGTGACCTCTGAAAGGAAACTTGTTGACCCTAAGGACCTACAGTAGTAAGAATGACCTTGAGATTATATGTACTATAGCTGTCAAGTATTTAACATAGACAGTACATCAGTACCATCAATTGTGAGCTCAACAGAGTAGATGCAAATGGACAGATAATTTTAACAAAAACAGAACATTAATTACATAATCTTCATTATGAGGACATGGCATGAGTAAAGACCCTGCATGGCCATGGGTAAGATGATCAGGCTCCCTTAGAGTTAACACAACTACCCTTATCTAATTTCAAATGGGGCTTTGAATGGTGCATGAGGCCCCAGTGTGGTGCAGTGTGTTAGGTCCAGCTGTGCGCTCTCCCTAGCACCCCCTGCCTCTCCCCCTGGTGCTAGTTAAGCTAGCAGAGAGGAATGCGCCCGCTGCCCTCCTTTTCCCATTAGCTGTTTTATTTCACGGGAAATTTGCTTGCTGCACACTGTAATTGCTATGTAGGCACCTCCTGATGTGGGCATTAGGGTTTTTAACACAATCTTTTACGCAGGTGAAAGATGCATAAATTACCCTTTTCAGCAGTACCTTATTTGATTGTAATTTTCTATTATTTACCACAATAACAGTTGTGTTGTGAAATACTTGGTTTCACCAGAGTTAAACAATGTTATTAGCTGGGTACCAGGCTTCTCCCACTACACACACTGACATAATAACGTCATCTGAGGGCTGTAAAAACAGCATGGTTTGTATGGTGGCTTTAATTTGTGGGACTTATAGTTTCTCTATAACACTGGATGGTTAATGCTTTTAAAAAATACAACTATTAGCAGACATAAAACATAAACCCTCAACATCCCAGCAAAAGTCTCATTGAGAGTGACATTGATACTTTGATGCTTGGTCTGGAAGACCAATTTTCCATGAGTCCATGACAGCAGAGTTCAGAGTTTTTTCACTGTTTATTTAGTTGAATGTATTTAGTTTAATAAAGGATGTTTGTTCATGTTGAGAGAAAGAAAAAGTTAATTTACTTTTCAATAATAAGGGCAGGGTAATTAAGCCTGTTTCTTTCTTTCATGATTTTACTGGAGTCCAGTTACTGCAAATTAGTAGTCCATTGTGTGTTTAGAATTCCAGACACACGCAGTATTGAATGACAAAATTGCAATAAGACTTTCTTTAGTGGAGGCCAAAACTGAGGGCCATAATGATATTCATTTTCAAATAAGAGAACATTCTAATGGGCAATTAAGACGATCAAACCTGCCAAGCTACACGTGAAGAGCACAGTCCTGGTGCCAGCTATTACGTGTCCTCCACCCCCTGCCTCCTTCCTCCTCTGGCCCGGGCATTGTCTTACATGTGTGTGCATAAGAAGCAGGCAGGAGAAAAGAGGAACAGGGGAAAAGGCTCCAAAAGCACAATATAATTGAACTTTCCACATTATTTCTCACTAATATGTGCTGCCACTTGGTCTCATTAGTGGAATGATGTGCTCTCCAGTTCTGGAATGAACTCTTTGCCCGAGTAATTAAGGCTCCTAAAGTTTCCAGTCCTTTGTTTAAAGAATTTGTCCTTGTGCTCTCCATGCCCCATCAGCTGCCTAATTAGCAGGGCCTTTGTGTGATTAAAAATTCTCACAGAGATTCCATTGGATATTTTCCTCTGTTAATGAGTGTTTGTGGACAGCTGGGAACGGGCTCGGGCTCCCTCCTCGTAGGACCTCCTGTGCATTGGGCAGACCTCTGTCAGGGCCCAGGAGTGAGAGCTGTCATTTCCGTAATGGGGATGGAAATTGGTCAAAACCCTAGCCTGGCCCCCGCAGGAATGGAAATGCCTTAAAATATAAATGAGGATGAATATTCATATTTTTTTCTACTTCAATAAAAAAAAAAAGTGCTGAGTATTAATATACATGTCTGTCAGTTTAGGCAGCCCCCGGAACTTGGCGCACTCGTGTCTGCCCATTAATGCGGCCCCTGGCTTCATTTGCTATTATCCTCAGGTTTTTTTTCTCCCCAAAGTTGGGGTCACCCTCTCCACTGAGAATTGCACACTGGAAGCTTTTCCTTTTGTAGCGTTTCTCCCACTTAGTGAGGGAGAGAGAGGGCTGTGAAAGAGCCAGAGAGGTATTTAATGAAGCCCACTCGGAAGTAAGGAAAGCAGGGGTCAAACTCAAATGAAAGGACCGAGGCAGCCAATGTGTGCAGTTGGAGGAGCAGGGAATCCAGAGGGAGAGAAAGAGCGACGTTCAGAGGAAAAGGACCCCAGTCAGAAAAAATAGTCCCTCTTTGGTTTGGCTGTCTGGGGTGGATGGCAGAGCAGGCAGACCCTACCGCAGCAGACCCTACCTCCTGTGACTTCATTTGTCATCTTACCAACTGTTGATAGAATAAAAATGTTAATGCTTGTTTCTATCCCCCATATTTATTTCAGTAATGGCCACATTTCTATGTATGATCGTAGAATGTCTTTAAAAAGGTCCTGTGTAAAAACGATACAGTACGTCTAAAACAAACTTTTTTCTGAGCAGATAGAGGATGGCCTTCAAAGTTGGATGTGTGAGTGTTGCTTTGGCAGGGCCAGAGGCAGAGTGAAAATCAAAGCCACGATAAGGACTTGGCCTGCACGAGGAGAAACTGTTGAACCCAGCGATTCTGGGGAAGTTTAATTACAAAGTGGAGCGATGGATAGATTTCTGGAAACATCATTATAAACAGAGCCGGGCGTAATGAGCTGCCTGGCTGATTATATTTCTATTTAAAGACTTGGATCTCCAGAGAACACACCAGCTAATGATAGGACATCTTGGTGAACAATTTACACCTGAAAGGACACGTTTAGCCTTGGAAATAAAGATCCATTGAAATTTGTCATGAACAAAAGGGAGGAAAATGGTTTTCTTGCCCTGTTTCAATATGATTTTCAAAAGCAATCTGATGTGCTCATGATAAGTGTCCTGCAGTGAAGGTTAAAGAGATTAGGTTGATTATCAAATAATAAATCAGAGACAACGGTGGTGTCTTAATTGGTAGGTTCATTTAACATGTTTGTTGATGAAGACTCTGTTTTCACTTTGTTTGACTCTGATCTCCTCATTCTCTCTTTCTCCACTGTCTTCTGATGCGCAGGGTACTTCCTTTTTGATAAGCACTTTTGATGTACTGTGTGTATTTGCCTACCTTGTCAACACATGTAAACTCTGACAGACATGATATTATACAGTTCATCATGCAAATACAGTATCTGTAAAATCTCCCTCAAGTCTGCCTTCAGGGTTCAAAGTCCCCCCCCCCACCCCCGTGCTTGGAAATAGAGAGTTAAATTTCCCTCCACTTTCTTTTGGTAATTTGTTTGTTTGTTTTTAATTAAAATCTAATGTAGACTCTGCAAGCCCTGGCAGCTATGTAGCTCTGCCCAGCGACTGGGGGATATTTAATAAGCTGCAGTGCTAAAAGTTGTTTCATTAGGTGTGAAAAGGGCCGATAATAGCCACCAGCCAAACATCCTTGCGGTGCCGGCTGCCTGCCTCCTTAATCTGTTTTTCATTCCGTCTGGCATTGCTGTAGCAGTACAGGGGGCTCCACAAAACGGAAAAGACATTCATCACCATCGGGACCCCAACAAACCTGGGGGAGAGGGCTGTAGCTATAGTCAGCTTAGCTCAGGAGGAGAGCCGTAGCCAGGCACAGCACCAAAGTCAGAACACACCCCAGTGTGTGTGGATGGGCTGCTGCTGCTGCTGCTGCTGCTGCTGCTGGGGTGATGGTGGGAGAGCAGCTGTACCTTCATAGTTTCTGTACATGAGTGAAGTGATATGGTATGTGTAGGTGATATGGTACTGTATGTGACCCCTGAGGGATGGACCTCCCAGGGGAGCCAGTCATGACCTTAGCCCTCCATGCCTACCAGTCACGTGCTAATGCATTCTGAGAGCTTATCCATTGGCATGGTGGTAGAGTAGCCTTACCTTCACTTTATGGTGTACAGATGGCCACGGTCTTTTGGGAGGGCAGCAACTCCAGTCTGAGAGCTGTTGGATTCCATGGCCTTCATGGCCTCCAACAGTAGCTGTGGATTAGAAGATGCATCATGGAGAGGGTGGTAGGGAAGCACTGCCCCTTGTGTCTGGGTGGGGTGGGAGGTAAGGGGTTAAACCCTGTCTCGTATGCTCTAGGTGTGGTTAACTGGGAGTGATCATGTACAGTAGACAGAGTATTGCTAACAAGCATGAGGTGTATTTTGCATGGAGCCAGTGCAGATGCGTAGACTATGAGACGATGGTTGTCATCATACAGTGCCTGTCTACTGGGCTGTTTGATATGGGTCATGCTGAGGCAGTGGTGTGCCTAGGTAGACTGAGAAGGAGACAAGAAAAGAAACCCTTAAAGTAAAATCCCACTAAGGAGACACAACCCTGCTTTCTTCTACCTGACACATTTGACAGGCCAAGTATCTCCCAGACATTTTTCCCCCATCCAGAATAGATTATCACAGGACCTAATTTGCTGGCTGAGATCTGTGGCGTAGTGGAGTGTGCCCTCCCCCCGCTCCTTCAGGGATGACTTCTAAAGCTCTTAATAAGGCGACAAGTATGCCTCTACGTATTGAACTACATCAAAACCACTAATCCTTGTAGATTGGAGCCGCCCACTGATTTAGATTGTCATTATGTGTTTCATAAACGTTCCACTCAGAGGTTTTATGCTCCAGAAATGTGGAGGGGTGGTGGGGGAGGTGGGGTGTAACGGGAGGGGAAGAAATGGTCCTTTCATTACCTCTTTTTATGCAGAGTTTAACTGGGCAGGCTGACAATGTAGAGCTACTTTCTCTCAATGACTCTGTTCCACCTCACATGAAAGGCCATTTGCGTTTGGCGAAGATGATGGCTGCTGCTGCACAAGCCCACAACGTTTCCCTGCCTACTCGGATTTTCCTGTTCTCCGTAATTTCACTGGGTTTAAGGAGCGTAGGAACACTGCAGACATTGTACCCATCACACCTAATTGACCAGAGGAGCTGCACTTATAGGGAGACAGCAGTATGACAACTGAGGAGATGAACATCTTCCTCTCCATTACCAGTTGTATGTTGTGGTACAGACACTGCACAGATCCACCTCTCCAGGAGACATGATGAGACATTATATATATTATATTTTGGGAGAAACAGTGCTCATTTATGAACATGTAAAAGACATGGCACTGGGTTGAGTATATTAGATGTTGAGCTGGGAGGAATAGTTTTGTCTCGCTCTGCACATTTCTCTCTCTCTCGCTCTCATTTCACTCAGTTGATTGCTGATAAGTGTTATTAATTTCAATAACTGAGCCAATTAAAAATTGAATTTTATCTAATTCCTGCTTTGATAGTTAGTCATTATATACATGAGTTTAAAACTGAATGTTCTCAGTTAATAATGTGATATCTTTCATTTTCCTCTCCTTTTTTTCTGGATGGTGGGGTAACAGGATTTAGACATTGTCCTTCCACTGCATGATGCCATTTGGCTATTCAATTAGCCTTTCTTCCCATTCAGAAAAGTGCATAATGTACCGCAGAAGCCATTCCTCAGCAAAAAATGAAATATATAATTAAACATAATTAAAGCCATAATTGTTTTTAGCAGCTAATAACACTTGTCCCAAAAAGTGCCTGTAAGGTAAGTAATCGATTTAAAGGCAGACACACTACTTTAGCACTTTGTCAGTTTAGGATAGCCTACTGTTCTTGCAGTGGATAGCCAAGTAGAGCGTTTTTTAGCAAACTTGAAATAAGAAAAGGGAGCTACTGTACTGAAACAGACTCCTCTATTTTTCATGAACAAGGTCACTTACCAGTGACCGGAAAGTCACCAAGTTCTCTTCATCAATTCAAGAGACTCAAAGTGAAAAAAGATAGTACGGTCATTTCTTTGTAATACACCCCTGGGCTTTTTATTATGACTTCATTTCCCGTTGTAATATTGGAACGTCTCTATAATTGTAAAAGTGTAATAGACTCTAATAGAATTTCATTTTGAACCCTGAATGGTCTATGCCATCTCTGCTCAATTTGAGTAGAATAATGATTTTTAATGTCCACACATGGCTTCCTGTGACCTTATTCAATCTCTGGGCTGATCAGGAAATATATTGATTCAATTACAGGCCTGATGACAAGCGAACAGAGGAGAGGAGGGAAAAAAGGTCAGCATATATTTGAAAATGTAAATCTTAACAATGTCTTTTGGGTTTGCTGAAAAAAGCCATTATCAAATGCCATTTGGGTCCAGCAGCATCTAGCCCTGCGCCTTTTCCTCCAGAGCAATGGGAATCGTTAGAATGTGTAGGACATTGGCTAGTGGAGTATTCCATTGTCTGGAACTGTGATATGTGTGACTAATTCAAAGTGCGGGCCTCTATTTTGCTGCATGATTGCTATGTTTGTGTTGGTTGTAATGGTCACTACTATTTCCTCAGCACAACATTTGTCAAAAACCGGCCCTTTGCAATAGATGTGTCAGGGGTTTTTGACGTTCTTGAGATAATGACTTTCAAATGTTTTTATACACAAATGTAATCTGCAGCAGCATACATAAATCAGCCTCAGTAAAATATCCAGTGATATGCTGCTGTACTCAAACATTGAACAAAGCTCAGAAATTCATCCCTGAGCAAATTACATGCATACCACTCCGGGTGCTAATTCTTTGTTTGGTCATTAAAAACTCATTAAAATTAAATTGTTCATTTGCATACCACTGTGTGTTGCATCATAATTTATTAATTGAAAATAAATAAGTGAATGCAATTAGAAAAATAAGTGATGTAACATATGCACCTACAGAGATGTTGTGATTGTCTTTCCTTTGACATTGAGGACGAAGGAGATGCTTTGTTAGGGGGGGTAACACGGTGGTATTTCTCTCCTCAGACAGCAATGCCCAGTATAAACAGGCAGACCTCCTGGGGAGAGGGTTCTTGGTTAAAAGGGCATGCTTGTACAGTATGTGAATTCCAAAGACCAGATTTGAAGAGCTGTTGATTAGCTTTCCATAACCCTTGGAAATGTGGCATGGCCAGAATGGGCATACTGTTAAATCCCCCATGCAACAGACAAAAGTGGAGAGCATTTTTCCTCTCCTCTGCTTTTCATTTCACTGCAAATTGATTAACTCCCTCTCCCCTGCTGTTACTGCTTGACTTTGGCAAATTATGAATAAATTGACTTTTCTCCTGCTGACAAATATTTAAGATATCCTGCCAAAAAAAGCTCTGCAATGGGCCATGTTCCATAACCCACCACATTCATCACACATCTGCATGGATTTTGTGACTGGATCATCTTGTCTCAAAGCTAAAATATCCAACCCGTCGCCAACCAAGGGTTTCAACACCCCTAATCTTACTTGCTGTTGTGTGTGGGGTTTGTTGTTGCTGTTATATTTCCACCATTTTCACTTGCAGTGGATTGGTAATTGCGGCCCCCTTTTCAAATCACTTCATTAATGAGATGGGATTGGGAGAGGTTCTGAGCTAATGGATTACGTTGGGGCTGGCTGGTTCAGGCCTGTTTACCGGAGGTCACATTTCATTTGCTGCCTATGTCAAGCGACTAGCTGCAGGGCCTCAGAGGCAGTCTAATCAATGTCTCCGTGCTGTAGCCCTTGAATGAATCCATTAAAGTTATGCGGATGCATCCTGCCCGGGAAAAAAAAAGTCTCTTGATACCTCTGATAGAAATTAGCCATGAATTAGGGGAGAGGCTGGCTCATTCTGGATGCCGGCCAAAGCTGAATTAATAGGCCATCAGAGCCTCTTGTGTGTTAAATCCCATTTGTTCGCCCAAGCTTTATGAAAGCCTCTCCTCTGCTGCATCCTGCCTGGTGTGGGACCCCCGCATATCCACCACCAAACTTCACTCATTAAATAAACTTCTGGAGGAGACAGACAGACAGGGCTGGGGGCTGGAGACTGAGGATGGGGGACAGGGCTGGGATTTAAGCAGAGGTTTAGGCTGCTGTTGCTGGTAATGCTGGTGGTGGTGCAGGGGAACAGAATGAGGAGGTTTCTGAGGGGCTGGGCTCGAGGGCTGGAACTGTGATTGTAGCTGGAGTTAGTTGGGCTCTGTCTGTAGCCAAGACTGGAGCTAAGAGGGCTTTAGCGGGACACTGGGGGACACTAGTGATGTGGGCCTCCCTGCAGCACCACATCATCTCTGCTACGTCCTCTAATCCCACAAATTGGTCTTCAATGTTTCTGTGTTTAAGAGGAAGAAAGCCTCTGACCCAATCTCTTTGAAAAGGATGTCTACGGTGCCTGAACCAATCAGAACAAAAGGTTTTACTCTTACAATTTTTCCAGCACTTTTTTAGTGCAGGATCATTATATCCTGTATGCTTGAAAACACGCAGAATCACATGAGATAATTATTGGACATATACTTTACTTAAAGAATAATGGCTTTTGGCATTCCTGATTCAGAGACAGCGTCGGATTGGGCTTCTTACCCTTTAGTTTTGGAGCTCAGCATAATTCATTGGAATGTTGCCCTTTATAAACTCACCATGTCTCACTGTGAGGTTTTTCTTTTAACCGTCTCCTCTTTTTTCTTATTCCTGAAAGACCAATTAGTGCAGTCTTCATTTAACACAGTGTAATCGTTTCTACTGATGGATTGGGTGTGAATTCACAGTGAGGAGGGTCTGCAGAGAGGATGAGGAGAAGGCCTGGGAGAAGCTGGGCTTTTCTCTGGGGCTCCTGCTGCCTGAGTTGAGCCTGTAAACAGCCAACTAAGGTACTGACTCACCTTGGCAAAAACAGTGATAACCTCTAACTGAACTGTGCCCACCCAAATCAAGCAGCCAACCACACTAACACGGAGACAGCACAATGAGACAGCCTCCAAACTGCTGAGGAACACAAAGTCCACATTCTCAACACACTGGAGAGCCATTACAACTCAACCGTCCTCTCCAACAAGGCAGATAAACAACAATTCCCAGAGTCCCCTCGTCCTCCATGGTCCTCATTTACATTTAGTTTGGGGCTTAGGTGCGTGAGACTACTAGAGGTCAGTATGAGTGTGTTTACACACACACACATCCGCCTCATGCGACGCATGAGAATGACAAGCAGTGTACTGCACTCAAAATGTACTCTTATAAAGCATTAAAAAAACAACACTAATAAGACTCTCATACAGTACACACACTCACTCAAACACAAACGCACACACACACAACACTCACACATATTGTATACTGTACATACACACGCTCACTCAAACACACACACACACACACACACTCACACATACTGTGTACTGTACATACACACATGATAATACACACACACACACACACACACACACACACACACACACACACACACACACACACACACACACAGACAGTCACACAGACACACGTAAATGAGATCTAAAATGGCTCTCATGCCTGCCCTCTTCTTCCAGTGCCAGAGTCACGCATCATTGTCAGCAGCCAGCAAAACAAGATGAAATAAAATTCTAAGCCGTCCTGGCAGTCAAGGACACCATTCCCTCACCGTAATAGCCTGTATCGTCTGGCCACTCCATGTGTAGCTTTTCTTCATTGCTCTGGGCTTTTATTCCTGACAATAAGCTCTTTATCACTCCTCAACACAATTCATTTAAAACCACCGTCAAGAAGCAATCAAACCTTAAGTAAGAGGATTCAAAGTCAGTGTGTTATTGTTGGGCAAAGTAGCGTTACTTAATTTCCATAATGCTCACAAGCCAAGATGCAACAGAGGTAATAATAAGCAACATCACACACAAGGAAAAAACTGTTATAGTCTCTTATTTTTTGGCCCAATTTAATCACAATGCTTTGTTCACCTCATGCTTTTTCTCTCATTCTTCATCTGCTTTCACTTTTTGGTTTGTCTCCTTCCCCCTACTCTTTTCTGTCCCTTTCTCTCTACAGAATGACATTATGTTTGGCTTCCTTGTCTCTCTGCCCTGGACACCTATGATTTAGCAACTCTTGACATATCCATTACACTGCACAGATTGGCTATTCTCCTCTCCCTGTGTCTCGCCACCCTATAGAAATGACATGTACCTTTCTATTTTTTCTCTAATGTCCTCGATTCACGGGTGGTGCTTTTAGCAAGAAGTGGATTCTAATTTCAAGAGTCTTCCCCTACTATTAACTAGAGACTTCAGGAGCTACAGGGAAGACATCAATCTTGACAAGGTCTTTCTGAGCCTCATCTCAAAGTGCAATCCCATTGTGTGTTTTTCACCTGCTCTCTGTGGTCTGACAGTAGATAGACGTGTGCTTCTCTATTGTTGGTATTACTGTACTATTATCATCATTATATTATCATTATCATTATCATCAATGGTACTGTAGAAGTGGTAGTAGCTCTTACTAGTAGTGTATAGTATTATCATTATCATCATACGATGCAGGAATGTGTCATTGATCATCCAGTTTCATCTCCCATCCCAGAGGCCTTTGTGCCCCTGACACGGATATTTACATGTGGATTGTTCTGCATCCCCATGTGTTTACTGATGTATCGAGTCCTGATTTGCAGATTTCCTGACTGCAGCCATGGATTGATCCAGTGGGGAAGGGAAGTTCATCAGAGAGACTCCTACTCAGTGAATGGATTCTTCATGACGACAGGATCAAAGGGTCATACAAGTACATGTGACAGGAGGGCCAGTGTAACACTCAACTGTACATCAGGGGAATTCTGTGTCTAATCATGACCAAAGAGTCTTGTGTATTTCATCATTTCATACCATGAGGATATGGTATATACTATAGACCTCTTAGGCTGCTGTTGTGTTTCAGTCTATGAGTATTATATAACTGAATATGTAAACAAGACATATTCAACTGTAGGAAGCATGTGGAAGCACTGTCAGTCTGTGTGTAGCAGCATAAGTACATGAATAAGTGATACAAGCATTATCATTGAGATACTTCTGTGCTGTAATCTATCTCATTGTGTTTTCATGGTTAATGGTCTAATAAACATAGTTCTGAATGTCATGTCCACTCTCTCCCTGCCTCTTGAGTGCTTTCCATTTCAAACAAGAAACTTCATCACCAGGGGGATTAATGCTAATGCTTTAAATGAGCACGACCCAGAACTGAAAATAATTAGTAGCAATTAGCATGCTAACAAATGGCTAATAACATGTCAATTGTTCTATTTTTATGACATTACCTGTAATCTTAGTGTTAAGAACCTCATTCTTCACCGTAATGAATGGGGCTAGATTGTAAATTATTTAACACTTACTTTGTAACGCTCTTTTAATATTAATAATTTCTATTTGTTAAAAGCCGTGACTAACATAAAGCATTGCAGGATTAATATTTGCACCTTTTTATCGCAGCTCTGCCATACTGTCACCAGGGAGTAGGGTTTTTGTTCCAGGACTCCTTAGCAAACGTGGGGCAGCAGCAGTAAGGAGGTTAGAATGGAGGGTAAATACAGCAGAACATTACACCACGGCCAAGGCTATGGCTACGACTACTGCACAGTTAACTCCATGTAAACCATTGCCTTCTGTAGGCTTATTAACCCTGTGTAATTAACAGTAAAGCTTTACTATGGTACTCATCTAGCAATGTGCCCTGGTCTTTGTGGATATTCAGTAGGCTGGTACAGGCTATAATCCCTAGAATGTCATTTGCTAGCTGTTGTCACAGGGACAAACAGTGAGATGGGCAATATGAAAGAGCCTGGTGCTGAGTGAGCTATGATTTATTGGATCTCTCTGATAGCTGTTGGGTAGAGTATGTGTTCTTGCTGGCTTCACCTTCTACTTACCTATGTTCCCCCCATCCCCACCGCTGCTCTCTCTTGGGAGCAACACTGTCTCTAATAATGAAAATAATAACAATGATAATAATAATAGCATCACTTCAATCTCACTTTCAGTGATTACATTGTTCCACCCGTTTCCGTTTCTGCTTAAATTATATTTAACTTCATCTACTGCGCTCTGCAAACAGGATTACTGGTACTTATCTGAAATGAAAGTGCATTTTCAACGCGGTTTAATAACGAGAGTGGAAAATCCAGTCCGTAGCAATAAAGATGAAACTAATTCATTAGAATGGCTGTCTGCGTTGACTGTTTCAATTTTGTCTTCACATGGCCATCCACCGCTTCCCTGTACTGAAACAAACAGGCAAAGAGAGGAGAGAGGAGGCCATTTATGTAATCTTCTGCAACCTGAAATGAGCGTGGCATGTTGGGAGAGATCACAGCAGCAGCAAAGCCGACGCATCCACACTTCTCACTATGAGCAGGGCCTCTTCAAAGGCCCACTAAAAGGCCAACTTAAAAGCAAACAAGACCATCAAACTCTGCAACTTTCCTCAAGTGCCTTCAGAGAAGTGAAGGGGTGGAGGAGTGGAGGGGTGGAGGGGTGGAGGGGTGGGGGGAGAGAGAAGGAGAGAGAGAGGGCTGTACGCCCTTGTGCATCTAAAGTGGTCAGCAGTTTGAGCCCCGTCCGTGCCTCCTGTTCCATAATGGAATAGTAACACAGGAGCCTGTTTGTTCGCCAAACACAATTAACAAGGTCTCTGCAGCACATCAATACTGCTATTTGCATAGCGTATTGATCTGGAGTCCTTATAATCACAAAATGTTAATTGCACCAATTAATTCTCAATCTGTTTGTGCCCTTGTCTGGCCGCCTGCAGCCCTGAAGGTCAGTGTGAAAATGAACTGCTCTTTGATTCTCCTCCAGGAAAAGGCTTTTTCCCAAGACAACACTGTCTCTTTACTAAAAAATCAAAAGGCTCCACCGTCCTTTATCATTATTATCATTCCCGGTGAGTAGCGGCTAATGGGTTTGAAATCTTGTGATCTGATTTGTCCTTTTAAACAAGGTTTTTCTTGTCTGGTTCATTAGCGAGGGCCCATCTCCTCCCTCTCTCTGCAGAGCCCCGGTGTCTCTGTGCCCTGAAAGCCACAGTATCCGCCTCATATTGACTACACAGTCATTCACTGAGAGACACTGTGTTGCTCATTTGATTTGATACACTTTATGCCACATCTGTGTGTGTGTGTGTGTGTGTGTGTGTGTGTGTGTGTGTGTGTGTGTGTGTGTGTGTGTGTGTGTGTGTGTGTGTGCATGTGTGTGCGTGCGTGCGTGCGTGTGTGTGCGCGCATGTGTGTGTGTGTGTGTGTGTGTGTGTGTGGGTGTGTGTCTGTGTGTGTGTGTGTGTGCGTGTGTGTGTGTGTGTGTGTGTGTGTGTGTGTGTGCGTGTTTTGCCGTGTGTGTCTGGCCTTGTCGCTACACCATGTTACTACATGGTGCAACATGACCTCATGGTCTGTTGTTGTCTGTTTGAGATGATCAGAGTAATAAGTCAGAGGAGGCTACTGCTCCCCTGTCTGTGACTGATGTTAGTCTGTGCGTGTCTGTGACTGATGCTAGTATGTGCGTGTGTGTGACTGATGCTAGTATGTGTGTGTGACTGTCTTATCTGTCGTATGCCTCTTTATCACCCCATCATAACACTATTAGCTATACTGTGATGTTACAGTATCTGTAGTTAGATTATTTATTGCTTTAATGTTTAGAGGACGTTCATGTTTCAGCACCAGATGCTGTCCAGTCCATTCCTCAGGACCAGAAGTGAAGACTGTGCTACTCTTACGAGGGAAGGAGAACACTGGATAGCTTATATAGTATGTGGATGTGGATGGGCAGAGTTTTTCTCAGACTGAATTTAAGATAGCTGATGAGTTGAACGTGGATATGAAATCAAATGAACCCATGAATTCACTTTGAATTCATTTTCACAATATTTGTTATTTTCAAAATTTCCATGTTGAATCCTATAGCCAAGACGTTTTTCCGCTGTTCTCCCAGCTGCCTGTCCATGTGCAGTGCACACACACGCAGCCCTCTCCCATTCCCCGTCATCCCTGCCTGGTCACAGCCAAGTGACAAATGAGCCAGCCCTGTGTGAAAGATGAATTTCAATCCACTACACCTGTGCCGCCCCACCAAATGAAAGGACTGATTGCCTCCAATTGCGTATTTAAAATGCTTAATTCCTCCATTAGAAAACCTATTTACATGAATTAGGGACAATTAGCATTTTCAGACCCATTTCGTCTTTGTTCACCCCCATCCATTAACATTTGAAAGTGTCGGCTGCCAGACACAAGAAAGGCCTCCGTCTGATTCCTGCTGACCCCCCACATCGGTTGCCTGGATGGGCTTTTTCATGTGAGCCGTGAGCTTGCTGGAGGAAGGAGGAAGGAGCTGGCGTGAGTTCTCTGAGTTGCCTCAATTATGTGCAATCAACAAAAGCTGTTTAATGAAAGGGAATGGAGTGAAGGGCAAGAGGAGGTCCCCTGGACCAGAGCAAGGTGATACCCTTAGTTTGCACTCACCTTTCACATCGAGAAGGGGTATATGCATTCCATTATCATGAGAGAAGAGGGGAGAGAGAGGAGGAGGGGCTATTCACTCTCTTCTGCACCAGTGAACAGTTGAGGGAAACGAAGCACACAGGCCTCCATGCAGCCTATAGCAGCCATATGGAGAGAGATGGAAGAGGAGGGGAAAAAGATGAGCAGGATGAACAGAGTGAGGAGAGACAATAGGAGAGGAGATCAGGGTGTGTACACTGGACAGTCTTACGCCGCCTCACCATAATGAGACTACTCGGGATAATGCCTTTACCCGCTGGCTCTGTCATTTCTACGCCTTGGGAAGGGAGGCCAATGCTCAAATGCTATTTGCACCCAGCCCCAGGTTTTCATTGAGCGCTTTTCACGAGGCACAAATTACAGTGTCTGGCCCCAGTCGCTCACACATCCGGCCCCATGGTGGAGAATGGCTCCTAACAAGGCCCAAATGAAGATGACAGAGAACCCGTTCATTCTTGAGGGATTTATTAGACCGAATGATTCAAAAGTATGATGCTTTTTCTTGCGAAGGCTGCGGTGGATTTCATGAGGGAAGAGCATGTTAGGATGATTATTTTCACTCCAACTTAAAACAACATGAAAGGCAGGACGGGTAAATCAGACAACAAGTTTTGGATTCTATTTTTTCTTGAGAATGTGTGTGTGTGTGTGTGTGTGCATGCGTGCACGTGTGTGCCTGCATCTGTGTGGGTATGTGTGTGTGTGTGTGTGTGTGTGTGTGTGTGTGTGTGTGTGTGTGTGTGTGTGTGTGTGTGTGTGTGTGACTTTGTGTGTAGCATCCTGCAAATTGGCCCAGTTTACAGCAGCATGCTCACACCAAAAGGAAAACCTTCAATGCAGGTATATTCTTCTCACCTTATAAGAGCCTTTTATGATGAAAGTGGTCTTAAATCTCTCTTTTGAGTGGAACGATTTTAGGCGAAGGATCAAACTGAGCTCTAATGGTTGCACACAGAGCTGCAGTGCCAACACACAGCTGCACAGGGCGGGGGAGAAGAAAGCCAAACCGCCTCCAAGCTTCACAGCCTCTTCTTCTAAAGCCAAATAATCCACATAGAGAGCAAATGCCCATTAATTGAACATTCATAAACTATAGTAGCATCGCACATTTCACATTTTATCTAGATCAAAAAAAGAACTTTGAAAGGCAAAAATGTAAAAACACACTTCCAAGAATGTACTACAAGTTAGCTGGGAGACATTTGAGCTGTTTTACTGTTCATAGGGCAGAGGAGAGTGTCACTTCCTTCAAAGTGCATACTCTCATAACAACTCATGCGAAGGGGCATTAGTAATGAGTTCTCTTTCAGTCGACTCGGTTCGAACCCTCACTATGGGACACGCACTCTCTGTTCCTATTCGCCGAAGTCACTATTCAATCACGCCTGTACAGGCTTAGAGCAGTTGCAAGCACTTGTGCCAGTTTATAAAATCTCATGCATAGCGCGCTGATTTATTCTTTCCACTCTTCACTCCCTGGTTTGTCCGAAGCTTAATCACTATAAGTTGTGATTCTCCTGGGGCGATAAGTTGTCTACACTTGAACCCTATGTTTTAAAGCTCGACATTCAGGAAGACTTGGTGAAGTTTGGTAAGCCAATTTTTACGGTATATTCCTGTGCAAACCTGCTACTCTCGTAGTTAGCAGGCTACAGGACGGTTGCTTGGTGCTAGGTGCTCATAATTCTTTGAATTATTCGAACTCTTGCTGGCTCAACGTTAATTTGCTTTGTAATTTAGGTCCCTTGTGTTGGCTACGGCTATCACTCAGGTCAGCTAGCTTAGAGTGCTTGTGGTTCACGGACCATACAAGCTCTTAGCTGGTTTCCTTACAAAGCTTGCCACATGCAGGAAAAATTAGCACCCTGTTCTCAGGAAGGTTGGCTAGTTTGGTGCTCATAGTTCTGAACTATGGAGCTCATACTAGCTCAACATAATTCCTAGCTAAATTAAAAAGTGTAATATTGATAGGTCCCGTGTGTAAGCTATGGCTAACCACTTGGATGGTCAGGCTAGCTTTTGTGCTTGTGATTTGTCCAAAGATTGGACCTCATGGCTAATTCTGACAGTTAATTCTGACAGCTAGCTTTCTCGTTTGCAAACTGAGCCAGCACCCTCTCATTAGCTACAGCTACTTTCAGAAGAAGATAGCTGCGCAACCTAGTTGGTCTCAGACGGGCATGCTAGCTATTATTCCACCTGAAGCTTAATTGCTTGAGTTCTATGTCTCATGGGAGGTTTTACTCACCTTGGGTGTTGCCTCCAACTCACTGTAGTCTGGCGTAACAAATCCATATTAATCCACTGTTTCCTTAATTCCTCCCCACAGACAAAACATGGCCTTAGGTGTTTCCAGAATGGCGACTCCCAAGGGACGTACCGTGCAGCCATCTGACTTTCACAAGGTCTGCCCACTGTGCCTGGGTCTAATCCATGCATGGACCATCTTTATGGACCCCACATTCTGTGATAATTCTCAAGACGTGGAAGCTCTCCAACGCAGGGTCCAGTATGTGGAGTGTGTCATTTCTGCGGAACGCCTCTTTGCGGGGGAGGTATCGCAGGACCCCTCTGGAGAAGGCCCTCTCAACTCATCCTCCATCGTTGAGCCCCCCACAAGCCCAGCCTCGCCCAAGGCCTGCAAGGAGTTGATCCGAGAGTGCTCCGACATTGAGGCTAGGAAGCTGTCTGGCCGCACCTCCAATACAGAGTTCTCAGATGGGGTTGTTGGACACTCTCTTGTCCACCCAGCCCGCTCCCGGGCCATGGGAGGAGAAGGAAGAAGCACCGTTGGATATGTCCTTCCTGGATGCAGTCCACAGAGCTCGACGTCGAGCTCTCTGCAGTCCTGCCACCACCCAAGAGGACTAAGCTAGATGGCGTCACCCAAGTTGATGTAGAAGCAGCCCTTCTCGGCCAAGCTTGTGGTGCGTGGCTCAAACCACTTCGAAGCCCACGACCTGCTTGATAAGGGCAAAGCCTTCTCCACCATTAAGGTCTACCTGGCAGCCATATGGCATGCCGCAAGGGTATTGGTGGGGCGAATGCTGTGGCGCACTTTGTTTCATGAAATGAGCACGCCGTCTTTGTCCGGTCACCAGACAGTGTGTCACCTCTACAGACTGTTGACATGTCGTCTTATAAGACTGCATTGTTACTTGCTTTGGCCACGGCCAAGTGTGTGAGTGTACTTAGTTTGCCCCTGGTGACACTAAGGTTGTATTATGTCGTAACATTGCGTTTGTTCCCAATGTCATCTCCATGGTGCACCGCAGTCAAGCTGCCTTACTGCTCCCTTTTCATTCCCCATCCTTCTCCTCCCCGGAGCAGAAGCATATGAGCACCCTCTGTCCTGTACACGCTCTGCACATTTACATGGTACGGCGTCATTCAGGATTTGTTTGGAGAGGGGGAGACCCCTCACCTCGTTGCCCCTCTCGCGCTGAGCTTGTGAAGATTGGTTCGCAGAATAAATGAGCGCGCTATACATGAGCTTTTATAAGCTGCCACAAGTGCTTGCAAGCACTCTCAACCTCTACAGGTGTGATTGAATAGTGACTTCAGCGAATAGGAACACAGTGTGCATGTCCCATAAGTGAGGGATCTCCCTCATCTCTCTTCAGAGAACCAGGGTTACATATATAACATGACTTCTGGTATTCAGATTATCACGATGACTGCTAAAAATAAATGTCTTCTCTGTGCTCAAGTCTCCAAGAGGAGATCTGTTGGAGCGTTTGGTCTTCCTGCTCTAATTGTAGTTTAAACATGTGGGGGAAATGTCAAAACTTTACCATAGTACATAGTGCATAATCTTTTTCATGTGCAAAATTAGCTGTGTGTTATATTTTAGAGCTTACATCATATATGAGGCGTAGTAATGGGGATGATGATGATGGAGTTACCAGCCTGGGCCACAGTAGGCCACACCACTGAGTAGAGGGAGGATGGAGTGACGAGCTGACTCTGATATTGGTAAGTTGGGTGGTATAGCACCTAAACAGTACAGTTCAGTGTATAGTACCTACAGTACCAGGGATGGGACAATAGAGCACCCATACAATCAAATACAGTATAGTAAATACGGTACATACAACGGGTGGGTCAGAGCGGGGGTGGAGCTATGTCTATAGGCCCACTGCCTTCCCTGGTGACAGATGATAAAAGCAGATGGCATCCAGAGGATCTGAATCA
Source organism: Argentina silus (assembly GCF_951799395.1). Classification (NCBI taxonomy): domain Eukaryota; kingdom Metazoa; phylum Chordata; class Actinopteri; order Argentiniformes; family Argentinidae; genus Argentina; species Argentina silus. The sequence continues at coordinate 14,394,610 of NC_139656.1, read as the reverse complement.
CATCATTAAATACAGACCAGGGGCAGTGAGGTACAGTAAGTGGAGGGATTGTCCTTCTCTCTATCATCTCTCTCTCCCTCTCTCTCTTTCTCTTTTTTTCTCTCTCTTTCTCTCTCTTCCCCCTCTCTCCATCCAGTCCTGTAGCTTTCCGTCTGTACTGTCATGTGCTGTGATCTCCTAATACAGCCTTTCTCTCTGTCTCTGTGTGCTCCACCACTAACACGCTACACATGACAATCAGAGTGCTGTGCTCACATGCACTGAACCACACATCCTCTGTCACCTATGGAGCTGCTAAAGGGGGAGGGGGCTTTGTCAGAATTTACCATTTTCAGTTCTTTTCTTTTAATTGTTGTTTTAAATTGCATTTTCACCAAGGTCTCAGCACACTATACATCATCAACACACTTCATCATCACTATACATCAAAAACCAAATACATTAACAAAACATATAACATAAATAAAATCATATGGGTACACAAGTATACAGTAAGGGTACACAATAATATTGACATGGGGAATGGGGAAAGGCAGTGGGGAGGGCGAGTTGCTAAGGGCAATCGTATGCAGCTCTAAAAAGGTGAGGTTAGTCTTAAAAGTGGTAACTGTCGCTCACCCCCTAACAAGGGCAGGCAGGCTATACCACAGAAGTGGTGCTCGATAACAAATGTGATACTGTTTGGGAAGGAAGCATAGGCTGCAGTTATGAGTTTTAGACTAAATGTGAGGATGTTTTCACACCTGTGCTATGCTCATAGAACTATGCTTGATTGAGTCTTTGTACTGTAATAATCTATTTTAATTGTCTTGGCCAATGTCCTCCCAATAATTACACACAGCCATTCTGCCCCCCCAAAAGTATTTCTCTAATTATTGTTGTTATTGATTTTGACTGGTGCCATTATAGAGGACCACCAACAGATTTCCACAGTGTTCCTCAGCTCAAAAAATATTGAAGCCAGCCAATATCTCAGGGTTCACCAAAGGACAGAATCAAATGCCATTGTCTCCTCAGATTTCACTGCTATGTTGTGCTTCCCTCCAGACAATACCCTTCCAATATGTTTCAGTACAAAATAGGGGGACAGCATTCCAATGTGATAATGCTTTTGTCTCATGTTTTTGTCTTTCATACACATAGAGGTGTGTGCGTGCGTGCATACATGCGTGCGTGTGTGCATACATGCGTGCGTGTGTGCATGTGTTTCATGAGGGTTTACAGTGATCCTGATGAGGAGTTTGAGTTTGGCCTCTGCATCTGGAGGTGATTACTGTCTCTGACTATGAGAGGACAAATGTGTCTTTCTCTCCCTAGCTGTCAGCTCTGGAATGCCCTGTAGTTTAAAAGCTGGCTTACATTGGTCTTTGGTAGACTGTCACTGAGCTATTGTATGCTATGAGACATTTCTGCAAGAGTGATTCACTCTTATTCCATGTTGATCGACCTATCAGTCATAGTAATGCATACGCCGTCTGAGTTTGTGTACACTGGGTAGCTGTGGGTTGTGTGATAAATGAATGTAAAGATGCCAGACTAAACTCTCTCTCTCTCTCTCTCTCTCTCTCTCTCTCTCTCTCTCTCTCTCTCTCTCTCTCTCTCTCTCTCTCTCACACACACACACACACAAATACACATACACACACACACACACACACACACACACACACACACACACACACACACTGCAGTCTGTTTGAATGGGCATATTTGCTGCATTACAAAGACAAGCTCTATTATCATAATTGTGCTATCGATTATACATAACTCACTTTGTCTGATTATGATTACAATTTAATGTTGACTTTCCCCATGCAATGAAATCATTCTAATGTCAGTCTTGTTGACTTGCATGATCTATGATTCATCAATATCATTGATTCTTCCAAAGTTCATCCATCCATAGGTGACTGGCATATCAGTGTTTTACATAAAAAGATTGAGGAGAGGCAATCTGCATGTCAGCAAAATGTCAGCCTAATTAAGCAGGGCTGCTGTTATTGTCCCTTAAGGAAGTTCTGATTGTTTTATAAACAGGGCTGGGGCCACACGACAGCAGTCACTGGGGACAATGCTAACATTACCAAGGACAAGAGCATAGGCATCACATGGCCAGAGCACATGTGCTGCCTGTTCCATCTCTGATGGAATTTCCATCCTGTTCCATGTGATGTGATGCGTTGTTGTGCACGGAAGGTTACAGTGTTTAAAGAGGGTACTTGCTCTATTGTTTTCTTGTAGAACAGCTTATAGTGCATACTGCAATGACAGGAGAAAATGTGTTTATGAACAGTGGAAGTTATACAATACAAAAATACCTCACAAGCACATTAGCACTGCATGAGCTAATTTGATAGAGGCCTTTCAATAAAAAAAAAAGTGTGAATAAAGCCCAGAATATGTGTGTGTGTGTGTGTGTGTGTATGCATGCATGCGTGTATATCTGGACATTGTTCCGGTGTTGGATACTGCTGTTGTGACAGCGGGCTGCCCTCGGAGGTCTGTGGATATCCAGTGTAAATCCAGCCCAGGGGAGCTGTGAAAAAGCTAATAATACGTTATTGCAGTAGAGGTCCTCCCTGTCGCCTCTCCATCACCACACCAGTGTCACCCTATACATGGACCACAGCATGATAATGGCCAATAATGTGGAGCAGCAGAGAGTGAGAAGTCCAATCACACTGGTGGCTGAGTGGTGGAGAGGGCTGTGGTGTAGCAGGCCCCATTTCCTGTGTGTGAGCCCTGGCTTCAGCTCTCGCAGAGGACATGAACCAGCTTACAGGGAATGACTAGGATGCTGCATCAAATGCATTCAAGATCTGCACAAAATGTATTTTCACAATTTTTTTGTCTCATAGTTCAATTGTGGGTTTGATTAGTGAGATATTTGTAGAAATTAATTGTCTCAGTATTAGATCAATGCCCAGTCTATGCCCTTTCATTGTTCCAGTAATAATCTCCAGACATTTAGGTCAGTTTGGACAGGCCAAAGTTTTTATCTTATACTATGAGTTTATACCTAAATGATGAGCTCCCCATGGTGCACATTAACTCAGGCATAGGCTACATAAAAGGCATTGCCTAATTATTTCATCATGACATTTTATACATATTTAATGAAGATGCACTTTCCCCCCAAAAAGCAGTCATTAGTGTTTTGTAGAGATATAAACGTGTAGATTTGTTGTAGAGATGTTTAAACCTCTCAAAGAGAATGTTAAATGATGATATATGTAGTGACTTCAGGCTTACTACTCCTGTACACACTGTCTTTACACTCTATTCTTCTGCTCCTTTTGTTTTGAACAAAGTTTCATAAAACAGCCTTCAGAACATAAATAATAACTCCATTTTCAAACCTAAACATATTAAATATTCTTGCTTTGATCGACCAAATGTTTTTGTTTTATTTTCAGTATGATTTACAGTGATAAATTCCCCTCTAGAGTGCTTGGAAAACATTACAAACAGCATAAAACAAGAAATAACTAAATACTACAATTGGATACAAACTGCAGCAGTGGGGGCCAGGCTAGTGCCCCCTGGTGGTAGAAGAATGTAACATCCTTACATGGTCATGAGGGCAGAGGTGGCTACTCAAAACCTCATTGAACTTTACTGTCACATATTCCAAACCCTGGATGATGTCTTAGGGTTATCTTATCAAAGTAAAACAAGACACTTGTTGTAAGTTATGTTCACTGTTTAAGTGAAATTTAAATGTTTTAAGAACCTCACCTAAAGGGATCTAATCCTAACTGGTGAATACCATCCTACAATAACTGAGATGTTGTATGATCAACAGCTTATCAATCACACTTTTTCTTCAACTGTCTGACTACTGGGATGAATACAATAGAGCTCACAGTAGCCTACTTAGTGAAAGTAAAAAAGCCATGATGTTAACAAGAATGACCACGTGTGAATCTCAGTGGTCTGTTATAATTGGTGTTATTGTTATATTGAGGGCGGCACAAGGGGCATTTCATTTTTTGTCTGATAATCGAATTTCTTCCCCTCTGCTGTGCCAGGTTGTGTTTTGTTGCGTAACCAGTGGGCCTAGTGCCTTCTGCGCCTCACAGGACCAATTCCCATTATTTACTTGACTGTGACCCTGTATCATGACCCCCCAAAGTCTCTCATTCTCCAGGAATCCACTCCTAAAGCATATATCTAATGGCGCCTTGAGTTTTTACTGGACTGTAATGAATGTTCCAATTACGCTGAAAGTGATGGAGGCGATTTTCCTATGATAGAGGGACTGATTGCATCTGGCACACTCCATTCCACTATCTCTGTGCTCTCACAAGCACTCCAGCGGACCTGCGGTCAGGCCGGGCTAGCAAGAGGAAACTGAAACCCCCACTTCTGGTAATGCACCCTCTCAGTGCATTGCCAAACCCCAACGCCACCGAGGTGACTACAGAATTAAGTGCTCGAAATAAATTGATTCATACTGCCAGAAATGTGTCAAATGACCTTTCTGCCGCTCATTACACATGGTGCACATTACGGCAGGAGAAATGCTCCTGTTGTTTAGCTTCTTTGTCTCCTCCCTCCTCTCTGCCTCCTCTAGGGGGAATGGTAATTAATTGAAATCATTTCCATGTGTAAGGTTGTGCAGGTCTCTCCTCAGCGTGTGTCAATGGGTCGATAGGTATTTGGAGCGTACAGTGGACTCAGGTGATAAGAACTCCAGTCACACTGTGTTAAATGATTGCCAAAGCACCGTAAAAAAGCCAAGTCAAGGGCAGAGGAGTTTGAGGAGAGGGAGCAAGGGAAGAGAGAGAGGGAGAGGCACACTGTCCTTAGTAAATGGCATTCCGACAGCAGCAGCGATGGTCAGTACCCCGCAGAAATTGAAATATTTCGGATCATTCAAGGCTGGGTAAATTTTTCATTTTGGGACTTTTTTTCCAATTATGAAAAGGTTGTCTGTGAGAATCGAACAGTCTCCTTGTGGAGGTGGTATCATCCTGGTTGACTAAATGCAGCAGGCTGTTTCACCCAGATCCCTGCAGAAATGGATAGAGCTTGTTGAACTGAAGGGTTTATCCTGATCAGAGGTTGCCAGGAAGAGCTGTGACTTTAAGAGACCCATACGTGGTGTTGATTAGTTTTACTGAGTGGGTATGCAGAGACCAATAAATTAAATATGAATAAATTAAAAATGTACTCTAGCAGAAAATTGCTTGGAAAACAACCACCTCCCTATTAAAATATGTATAGTAATGCCTTTTATGTGCGGTAACTTGGGATTAGATATCACTGTAAATTAACACACCATCCAACCGTAGTCGAGAACTTTTCACTTTTAACAAGGACTTATAAAAAAGGCATTTACTCTAGTGTGTTCACTAATTAATTTGATATTCAAATGAGCTTATGTATTATAATTGCAAATATCCCAAATAAGAGTAGTTTAAAAAAGGAATAGTGTCAACAAAGATTGATGAGGCTTGCTTTGAAATTGCCATCTGTTTCAAATGTTTACTTGAGGCGTGGTTTCCCCCCCTTTCTTCTCTGTAGAAATAGAAGGCATTGATGTAGCATTGAGGTTACCTCCCTTTTACTATTATGGTTCTGTTTGTTTTGGTGAAATTGTTGCACTGTGACACAGCAAGGGAGAGTACACACACACACACAGACACACACACATGCATACACACACACACACACACACACACACACACTCACACACACACACACACACACACACACACACAAACACACACACACACACACACACACACACACACACACACACACACACACACACACATAGGCAGAGATGCAAACATTGAAGGGGATCAGGGACATCAGCATGTGTGATGAGCTCCCACAGATAACGTCTCAGCAACGTTTCCATGACATTGTAGCTGCGTTCCCTCATTACCACAATGTCACGGCAGCAGTGTGAGGATGTTGTGTTTGGGGAGAGGATGGGGGCTCAGCTGCAGGTATCGGGTCTCTGCAGATGAGCTGATTAATTAAAGGGAGCTCTATTAAGGTTATTGAGATGCATCCCCCCCTCATCATCCAACACCCCCTCCACCCTCATCTCTGGCAGTGAATAAAAGTGGATCTAGCAGAGGGAGGGCTGCAACCTTGCCTCCTTTGACATTAGCGGTCCTGAACTCCCCCCCCCCCTCCTCACCCCCCGAGAGTCTCACCACAGGTGCCATCTCCACACCCCACCTTGCCGGAGTGACACACACTCTCCAGGCTCCAAAAGGGGCTGCAGAGTTTTAATCCCTCCCCACTCGCCAACCCTCCTCCCTCCCCCCCTGCTCCCATCTGTCAGTAGCACCACTGGAGAGGGGGGCAGAGGGCGCATCCCTGGTTCCATCCCAACGCATTTCTAATTTCCTTTTGCCTCCATGCCTTGTCCCCAACTCACGCCCCTAACCTAGCCACCATACCACCCTGTTTGTTCTGTTCTGTTCTGTTCTGCTCTTTCTCTCTCTCTCACTTTCTCTCTCTCTCTCTTCCACTTTCTCTCTCTTCCTCTCTCTGCTTCCCTAGAAACTGACAGAAGTTAGGTGAATTTACAAAAAGAACGAGAGGACGTTTGGTTGCCTTTTTTAATACATAAATGGACAATACTGGGAATGTCAACCCAGCGACCTAGCTGCATATGAAGACATCAGATCATCCATTTTTCCCTCCATGTTTTTCAATCTCTTTAAATTTCTTCTTCCCCGAGGCCTGCAGATGCTCTCCCATAATTTACTGCAGGTCACATTCCACTTGCACAATTCAATTTGGAGATTTTTTTCCCTCCCTATAATGAATTAAAAGTCTGGCACAAGAAAATGAGGACCATATGTTGAAATCCCATCTCTGCCTCTGACAACGTATTAGCAATACAGGGGGTTGTCTAAACAGACCTTATGCAAATTCAGTTCACCGGTCATAAGGGAGGAAGGTGTTTATAAACTGAATGAATCATTGTTATCTTCAATGTTGTCCTTTTTTTCTCAGATCAGGGTGTCAGAATAAATTCTTTCAATATGCATATTGAAATGTCATACATCTTAACATGATATTTTCCTAAAGTGAATAATCGAGACACAGCATGGCAAAACAGTGCTTATTCATCACTGACACGTTACGTACACCATCATAATTATTTAATGGCTCAATCAATCACACATGTATACGGCCGCATTCACACATGAAACTAGATAGCAGGCCTTTGTAGTCAGCATCCACCTGTCAAACCCACTCAAGAAATTAACTCTGGTCTGGACTTCACTACAGCTCCACCTGGTGCTTACATAAATTTGAGTAAATAGCACATTTAATGTTGGCATGATTGCCATTTATAATCGATCAATATATGTTTTCATTCCTTTGAGGAGCCATTCACTCTAGTGCTCTTTACTTTTGAAGATAACAACCAAACCTAAGCAACCTTCTTCTCCTGTGTGGTACAGGATGTACCTGCTCATCCCTGCAAGTGGTATGTCCATCCAGCCAGGAAAGCAACCCTACCTGGACAAAGCATTGGCAGCCTTTTGATAATGGGAGCTATTTACACAGTTTAAAGGCCATGAACCAATCACCCAAAAGGAGAAATGCATCATGTGCTTCACTTCAAAGGGGCTAATCCATCCACCACACATACGTGCGCGCATGCGCGCGCACACACACACACACACAGGCGATGCTCGACACAAGGCCTCTCTGTCTGCACACATTCACTTCAAGATGTAAATGGGTGGATTTGAAATACAGCCTCTGTGGGTTCTGCTTGACTACTTTAATGTTGTATCTATGCTGGGGATTATTCTCTCAACAGCAGAAAGACCTGTGCTTGAATGGCAGAGCCCTCAAAGTAGCTCCTGCTGCTTTCAATGGTCTCCCAAACAAGATTAGAGCCATGGTTGCCCTCACTCCCAATCCCCTGCATTCTGATGGTGCGTAACCAGCCTGTGTGCCACTGCCTCCCTGTGTATTGACACCAAGTGGGTAAAATGTTTTTAGAGTGTTTAGGAATTGAGAGGTCAGAACAGAAAAAGGGGGGAAAACCAGAATAAAAGCCTTGAAAAGACCAAAAAGACAGTAAACATTGAAAGCTGAGAATTTCATATTGTTTATTGAACACAAAATAATGAACTTTCTGTACAGCAGTGTTTCATCTCATAATGTTTGGCAACCACCTTTCTTTAGAATAGCACAAGGAAACAAACTACTGTATCAAGCCTGAAACACAGGGCCTCTGTCTCCTCTAACTGCTAAGGAACTATAGGTTTATACAAGTTGCAACATGCTTAGTTGTGTTCATCAATGACATTTGTGGGAAATACATTTCTTTATAGAAATGTCTACATTTTTTACTAGAAAAGTGTACTCTTACAGAACATATAATAACCAAATAACTACAGAACCCTGTATACCACTAATAAATAGTTAATTATGCCCAACGGAATAAATAAGAGATACAAGCACTCTCTTTTAGTTTCTCAGACTTTTTAATTAGTGAATTTTCAAATTACTGGGAGAATGACAGTGTGTGTGATGTGGAGAATGCAGATATACAGAGAGTGAGGCTAGCAAAAATAACAAGACTTATACTGTAAGATGGAGGTCAGTCGAGACGCAAAGGGAGCTGTTTGGATAATACGAATTAGGTGCTTCACTGACATTTTGCTAGGTCAATTCTTTGTCCTCCTGTGCCCACATCATGCTGGTATACCCCTCTGAAAGTGTTGAAGATGCTGCCACACTGACAATCTTATCTGCCAACCTTATCTCATATCTACAGCCTCTCCCTCTCTCCCACTATAAACATACATCACTCTGAGAGATTATTCAGCCAGTCAGTCTAGGGCTGGTTTCATACAGAGGGAGGTGAATGAATACTGCTGATTTGCCAACAGGTCATGAGTCGAGCAGTCCTGCCACCCCCCATGGCACACCTCGGACGGGGGTCTTCTCCTTTGGCACGCGATGCAGTGGGCCTGGGCATGGGCACTCTGCTTCTGTGGCCTAGGAGCTCTTCTTAGGCCTGGAACAGGCAGGGGGTCTCGGGGAGCGGCTATCAGGCCTATGGCCAGACGGGGTAAGGGGTTTGTGGGTCTCTGCCTTCCCTGGGCCGAGCGATGGTTTGGGAGCGGGCCCCAGTGGAGAGGGGCAGGTCTCACTCTTGTCCTGAGGGTTGAGCCGCTTTGCACTCGACTGCCTGGAGCGTTTGCCACCTGTATGGGACTGCAAAGATAACATACTCACATTCATCTCACACGAAGGCCAACATACACCATCTTCACCTCCACATAACAACATCTACCAGGCTAAACAGTCTGGCTCACCCCCATGGGTGGATCTGGCACCATCTAGTGGCAACTGAAAACCAATAAAGATGAAAAACTAAAATATGACAGCATAAAAGTACTGTGAATCCTATAAATTATAGGTAAGGGTTTAGTCTCAAAGTAAAAATACATGACAGTAATCTACGGCCCATGGGACACAGATTATAAGCCTTTACAATCTGAAAAGTTATTGTGATCTCCGTAGGGCCAAGAGAAGACATCAACAGCAGCTTGGAAACATGCACAGTATATACTGTAATGAACAGAATAGAGGTGTGTGTGAGAGTTAGCAGACCTCTAAACGATGGACCTGTGTGGTGGAGGGGATGAGGGAGTTGCAGGCTTTCACAGAGGATCCGTTGGCTCTCGTCCCATTGGACATCAAGGCAGCGACCTTCTTCTTCTGTCTCTACAGAAGGATGACATGGAGAACCGGAGGAGAAATAAGAGAGACGGGTACTGGGGTTGAATGACCTTCAATAATGTACAAGGCCCGAACCTTGGGGTCATAACTCAGCACTCAGTAAGTATAGCTAAGACACACCAGGGTGGGTTTTAGTCAAGAACAAGATCATCACCACATTAGCTAATTGACGCGTGGAGTGGAAGGAAAAAACAGATCATATGTCAGAGTGCAACTGATTTCAACTTGAACTTTCAACTTGCGTGTGAGAGTTGTGTGTGTGTGAGGGGTTGGTATGCTGGCACCTGTTTGGTGTGTGTGTGTGTGAGGGCTTCGAGTGCTGCAGTACCTATGTGTGTGTGTGTGTGTGTGTGTGTGTGTGTGTGTGTGTGTGTGTGTGTGTGTGTGTGTGTGTTCTGGCTTCGAGTGCTGCGGTACCTGTTTGGTGGAGGTGGAGGTGGAGGTGGAGGACTTGCTGCTGCTGCTGTCCGTGTCTCCCTCAAGGCTGAGCTCAGCTATCCTACAATCACTGTGTGCTGAGGCCACCCTGTGCTCCGGCCGGGCCTTGGGCTCCAGCATCAGGCTTTCCTGGGAGCGGCTGAGAGAGAGCTCACTCAGGATCCTCGAAACCACCTCTCTCTCCTCCTCCTCCTCCACCTCCTCCTCCTCCTCCTCTTCCTCCTCCTCTTCCTCCGACTCCACACCCTCTGGCTCATCCCGAAACAGACGCATCATCTCCAGCACGTTGGTGGGTGTAGCTGGGGTGTTAGTGTCACCCTGGAAGAGACAGAAACGCCCCCAAATCAGCCCCTCCTGTGTCTCAATTGGTCATATTTACGTGTCATGTAGCTGATTGGATTAGTTCCTTACTGTGACCCAGGGGTTGTCCAGCAACTCATTGGCTGTGATGCGGTGGGCAGGGTCAACTTTCAGGAGGCAACGTAAAACCTTTTTTGCTGTTACCAGAAAAGGGGGGACAGTCGAAAGTTATGCAGTCATAACAATCTGAGTTGTCTTGTCAAAGCTCAACCCAGGATTTCATTCTATCATACAGTATATCATTAGAGCTCCGTATTATCAGATACAACATTTTACTAATGTAAATCTAACACCAATCAATATCAGAAGAACAAGTGTAGAATGAGAGGAAGAGAGGAATGAGAAGAGATGCAGTCAGGGAGTGATTTTGTGAAGTGAATTTGAGAAGTGTGTGTGTCACCTGCTTCACTGATAATGTCCCAGGCAGGTCCAGTGAAGGCGAGCTCTCCCTTCTTAATCATCTCAAACAGTGCGTCCTCTGAGCTGGAAATGAACGGTGGATCCCCACACAGCCTGCAGGGCGATAGACAGACTGTCAGACCGTGGTGTGTATGTGTGTGTGTGTATGTGTATGTGTGTGTGTGTGTGTGTGTGTGTGTGTGTGTGTGTGTGTGTGTGTGTGTGTCTCTCTGAGGTCTAGCACTAGGGGCGGGAAGGGGTCCATAGCTTACAGCATGTACATGATGACCCCAATGCTCCACACGTCACATTGCTGACTGTACTCATGAGCATTGATCACCTCGGGGGCTGAGAGAGAGAGAGACAGAGCGAGAGAGACAGAGAGGACACACCAGTCACCACACACACCCCAGAGACATCTCCACTAGTCCTGTAGGACACTCTACAGTAACAGCTATCCTGTCTGTGGTCTCTGTGTGCTGTATGAGTGTGTCTTACCCATGTAGATAGGAGTCCCACAGGTGGTTTTCAGCATATTCTCACTGCCAACCCCACCTTTCTTCACCGACAACCCAAAGTCGGTCACCTGAGAGAGGAGAGGAGCAGACAGCAGAAACTGATACAAACACAGACCTACAGTATGCACTGGATCGCATATCAAATCCTTTTCTTTTTTTCTTCTTACATTTATAAGACAAAATCAGGTTCACACTCACACACACACACACACACACACACACACACACACACAGGTATTGGGCCTCTCTGGGTAAGATGAATAATAAATATGAGTAGTATAGGTGGTGTGGTTTCCTGCAGTGTTAATGGCAGCAGGCAGGATGAATACAACAGGAGAGAGAACATCCAGGAGAGATGACCACCTCCTGCCAGATAAAAGGCTTTTATACTGTGCCAGGACAACGCTGTCTTTCAGCACTGTGTGTGTGTGTGTGTGTGTGTGTGTGTGCGTGTGTGTGTGTGTGTGTGTGTGTGTGCGTGTGTGTGTGTGTGTGTGTGTGTGATTAATGCTGCGGCCCTGCCTTGTTTTAGCTGGCGCTCCAGGTATCTGCTTCAGCTGGCGCTCTGTCAATGCACACAACATGCTGGGACCAGGCGGTAATTTGTCTTAAAAGATGCTCTTGATTCACTCTTTGTAAGGAGTGACATAAAGGAGGAACAGAGGGGGGTCTGTCATAATGAGGTAGTATTTAAAACCATTTTCAAAAAGTGTGTATGGGGTGGGGGTGGTGGTGGTGGTGGTTGGGGGGGGGTGAGAGAGAAAAAAAAACACATCAGGAACGTGTATTTGATTCCTGCGGAGACAGGATGAGAAACATCGGCGGAAAGTTTCCCACTTAGTGTCACTGTCTCACCTTGATATTGATCATGTCATTATCGTCGCCATGGTGATAACTCTTCACTAGAATGTTCTCCAATTTGAGGTCCCGGTGCACTATGTCTAGAATATGAAAAAGAAACAACCTTTTACAATGAGAAGAAAAAACATAATAGGTTTTGATAAGTATTTTAGGAGAGAGGACAAATATGACGGTTAAAAGCTGTTAGAAGGTAAAAAAATCCACAATGATTCATTCTCAACTGGTGACCCCTCCGTGACCTTAATCAATCTTGGATGGGACAGAGCGTTCCCTTGGGAATAAGGTTGATTCACTGAGACAGAGAGGATCTCCCACAGCTCAAGTCCCCAAGATTGCGACAAAAACAGCTACTTTATCCTCCGGAAAAAAAAACTTGAGTCTCGCTAAATGAAAGCAAGCCCTATGACAAATCTCCAGATACAGTATCAGTCTCCTTTTAAAAATGGTGAGCCACGCAGTATCAGTGGTCATTACAGGAGATGTAGCAGAATGGATTTGGAGACTTTGGGAGTCGTTTGAGAGAGTTAAAGGTTAGATTACATGTTGCTGCTAGATTTACGTGATGGGATGAGAATCACAAAGTGCCACAACACACATTAGTTCTCGAGTCATCATCCAGAGTCTCTGGAGGTGAACTGAGTTAAAGTGATTTTGTGAGAGGACTAGAGGAGGGAGGGTGACCCTCTACAATAGTGTTTCCTCTGCTGTACAGGAAATACATGCCTGCCACACAAACTCCTAATGAATCAATTCACAGGACAAAAAAATAATCATTAAATCAAGTCGAATGAATGTTATCATACCAATATTATGACAAACCACTCAACATATCTACAGCGCAGGAAGGTTATGAATTGTTACACTTAACGTAACCATGACTACATTTAACATTAAGAGGGACACTAGCTACCTGTGACAGGAAGTCAGCGCTAACATGTCCCCGTTGGTATCATTAGTGGCTATAGAAGTAAGGCACACCAAGCGCTGAGGGACTCTTAGTGTGAAAACACACCTATTAATCAGTATTCCTCCCCAGCTCGTTGTAAATGAGTCATTAGCCCCATGTAATGGTGTCTCATTGCCAAGCAACGTCCTAAATTACCTCTAACTAGAGATTTCACCATCAGGAGGGGGGAAAAAAACATAGCATCTTCAAATAAACCCCTCAGACTCAATTAAAACGGGTACATTTTTTTGCCTGGCAGTTGTTCATTATTATCTCATTATTAGAATAAGCCAGGTTCTATAATGACTGAGAGCCATAATGTGGTATCATCTCCTTGATTAGCAGGCGTCAATGAGGGCAAAGCAATTTGATTCTGGTGGGTACGATGTGGCTGTGATAGTACCAATTTGCACATTCTTCTCAGCACACAATTTACTCGCAACACCTCATCTACAGTTCTGTACTGTAGGTATTAGTGTCTGAAGAATTTCATCATTGTACCTACACAGATTAGTTAATTCTCAACTGTCAACTGTGATACACTGAAAATCCACTCCATACCCTTCCTTTATTGTGATTGACTAGCCATACCTGTGCAAATGTGTAAAATGTAGAGCCCTGTAGAGCCCACGTTACCCTTTTTGTGCAGGTAGACGATGGCCTCGGCTAAGCTGCTGATGATGTGCCTGGTCTCCTCCTCTGTGAAGAATTTGTTCTTCTGCAGGATCTCCTTCAGCTCCCCTCCCTCACAGAGCTCAGTAACCAGATACATCCTCTGGGACACAAAGCACAGAGATGAACAATACACCACACAAATAGACCTGGGCTCCCATTCAGGCTGCTTATGCACCCCCCTCTGTACACACGACTGAGGTATTTCACACAGTGCAAAACATGACGTTCTCTTGATAGCTCCCTCACCTTGGGAGTTTCAAAGACTTCCTCTAGGTGAATGATATGTGCATGATTGACACGTTTGAGTATGCTCACTTCCCGTTCCAACAGTTTGACCCCTGAACTTCCAGCCTGCATGGAGGGAGAGACCAGAGTGAAACGCTGAGGTGAGGGACTGTTGTAAAAGCAATATTCTGACATCAGATTGACTTTAGAGTGTCTCTTTTCACCACTGATGCAATCAACTGCCCATGGGAAACACTAATGCACTCACCTTCTCTTTGTTCACCTTCTTAATAGCCCATTTCTTCTGTGTCTCAATGTGGGTGGCTTCACAGACGACTCCGAAGCTACCTTGACCTAATTTCCTCCCAAATGAGTATATTTGCTATGGGGATAACGGAGACACCATTAATAGAAAGACAATCCACAACCACTCTGTGAACTCAGTAAAACAGTCACAGGGAAATTTACCCTCGGCTTATGGGCATGTTTGAGTTTATGATAGTGGGTTTATTTTTCTGCTTCTTCCTAACGCAACATTAAACTCAAGACCCGAATCCTAAAGTGGATTTTTTTTAGCACTCAAAAAAGGAAAAGTTTGCCGGTCCCTGGAGTTACAGAATATAGTATTTCTAATCAAGTTACAAATGATTAAGTTGCTGCCGCAGTTCATTCAATCTCAGGTCTAATTAACTTGATCATTATCTCTGCGCATGCAAGGCTGAGCATTGCCTTCTGCAGATTTGGCAAAGAGAGTAGTCGAACCCCCGGGAGAGAGGAGGGGAGGGTGGGATCAGGGGCAAAGTGGAGTGCTATCCTCCTCTAGTGCAGATGGAGGCACGATGGAGGTCAGGTGTGAGTGAGAGGGGGAGTGGGTGCTCCCAGTGCTTCTGGGTGGTGGTGGGTGGAGGCGGTAGGGTGGGGGGTAAACACATGCACATGGTCTATGTACCTGGAGGTCGGCTTCCTCCTCCATGCGGGTGTGGGGCACCTTCCTCTCTGCACTGCTCACTCGGGTCCACTGGGAGGCCATTTTCATGCCAGTGCCACACAAATCTGCTTGTGTCATCTAGAGATGAGGGGCTTTATAGCTGGGCAAATCACACACACACACACACACACACACACACACACACACACACACACACACACACACACACACACACACACACACACACACACACACACACACACACACACACACACACACACACACACACACAGTGAGGGAAGGCAACCAGGGATTCTGTAAGTCCCTCAAGCACACAGTCTAAGCACACTATAGAAAACAATCAGGAAACAATGTCATATTTTTCAACAGGATTACTTCAGCAAAAATAGGGTTGTTTTCATTTGATATGTTTTTCACAACACAATACAGGTTATTACTACTCGATATAGATCCCTCATAGTATCTTCTTGTTGAAGGCTATTTGAACTATGCAAGTAGTAAAGTATGTAGTAGTAGTAATGTGGTGTAAATTAAAGGGCAGTTTAACTCAGGTGACCTTAGTAGGACAGTGAGTCAGTCGGAGGGCACCACAGTAGGTGGCCTGACACTGTCACTGTGGCGACAGGTCTGCTACTGGTAACTCAGCTCCTTTCACCCCCACTGTTTACACAAAGCTGTCTACTTTGAAAAACCCTAAATGCTAAAGAGGAATGAAACAGCATCTGGCTGCTCATTTCTGGAATTTTCAAGGGACGATGAGGGGGGAAAGGTCGTTCAAATGGACTGAGAAAAATACAGGGATCATTTCCATTGTAGATGTAGCATGTGCTTAGCTTAGAGGCCTATGTTTGTGTGCATGCAAACTAGTTCTTGAGTCAAAACTACATGTATGTACCCTCATCTGTGTGTCTGTATTACGACTTAAAACTGAGTTGGGGTGTCCCCAAGGTGTCCCTTTGAACCTCAACTGACAGCATACCAGAAAGAGAAGTGAGTATAGTGCAGTCACCAATAGGCAACTCTGTTACCCTGGAGTAAAAGTAATAGTGTTATGACAGACATTATGAGTGGGCCTAATTGTCAAATTATAGATGTATTATTCCCACATTAACTTTGCATAATGGTTACAATTATCTACTTTGAGAAGTCAATGAACATAACAATAGGATCTTTCCTGTGAAAAGACGATACAAATTAATCTTCAGGAAAAATTATTACAAATGGAGATATTATCTTCCACAACGTTCAATGTTCAAAAGGGCCACACGTTGGCCTACCTTGCCGTCTTACCATTGGTTTCTGACCAATCCAATGTCTGAAGGGTCCATATTAACATTAAGAACAATTTACTCAGCTCTCCAAAGCCAAATTAAATGTAAAGCAATTATCAAGTGATGACTGGAAGCACTGGAGTGGATCCGCCACACGGACAGCGTTTAATTATTAACAAGGAAGCGGTGTCTTTAACCTCTTCACTCTGGTGCATTATCTTATCCCTGACAGGGCTCTCATAACAGGCCTGTCTCTTCCATTATCTCCTGTCTATTTGCTAATCAAAACGATTGTGACAGCCTCTGGAAATCCCAATCACCTCAATCACAGCTAATTTGCAGGAGACGAAGGCGTGTGATGAGTGTATCACAATGGGGGCGTCTTGCTCTGCAGGTGCCTCGGGGATGGGCGCACCCAGGAGGAAATGGAATATCAGGGTCAGGTCAGAGAGATGTCTGACTTTAAAATGGGTCACTACATATCAGCATGCCTTGGACTGCTTGGGTTCCTTACTGTGTGTCCAAGGTTTTGTTTTAGCCAATCTCGTAATCATGTTTGAGCAAGCTAGTAATTGTCTCATGAGGAAGATATCACTGTAATGATCGATGAATTAGATTTTCAGCATTTCCAGAACATCTAAATTATCTAGCCTATTGTAGAATCAGGAGTATGAAAATACATAGCCTACTATAGGCTTGCCTATAGCCTAAATGTATTACTCAGTATTGAAGCCTCTAACTAATGGGGTAGTCATGAATATTGTGAATATTGCTTTAACCATAGGGCTTAACGGACATTAATTAAATGTGAATTAGCATGACGAATGGTATAAGCAAAAGAGACTGCACTCTACTGCACTAATCTACAGCTTACTTTAACATTTACATTTACATAAAAAATGTGAATGTCACTTTAACAGTATTGACTCATGTTGCATGGGTGGCACCAAACTTACAGTACATGCAAGTGGCTAAATTACAAGGACGAAATGCATACTTACCAACCTGAGGCAGCCCCAAAGTGTTCCATGGTAATTACTGGTTCTCATCAGACCTGTACACGAATATAGGCAAATGTTATAATGTTATTATAATGAGCATTTAATCATCACTGAATTACGTTTACACCTTGTACTGGTGCAAACATACCATGTCTTATATAGTAGGTTAGGCTACTAAAGAATGTTGTTTTAGATATAAAATTATTTAAATATAAAACATTGTGGATACTGTGAAATAAATACATCAACACATACTGTTTCATGCTAGCCTGGAACCATAAAGTTCCTCTTATGCTCACCAGATCTCAGAAGAAAGCAGGGCTAATTATGGCAGATAGAATGTCAGCAATCGACCCCTCTACTTTTTCATTCCTCTAACATTCTGTCAAAACCCCATTAGTGTTTATTTACTGATTGCTTGTGGATGGAAACACACATTGTTTCCCTTGACTGCAAGTGAGATGCTGCGCTTCAGCTTGGAATGCAAATTAAATGTGACGTTGGAATGATGCCTGGACACACAAAGATAATTCAAGGCCTAGATCAAGTGTTTTCCTCTATCGTTCTCTCTCCAACCCCTCCTCTGGCATTTTCTTTCTCCATTCTCTCCCGATGGTAGGCTACATTCTCTTTCACATTCTCAGTCTATATGGCAACAGAAAGGTTGTTTGCAACATAATCTTTAATCCTGAGATTTTCTCAATAATCGTACTACTCATAATGAAACAGGACCTCTGTCTAAAATACTGACAGGCTAGGCTGCAGTATATGCCAGGTTTAAAATTGGGCTACTCCTGTTTTAATTCAAATTAAGGTGGAGCAGTGCCTGAAGTACTGTCTGCCCATTTGCCTTATCCCAGACTCAATCATTAGCCTATACAATTGTTATACATTTCCACACCGGAACACTTTAAAAGTGTAAAGGCAAGATAATTAGGCCTGTTTCAACAGTGACAATACAGCCTAAAATGTAGGCTAGGTTAAACTAATATTTCTGATGAACAGGTGTTCCTTTGTAGCCATAGCCAAACCTAGGATGGGTGAAAAACAACAACAACTAATAAACACATTGGGAAAAACCTGTGTAGATCTAGACCTATGCAATTAAAATGTGAACAGCACATCTTCCTTGCTTGAGCCAAAATATTTCATTCTCCTCATCTGCAACCTAATTATTTATTGACAGCTGGCTTTGATGACAAATGATAAACTTCACAGTACTAATGAAGCATGGAATTACATTACCTGATGAGGGAGGACTTTGCATGTCTAGAATACTGAGGCAGTTTTCTTCGCTAAATAATGGGATGAATACCATTACACAAAAAGAGATGTATTTGACCACACTGATCGATGAGCAAATATACCCTAATTTCTTTGTCAGTGCTGTGAGACTGTCAATTTCAGTTTGCAAACCACCCAACATGTGATTTTGAGGTTTAGGTTATAATAGATGGACTGCCTTGACTAGACTTCAAGCTCTCCTTGTTACAAAAACATGCCTTTCTGTAACTGACTTCAGTGTTAAGTGTGTTTATTGTTAAAAAAAAGAGTACTGTGATGAAATGACCAATGAGTCTTAACTGAAATAACCTACCTTTGCCAAGCTGAATATTATAAAGCCATCCAAATAGGCTACCCGCTTGAAAATCATATCCATCATACTGAAGTACCTGGATGACAGCTTCAACTGAGAAAGTAGAAATTGAAGGTGCCTTTTAGGAAGCCATTTAAGTATTAGCACCCCTGTAAACAAGCCACTTAGAGGGCCCTCCAAGAATTCCTTTTGTCTTCTCGGGTCATGTCTGATAAGTGTCCACAGGCTAGAGAAACATGCTTTACTCAAGGGAAGCAAAAGATCAAGTTGCCCTGCTTGCTCAGAGGACTCCACATGTTGCTAGGAGATAAGGCTCAACAAATTCAAAAAGCATTTCTCATTGGTTTAATCACAATATAGCCTAATCTCTACAAAAAAAGACTGTCCCAAGCCTCAGGAACCAACAGCTGATATCTTGAAAAAGAGATATTCCAAAAACTAAGCCAGAGATTCTCCAATGACATCTAGAAGAGAAACATCTCAGAGTGTAAAGACTGCAACAGGAATCTTTGCAAAACACAAGCTAGGCCTAATAGCTGAGTTTAAACTTCAGTCACTGTTGTGACAGCAAATTAATTGTATTAAGAAAGAAAAGATGCCAGAAGGCCTCCAACCATCCACGCAACAGGAATCAAAGGACGAGAAGAAAATGGAAATTAATTAGTTGGCTTTCTGAAGACTTCAGGGGGATATACTCACCCGCAAGTATGGTGATCTTATCAAAGGGTGTCTGATATCATGTTGGTGCATTTCATTAGACCAGACATTGGAAGTAGGCTACAGTATGTGCTGCATTGTGTCACAAACAGTCCTCATCTCAACAGAATTTGTTTTAAGAGACCGCAGACACAACAATTCTGCTCATTACAAAGTCATAGCCCGACATTTCCAAATCAGAAGGCTATAGGCCTATCAAAACAATACAGAAAATATAACTATCCTATAGTAGGCTCAATCTAACACTGATATTCAGAAGTGTCATTAGAGGAAACCATGAAACAAGAACATTAAATTCTTAACCAAGAGAGCCAATGTCACAAGAGGAGCCAAAACCCAGCTGCTTGAAACACAGAATTATTTAAACCTCATACAAGCAGCAATTAACTTCCTATGACCTGTTCCAGCTAAATATAATTATCTGGCATGGAACCTGCATAGTAATAGGTGTTTTAATGCCCAGTGAAGTTTCAAACATTCAATGTGCTCTAAGCTGAAGTAGGCTACACTGATTAAATGAAGTTTGAAGGATTCCTTTTAACAGCTTTCTTTCTGTAGTTGAAGTCAGATGCAATTTGCTTCGTTCTATACCACATACTATGTATAAGGTATGAGGCTAAATTATGTCATGCAAGGATTGAGACTCAGTGACAGAGAGAGGCTAGAGAACTAATTTACAGAAAGTTATATTGCTGCTTGAGTTCAATGATTAAAATCCATCAGATTCGATAACTAGTTAATTCATTAAGTTATAGCCAACTCCAGAAAATGGAATTCCAAGCTATGCAATAGCACAATAAGTATATGTAAGTTAGCTAAAAAAAAAGAAGAAGAAAAAAAAGAACTAACTAGCTAACTACCAGCTAACTAAAGCTGCTCATATAATGCCAAAGCGCATATCTCTCTGTCAGCACTGCTGCTTTACCATATGTTGCCATGACAACGGTAAGTTGTGTTCTCATACTTTTTCCATCATGGCACTAACATGTACATTTCTATAAACATGCATTTACCGTCGTTTAACAGTGTAGAGAGTCACGGTGGTACTTCTCATTTATTGTTGTCATCTAATGTTACGATCTCTGGCAGCAGGTATCAGAGATGGCGCGGCATGAGCGACTTCTGTGTCCAAACTTTTCTTGCGTGGTGCAATGATGATGAAGCTGGTGGACTACGGGAATTGAACAGGGACAAGTTAAGCGCGTAATCAAGAAACATCAACACCGCAACACCAATCAATCACTAAATGAGTGATGAATCGCATGATGAATTTGAGACCCCTATGCTCTTATACTCTATTGGAAAAATGTGTATTTTTGTCAAATTAAATAAATAAAGATGAATACAAATAACGTTATTGATACAGTATTATATGAGGCAAAGAGGTAACTTTCTGTAATATTGTGAAAAGTATGTATTTTCAACCGTTGACTGAACACGCAGTTTAGCAAAAGCAAGAAAATACATATATCTAGCCCAAGTAAATATGCAAGCAGCCTACTTCTTATTATGTAATCGCTGAGTGTACATCATAGGGTATACATGGTGATTAGTCTCCATCTAGTGGAGAAAGGTGACATGATAAATGGCAATCAATTGCATAGTTTGTATCAAATATTTTTATTAGGCTTCATGTCTTACATTACACTTACTGTACTGTACAGTCAAGCATATTTCCCTCAAGTACTTGACATGTTGACATGATGACATGCTCCTATTTCCTATCATCATATTTACCAGGTATAGTTGTAGCTGCTGTGGTCTACTCAATGTTGTTGAATCTAAAAGATATGTTCCCTATATTTTCACTGTACTTTCATAATCACAAGATCATTATGATTAAGCAATGTTGCAACATTGTTTTTGCATGCTGTGTTACAGTAGGTTCATTCATGTACTAATTAATCTTACCAGTTGCCTATGGACAGGATCATCAAACATGATTCAGCATGACTACAGTAGATTCCAGATTTCTCTTACTTTAATAGGTTCCACTGTTCATGAATTTTGCCAGCTCTTGGGCTATACATTGTACACTTTAATTATGGCTGGGCGTTTGAAAGGATATTTGCTGCTTGTATCTCAAGGTTTACAATTTTAATGTGATTTTTTTTAAGCATAACCAACATAGGAGATAGCATACAGTGAGCCCTTGTATGTTTGGGGGCTCCTGTTTTTGCATAAGGTAATTTCCTCTTTTGGAAATGACCATCAAGTGAGATCGCTAAGGTTTTACAGCAGTTGCTCTGACTGTGTTGTTTTGGTTGGTTGTTTACACATGACTTATTAGTGAGACTACACATTACTCTACTACATTACCCTATAAACAGTCGGTTCAAGGGAGTTATGTCACCTCACATGACTGGTATGCATACTGTGGGCTATTTAACGAAGAGCTGAACATTAGATTTCCCAAAAAAGTTGTCCTGTTAATTTGTTCTTTCTGTAGTTGTATAACATGTTGTTATGGCATCTTTTCCATAAAAGTCTGTGGAATCTCAGACATTTAAAGAAAAATATAAATCAGCTGTTCATTCATGTTTAAATCATCATCTAAAAGGGGTGGAAGGAAAAATGTAAGGTGTTTTATCAGAATAATCCATCCATTTGTATTTGTCCAAGAACGTAAGGGATACAGTTAAATCATTGACAATGAAAATGAGACATAAGTCGTTCATTGTAGAATTAATGCAATACTCAAGACACCTACATAGCTTTTTAATTACAGTTTGGATTGTAGAAGGCATAATCAGCTTTGGTAAGTACAATTATTAACTAATACTCATGTTTTAGGAATATGAATGGAGAAAATGTATGTTTCCTGCATAATGTACAGATCAGGAAAAACTCAGAAAATCTGAAGATTATGTACATGCAAAGAAAATAGCTACACATTCCATTATGACTACGTAAGGAATAGCTATAACTGCTAATATTCCTTTCCACTGAAAAGCAATTTCGCCCATTGTTATGACCCAAAATGAGAACCAGTCCATGTACTGTATTACAACCACAGCAGAAATTCAATAGAGATTTATTTGAAGTCGTTTGCCATAAGATGTTGTTAGTGAGGCAATTTACTCATAATTCTCAAGTCATTACTGCCCCCTCTGAGAGGTGAAATGTAGCCTACATTCAGACTTTGGTGCACATTCCTGGACGTAATTTCAAAAATGTTGCTCTAGATCCAAAAAACATAATATGCTTCTTAGAATAGTTTGGAATGGGGAGATGAACTTTATTGTCAGGTTTACTGGCAGTGTAAGATTCAAATCAAGGGAAACTAAAGGCATAGGGAGACATGTACAATATCTGTGGCATTTTGTCTTATTGACATCTAAACTGAAAACAAAATTGTGAGTATCAAAGAGCTTGCCTCAAGACATTTTAAGGAGTTTTAAGGAGAATAAATAGGTATTAACATCAGCCATTAATACAGTATGCATGTATTATGCCATAATAACAGTAAACAGTCACTGTTCTACAAGTCTGAACAAGAACTGTGAAGCATGCCAACACTTTGTCACAGGATCAATAACACAGAAGTCCACAACATTTTCAAACACCAAACACTAGTAAGGCAAAAATGGTTCAAAGAGTCATCCTAATCAACCCCCCTGCCCTCCAAGCAACACACCCCCATCCCCTCTCCCCCAACCTCAGACAGACTTCCTCCTCTTGCCAAAGACGTTGTTGATGAGCTTGGCCATGGACTTGGAGCCGCTGTAGCACCGTCGGTCGGCACGGTACTTCAGGTGCTCCATCACGTGGCGGATTAGCTTGGTAAAGAGGTTGGATATTTCCAGGTAGTCCTCAGCCGCAGATACTTCCTGGAAGAGACATCGGTTCTCCTGAGCCAAGGCACGTCCCTCCTCCTCACACACCTGGCGGGCATGGCACAGGTCCTGCTTGTTCCCCACCAGGCAGATAGGGATGTCCACCTCCCTGTCCCTGTCCTTGTCCCTATCCCAACCAAGCACATCACAGTCAAAACCAGCCCTAACCACAAGTCCACAATAATCACTTCAGCTGAAAAGAGCAGCTCGTCATGAAAAAAAGTGTGTTGGCTACATGAAAGTATAACCATTCTTCTGAATGTTTCTGTAATCAGTGAGGCTGTTTAAACGAGTGAAACGTTTACTTTTATGGAGCATGCAGTATCAAAGGAAAAACAAACCCAGTTTGCCAAGTGATAGGGCTACAGTGAAATAATGGAGACTTGATATAATGCAGACAGCCCTGCGGGCTCACAGTGGTTCTTTTGATATATTGCACAGTGTGAGGTGCCGCCTGCTTCACATCTATTTCATGGGGTGTCAAACCATCAGTCTAGTTAGAGTAGAAGCAAGATACAGGAATAAGGCCTGACCACCCACACCAAGTTGTGAGCCATGTGTGAGAGTGTTCATCATCCCCAGCTGCCTCAACTCACACTTCTACACAGCATGGCCTGAAAATAACTCTCTGAAACAAATGTCCAGCAGAGTCTCCAAGCTCTTCTAATATTTCATCCTATTTTAATTAACACCAATGAGGAAATTGGATACAAGTCGTTCCGGGACGAATCCAATTGAGCATAAGAATCTATTTAGCCATATAATTAACCAACCCCGAGGCTGTAAATCCAACTAAATGTTTATCAACGAGTAAGAGGCAATATTTCCATCAAAGGCCGTCGCTTTTTGTGTTCATTTTGGACTTGCTCTATTCTCTCCATACCCTGCACAGTAATGTTGTACAATACCATGTTATATGGGTGCCACTTAAACTGGTGCGTGCCACACTGATCCTACTCTGATAGCCGAAACATTCATTCCAGAAGTGGGATCCACGAATTCATCAGAGCCCAATCCCTCTCCTCTGGTCGTCATCAAACCCCGGTTGATGAGGTCACAGTCACTCACCCCTTGCAGCCCTCCACCCGGGCCTCTCTGATCTGTTGCAGGATGTTTTTTGCATTGAGGAAGGAGGTTCTATCACTGATGTTGTAGACCACGAAGAAGCCATCGGCCCAGTCCACCGGCTCCTCCAGGATACATCTGGTCTCTCCACTCTGATAGGGCAGAGGGATAGGGCAAGGGGAGAGGGGAGGGGGACAGGGGTGTAGGAACCAGGTCATAAACAATACATCCTCACAGCACATCCTGTCTGACTAATGGAAACTTGCAAAAATGATGGACCACTTAGTCTCTCACCCCTCACATGTAACAACAAATGTAATGGGAGATAAGGCCAATGAGCATAAGCATATGTTTAAAGACTTGCCACAGGTGCTTAGAGATTTACAAACACCAAAGACATGTCAAGTTGTCAACAGTGCTTTATTCACCTGTTGGCCTTACCTCTTTTATACAAAAACAGGAGAGAGAGACAACAGAAAAGATGTACAATACATAGAGCACACCCTAAACAAGTTGATGGATGAGCACAGTGCACATCCTGTTACCTGAGCCTGGGGAAATCATAATAAAACTAAAACCTTGGTGGTAAAGGGTACCATATGCAGCAGCCGCCCTAAGCAGAGAACATGTTCTACAACCCATCTCAGCTTTCAAAGGCTGATCATTGTGAACAGTGTGTTCTCAGCTACAGGGGGATATCATAAATCCCATCAGAACTAAACATAAATTAGCCATATGGAATCATCTCTGAGAACAGTGCTAGGACTGCAAGGTATTACCATGAGGAATATGAGCATATGCACAGATACCTGTGAACATGGATCAAAGACTTCCAAGTTTAACTGTCTTCCATCGATGGAGAGCCTTTTACGGTATAAGGAATCTGTAACAAAAGAAGATCAAAGAGATGCTCAATGTAATAACAAACACATGTTATGGATCAGACCTCGTCTCATAAACACAGATACTGTAGGAGTGGACAGTAAAATGTACAGTACTGTATCGGTATGTAGTAATGCACAGGCTTTTCCTATAGAATAAGTCCATAAAATGTGGTGCCAGTTTAATTATTCTATGGAGCAATGATTACTGTAAGCCTATAAAATCCGGGGCATGATTTCCACAATGATGCAGACAAGTTAATTCATTTAAGGGAATTAGCCAAGAGTGGAAAGGCTTGAAATCATATACCCTTCTGGCCTCTGTAAACTGTAACATGTAAAGGCAGCCGTCTTCCAAAGTGCTAGACAAGCAATGAGTAATGGGAAGAGGTGCACATGCCAATGACTTCATACAGCAATTATATGATACTTTCACCAAACCATTTCTCATTCCAGTAAAACATTTTGTAAGTTAACACATATTGTATGTTAACAATCATTCAAATATTTCAGTCAGTCGTATAGGGTAAATGTAAACATGACGGTTAACTGGGCTCAGTTGAATTGAACTTTATGGTGGATCTTATGTGTGCTTCAGTTGATGTCCGACTCCAATGGGTCTGACTTGTAATACAACTTGTTGATATCATTGGTGTGTGGCCAGTAGCAACAGACTATAGCTGTGAATCAGCTTACAGTATGACACTGTAAAAACATAACTACCCTACATGAGATACTGTATGTGTGAGAAATCTGTGTACTCACTGGCGTTAGAGGCATACTCTCCAATGAAGCGTTTGGTCAGGAACCTTACCAGAACGGCTAGAGAGGGAGAAAGATGGCGGGAGGGGACATATGACTTGTTAATGGCATTCATTAAAGGGACACTTCACCCAAAAACCTCGGGAAACAGGGCTTGACTTTGCTCTGAAGTCTGAGTAATTGTAATGTTACATTTGTTTCTCTCTAATCATGCACGCTCAGGCTGGTCTACATTACATAGTTTTGCCATGAAACTGTGTTGGCTCTCTCTCTCTAATAGAAGCCAGGGATTGAGTTTCCATGAACAGGCGCTTGCTGGACATTACGTTACTGTTGCTTTTTCTACCCCCACATGAGTTCCCTACAGCTGCTGAAACATATAATCATGCCCCTGTGTGTTTTCCCTATACACTTAGATATTTGGCAGGGTAAAATGGTCCTCTGGTAGAGCATGGCTCAGTTGGTAGAGCATGGCGTTAACAACGCTTAGGTTGTGGGTTTGATTCCCGCTGGGACCATATATGCTGAAAAATGTATGCACTCACTGCAATGTAAGTCGCTTTGGATAAAAGCGTCAGCTAAATGGCATATGAAAATAGAGGTGTTCTGCCATGATATCTTCTCCAGATGTCTGCACTTTACATCTGAGAGGTTATTTCTATAGAATGGCTATTCATTTATTTACTCAAGAGACCATAGTTGAAAGTTTTTGAGTTAGTCCGCGGGACCACACTTTTCCCTGGTTCACAAGAAAACTAACGCTTCATCATGTCGCATGTTATAACCATCAATTTTACTTTCCCCTCTCCAAAGCTCTACGTAAATGCAGTGACAATGTTCTTCTGAAATTATGCTTCAAAAACGTTGTACTTGGGGTCTATATCACTCTCTCTACGGTGGTTAATGTAAGTGGTGATTTTCTTCCAGGCACAGCTCTACAATATTAGATGGTGTGTCTTACAGTGATGACATTGATTCTATACTGCATACTGCATGCAAAGCAAAACAAATACAAAAGGCAGCTCAACAGCTCAGTTTTCGATATTGGACACCTTGCATACCCTCCACAGTCAAAGACAATACACTTGTCAACTTAAGTACTTTAGTACAGTACTTAATCTTTCCCAAGCATTAATCCTACTTTGCGCAAACACAGACATCATTCATGTACTTACCTGATTTCCCTGCTCCCTCGCTGCCCAGTAGAGCCAGCTTGATGTCATTCATGTCTGCAGACTAGAGGTGTGCTGCTGATAAGAACTACCTGACCTATCTGCCTATCTGACATACAGTACAACACTCTCTCCCCCCCCCCCCTCTCTCTCTCTCTCTCTCCCTCTCTCTCTCTCTCACTACTGCACTCGTAAGAGCTGCACTTCAGATCTGTCTACATGTGGAAAGAGGCAAACATGCACAGTGTTTTTTCTCCCCTCCCACTCTATGAGGAGAGTGCACTGCCAAGCTAGGTTGTAAAAAGGTCACTCCAACACTGAATACCTTTCAAATAGATCTTGCTAAAAGTTACAGTAAAAACCCTTCTATAGTAGCTGCAGGCAGATTTCTTTTGTTATTATCATAAAACATAGATGTGTTTCCCAGATCAAACACCAGTTGAAACTCTGTTGTTTGCATTGCACTTATTGTTTTCAGGGCATGACAGAGACAAATTGTGATGTAGTTGAACATCAAGTTACATACACTGCATACTGCACATATAAGGTAAAGATCTACAGTATGATTTGTCTTTGGCCACTGAGTACATACTATGTTGGGGAGTAGTTCCACTACATGTAACTCAACTATTAGTTTAACTACGTGTTGCAGGAGCTTGGTGGTACAGTAGTTAAACTACATTCAAATCCTAGTCGTGTTTTCAGTTAACTACTTCTCGGACATGTAGTAGCAGTGTACTGAGCTACTGAGTGCTCACAAAATGTTCCCCCCAAAATAAAAAAGAGAAAAAGGAATTTAACTATTACTCCAGCCCTTGAACTTCAAATGTCCTAACTATTTATTCTCTCATTGCTTCCCCTCTCCACACATTGCTCCATCTCACCTGTTTGCTCAATGATTTCAGAGCGTTTCAGTCGTTTCAGTTTCTGTCATATGGACTAGTCATCTTTCAGTAACTGACAGTTGTTGTGTTGGACAAAGCAGTTTTGATGTAGTGAACTACTTTCAAAGTAGCTTTAGTTTGACAATCTACAGTATATTTCTCTCAAGGGTAGCTTTAGTGTAATTCAACTTCTTCCCTTGTAAAGTAATTGGTAATTTAGTTAAATACATTTGTTTAGAGTAGCTTCCCCAACACTGTGTGCACTCAATTGGAGCTTCTGAACCTGTGAGATGGACAGGGCTTTAGAGCAACCAGAGGCAGTTAATACCATGGATATCTCCCCATTACCATGGCTAACTCATAATCTCCAACTGCACAGCAATAAATGCCAACATATGTCCGAAGTATAAGGCATGGTTTGATTGCAGGGTTCAGTACATTTGAAAGGGAGGTACCCCCGCTCCCCCTCCCCAAGTCATTCAATCTTCCAAACTTCAATTTCATGGACTGCTTCCCTAGTCAAAAGTCCTTTCATTTTTCTTCTTTCCACACAGGCTATTTTCTTCCTGTCTACCCTTTCATTGTTCTCTAAAGTTCACAGAGGTGTCCCATTATTATCCTGTTATGTTTCATTTTATGTCTGTTGACTGAAAGGTCGCAGACCCTCTTTCAAGAATAAATGCTCTAAATGTGCCCATGCAGGACCAAATTATGCAGTGCGCATTTGCCTTTTTGTTTTATGAATACATTGGAATGAACAAAACTGGTGTTGCACGATATAACCAATGCACAGAAGAAAAAAAAACATATGCAGTCAGCCTACCCTATTGGAGCAGTATGATCACTGTTCCAACCTAAGACTTTCAAATAGCTTATTTGATTTCTAAAATTAAGCCGGTGAAATCATTATTTTAATAAATTACGGACCAAATAGGACCAAAAAACATCAAGCCATCACTTGAGATACAATAGTGAACATAGACAGCTAATTGTTGCTGTAAATGAGGTCAGAATTACTGAAAGAGGTGACTATTGTGCCATTCATTAGAACTACTAGGAATGTACTCATCACTTGCAGATTGGGCCATGCTTACTTTGGGCCTATGATCCCCCAGTCAAGAGAAAATATAAAGATTAATTATATTATTGAAACAGCCCAATTACAGTGTTTCAAGTCTCCAGTAGCCAATTAGATGCTGTTGAAACACAGCAGCATTGTTTAGTGTATAATTTCTCCATCTCTTGGACCCACACTATGAAGACCCCTTTCATGACTGCAGGTCAGACCAGTCCAGACTGCCATAATGTCACACAGTTAGCTACAGAAAGCTATCCCTTGTTTTGTCAGAAAGACAACCTCTGTCTCTCACCAATTGAGGCGGGGGGGGGGGTTATGTTTGTACACAACAAACATAACCCCTACCAGTAATTGATTGGGACTCTCCTTAAAAGCAGTGATGCCTTCCAGAACAATTTACCTATTAAGATATACCCCTACTGTCATTGTGAAGTTAATAAAAAACAGGCATCAAACTACGAACTGCTGAGAAGAGGTAATTCATATGGTTTGGAACCATTATGAACTATTCCCCTAAAGTTGAGCAGTAATCAAAATATGCTTTACAAGCAACTAAACTGAAGAGAGAGAACTCCACCAATCCTAAAGAATATGACCCCCCTTATTGTTTAAGGTTAAGAAATTATGTGTGCTGCTGATGTGAGACAGGGGCCAGCAGCATCTCCTGGGTACAGAGTGGTTTAGATGCTGCAGGCAGTTATTACATCATGTCTGTCTTCAGGACAGCATCTCGGGAGTCCTGTCTCTTTCCAGCATTGTCAGGCAGACAATCAGCGTCTTAATCCTGCAGGTATTGGGGGAATTCTCCCAGACTGCACTCTGATCTGATTTAGGATGCATCAGGACCCTGTGTGTGGAAATGAACCAGAGTGGGGCTGGTGGTGGGGCTGGTAGGGCAGGATCTGGAGCCACGGGACTAAGGATAATATGTACTTATTAGTTAAGAGCTAATGTGTACAACACAGTATCTCTCTCTCAGGAAAGATTACGTCACCACTTGGGATGGCAGAGGGAACTCAGGTTGATTCCTTCATTAACAGACAACTGTTAATACTTTGAGGTGTACAGAATTCACTCTTGGTCCAGTCAAATGTTTCACAGGCATATGTGAGTCTTTTGATGCAAATGAAACACTGCTCCCTCTTGATGCCAGAGTTGGCACTTTATAAATGCTCCTCAGTTCATGCCATGCTCAAACAATATTTCTCGTTTGCACTTTTCATTAGTGGTCTTAGGATTCCTAACTTTTGAGCAACCTCTCTCTGGCCCTGTACTTGATTCACTGTCCAGCAAAAAGGGTATTTATTGGATATGTAAACCCACAACATCTATCAAGCTTTGATATTAAAATCCTTGATTTAAAAATCCAAAGAATAGGATGAAAGGACCATGGGTTGTGTTCTTTAGGTAATGATGGTGGCTAGGTCAATATCAGATTATAAATAAACTATGTTCTACTATTGTGTTGCTGCTTGTGATTGTTTTATGGCCCACAACTCTGCTCCTCAAGTCCTCTCAGGACTCCTCAAACATTAGGATGATCATATCATTGTAAATGATAGGCTGCCTTGATTAGATCTCATGGGAAACTGACTTAAAGCTGTACAGCAAATGATAGAAACATCTGTGCTGTCCAAAAGACCATTCTCATCACAGACCAGGCACCGCGATCATACATACTGTATAGTAAATGGCCAAAAAAGAGGGTTGATTTAATATAGCTGGGCAGAGATGTGTCCACAAAATGTTTTTACTTATAATGAAATTATCCAGGGCCACAGTTGAAAAATTGCCCCCGAGCTGATCTCGGTCCAGAGTGTAGACAGGTCCCCAGTTTATTAATCTAGAGGGCCTCCTCCCACTGAGAAGAGAAGACCCACCAGAGCCTGTTGCTGATAGCCTATATTCAGGAACACCGCTGCTCACTGCTCACCACTTTCATAATAGTTCTCATTATCATCCAACTCAAACACGCAGGGTTATGTTATCCTTATGCTTTAGTGAAACATGTCATTGTGGAATGCTTTAAACGTCCACATGATGGTTTAATCAGAATATGGAGGGTAATTGAATTAGAAAATTGGTTGGAGCTAGCCGGTGGTTTTCAAAGAGAGCCAGGATTAATACTGTACATCATTCACTTCCCTGCACAAAAGTGTGTCAGACCCCTCTGAATCACCCATAATGGAAGATTACACTCAAAGTGAATGATTTAAAGGTTCCAGGCAACATATACAGTAATGTGAATACATGGAATGGCTAGGATGCACTTTAAACAAACAGAGAATCAAAGGCCTTGAGGTAGGTTTTGCATGGTAGGCTGACAAAACACCTTTAAAATACTTGCTACAGTATCTCCATTCAAATTGAGTAATAATGCATTTGTTATCTATCTTGGATACAGCTGCTGCAGTTGTAGACCATATATAATAATGGCAGTTTCCATGTGAAGGTTTGGCTAAGACATTTGGCTACATTTTGTTAATAGCAAAGCATAGCTAATATTAATAATCTGACTCCAAGTAACGTAAATATCACTATGTGCAAAGAATTGTTGAGTGTGTGCTGATTTAGTGCAAGAATGGTCTAATTGGATGAATCAAATGAGGCTTTAATGAGACAGTATACTTACAGTACAACTATTACAAATACTTGTACAAATGTTTACATTCTACCCTCAATGGCAAATGATAGATAGAGAGAGAGAGTAAGGAAAGAGAGAAACAAAGAGATGACCACAGGTCATTCTTACAATGCTACTCACAGCTCATGGTGAGACCCACACACCAGAACAAAGAAAAGAGAATGAATTTGTGTCTTTACCTCAGTTATATAGACTAAAGTATTTAAATTAGGAGCTGTTTGCAAGGGGATGATTCAGAATTCAGTGTGACACACCAGAGAGCTCATAGCCATTTGTCCCCTTGGGGGGTAGGGATCTCAAGGAAGGGATCTCAAGGAAGGGGGACAGAATAGCTCCCCCTTCACAATAAATAAAGAAAGATGAAAGAAGTGACTTCAACATAAATATGAGTATTTTAGGAGCAGATTTTCTTCCATGCCACTAAATATTATATATTTGGACAAACCCGAGGAAGTCTTCTGCTCTAATACCCACTGATGCTCCAGCTACATGTCTGCATCTTATCAAGGCAACAGCATTCCCACCCATATGGAAGAGGCGGGAGACTGACTGACACTGTAACTAATCAACAATCTCATTCTGGCACAGCTCCAAACTCCAACTCCAGAAAGTACTCAGCATACCTTAAAGCTTATTACACAGTATTTAGATACTACATGACAAGACTGAGTTGATATGAAACATGCTTTTGTCAGTTAAAGATAGACATTTATTGTAACCAAAACTCCATGACTTTAGTAATAACAGAGACGAGATGAGTACTGCATTTTTCTCTGCAAGTATTACCAATATGAGAAGTAGAATGCATAATTCAATATAAGAAAGGTAACCAGAGATTTTTCATAATTAAAACCTTGCAATCAAAACTGAAAAATGTAATACTACAGGAAATAAATTAAATTATTCTTGAGTCAAGAAATAATTGATTTTATTTGTTTAACTTCAAACATCAACTCAGCTTTGATCAAAGAGTACATAGTAATAATTGTGCAGCAAAAGTCTTCTAAAAGTCCAGCCACCTCTATCTTAATACAGAGGGAATTTTACATAAATGAAATACTATTATTCATATTCTACATAGTAAATGCAGAAAGTACAAGTAGTATGGCAGTTAGCATTCTAAAATAAGTGTCTCCTTCTCTATTCACTTCTTCAGCTCTACATGGTAGCAATGGCATTTTTACTTATCCATGCTGAATCAAACACCACCCACTCCCAAAAGGCTGATAACTCTTTGCCTATAACAAAATATAATTTCATTTGGATTTCATAAATGTAAATCTAACGCATAGGTCTAACCGTGCAAAATTCCTGCGATGTTGTCATTTCAAACAATTACATTGTTCCCGTTAAATTATTTAAATCCCCCCCCCCCCCAATATGAACTTCACCATGTCCATGGTGCTCAGTGAATACTACTGGAGATAAAGCTCCCTCTGTCGGTCATTCAAATCATTACCGTAAAAAGGGAGCCTGTACATAAACAATATAACTTCAAATGCAGAATTAGGACAGACAAAATATTCTATTCATAAAAAGACAAATATATTAACATAGATAATATGCATACTATATAGCAATTGCCTGCAATCGTTTAGCGACTACAAATTAGCAATATAAATATATAAAATAATATCATATAGTTTCACATAAATATGCTTGATATTTACCAATACTGACTTTATACTTCCCAAATGCTAGATATAATGGAAGTTTTATGTAGAATCTACAAATTAATTTAAACCAAAAAAATCATTCAGTTAAAGGCATAATAAGTATAAAGTTTTTAAAAAATCATGTCAGACTATATACTTAAGCAATAACATTACTTTTGAAAGACCAGAATAATGGTAAAATACCTTTGTAATGAAGAAACAAGTAAATGTCTCAAAACGTGAATACATACGGTACAATCCGCAATAAAAACTCCTTCCTCTCTCAGATAGAAATGTCCAGTGCAATGCTATGTCATACTTTTATATACGAAGTGTGTGATAAGCTGGTTAGAGATGATGTTTCCTCCAGTTGAGAGAGTGCCTCCTCTTCCTCTTCCTGTGGCACTGCTCCCTCCTTTCTGGCCAGGGGAAGCCCTCGGCTGCGCGGTACACCTCGTCATACTCATCACTATCAGAGTCTTCCTCAGCCGCTGGGAAGGCCTTGTCAGGGAACACCTCCATCAGCTTAGAGCTGAAGAACTCCTCCAGGCTCCGGCCTGCCTGGGCTACTTCAGAGTCCGGCTGGAGAAGAGAGGAGGAACATTAAATACTAATCAACTCAATTTACACCACTCATGACCTCCATGGTTACATTTGAGGGAGACTTGATTTGACTATTCCATATTATTCCTTCTAAAATACAAATCCCTCACTTACATAATTGAACTTAGCACAGTTCCTGAACATGAGGGAGACGTCAGTCACAAACTCCTCAGGTGCATAGTAGTGACGAGTGCTCCTCTTGTTGAGCTTGGCCCTGATCACAGCCAAGTCCATGGGCCTCTTGATTATCTGGTAGTAATGGCGAGCCTGAGTTTAAAAAAACAGGATAACTTTATGAAACAAGATCATTGGTCTCTCCAAGCTGTTTGTCTGTGGGCAATACAAGTTAATGATAAATGTATGGAATTTAAGAGCGCTGCTGGCATCAAAGTGGAGAGTAAGTAGATGGAGTTGACTC
Organism: Argentina silus; assembly: GCF_951799395.1. Lineage (NCBI taxonomy): Eukaryota > Metazoa > Chordata > Actinopteri > Argentiniformes > Argentinidae > Argentina > Argentina silus. Next base: position 14,359,914 of record NC_139656.1, on the reverse strand, counting down.
ACCAGTGGACTGACCGGCTCATGGAAGGGAGCACTTAGGATGTTGCTGAAGATGAACAGAGTCAGCTTCTCACATTTCTATAGAGAGAGGACAACACAACGATAATTGATCACCATGATGAATCAATCAGTAGACAATGCAACAGTCCATACCTCAATACTAACTAGTCATTACTGTGTTGTATCCAGTGTCCACTGTAAACTGAGACTGATAGAAGTTCTGATGATCAGCTAAAATAACACTTACTCTCTGGTCACATGGAGACAGCCCATGAAACCCAGCCTTCCCAGTGCATTCTCCAGACAGTCTCTCATTTTCACAGTCATACTCCACCTCTGGCTGTTGGACATCCCTGCAGAGTGTACATACCCAGTCACCCCTGAATACAGAGAGGAGACAGAGTGGAGAGAGAGAAGAGACAGAGAGAGACGTGTTACCCCCAACCACAGAGCAGTAGTGGAGCAGATTTCTGGGGCTGATGGCAGTGAGAGAGGACTTACGTGGGGAAGCTGAGGAGAGAGGGCACATGACAGGACAGGTGGAAGACTTTAGGACAGCGGTCACAGCACAGTAGTTCCCCTCCAATCAGACACACAGCACAGAAGTCCTCACTCTCCACCTCAATAGTCTCCTCCGCTCCAGGTTGGGCCTCCTGGGCACCCTCCCACTGCCTCTGGGGCAGGCCTCTCTGGGTCGAGGTGCCTGCAGACAGGCTTCTCTGGGCTGGGGACTCCAACCCTGGGTCAAGACCTACAGAGACTGGATCAGGTGTTAACTCTGGTTCGGACTCAAGATCTGGTCCAGATTCCCCAGAGCTCTGTGATTCCAGGGGCTGCTCCGATTCCAAATCTGAATCTGATTCAGGACGTGGTTCGGATTGAAAACCAGGATCTGAGTCAGGCTGGAGATCTGATTCTGCATTGGCCTCAAATTCTCCATCAGCATCCAGCTCTTCACCATTCTCTGACTCTACACCTGCCTCAAATTCCCCAGCTGCCTCTGATTCCCCAGCTGCCTCTGATTCTAGACTAGGCTCTGACTCCGCAGCCGGCTCTGATTCTTCGTCAGCCATTGACTCCGGATCAGCCTCTGATGAGTACTCTGATGGTGGGTGAGACTGTAATGGTTTTGGATCAGACTCTGGGTCATGTAGGTGTGCTTCAGGCTCTGGGTCAGGGTCAGAATCAGGGTCATTCTCTGAGACTGACTTGGGATCTGAGTCAGTGTCAAGATCAGGAGCAGACCAAGGTTGAGATGTAGGTCCTGGATCAGTAGATGGAGCAGGAAGAGATAGGTCTTTACACAGACTGTTCCCATGCTCAGGGAACTCACTGATAGCTGGAGGTGAGAGAGATTCACTGGTATGTCTCCCTGAGTATGGTGGTGTTCTGAGTGACAGATGAGCCTTTGTGGTCTCCGCTCTTTTGGATATTCCCTGTAGACACAGTAAAAGTTAGAAAATGTTATTTACACTGTAAACAATTACTCATGGGCTTAGTAAAGATTACTCCCAAAAATCTATGATTTTGACAAAGAAAATTTAAGTTTCTATCTTTACATTAATATTTCTAGTACGGTCCTTAATTCTAATTTGTTTCACAAACATATTCAGAAATAAATATTGAACGCATAGCCAGCTGCATTATATTATTTGTTTGAGTACATGCATCTACTAATACATTTTATGTTACATTTACTTACATTTATACATTTACTTAACTGAAACTCTTATGACCTGTACCGAGTTCTGTCATATCAAAAAATACCACCCCAACAAAACACATGAACATGAGCGCAGATGTAATACAGTTAAAATCAAATAAGAACCAACATCACAGTACATTGGTTAATGAGATAATGCACCACAAAGAACAGAAATTCACACCCACAATTCCCTAGCCCCATGCAAATGGGCTCCCTTCTGTTTCAAGGGCATTGTGGGTAATTGTGAATTTCTGCTCTTTCTGTTGCATTATCTCACTAACTAATGTACCTGTGCTATTGGTTCTTGTTTGATTATAACTGTATTACTTCTGAGCTTATATTCATGGAAGTGTTTTGTTAGGGTGGTTGGATCTAAGGGCACCCTTAGAAGAACCCTTTTGGGTTCCATATTGAACCCTGTAATAGAGTAATATTTACAAAAGAAAATTGAGGCAACTATTTGCATCAGTTTTTTAAGTAAGAAAAATCAGAAGAAATAAGTAAATCAAACTTACAAGTACAGTTCTGGACAATACAATACAATAACAACTCTGGAACTGATCAAATGAAGTTGGTTTTACACTAAAAACTAAGTATATCATACATAAAACTCAGATTTGTTGATGTTAAAAAGCTGATGCAAATAGTAGAGCAAGCACAATATTTTTTACAGTGTAGTTCTGACCTAATATTTGTGGAGATTAAATAAGTGGCAACACTTCACATTAAGTTGCCCTTAAATGTATATAACTACATACTGATAAGAGTAACTACTATGTAACTGCTATGTATTTACAGTATAGCAGTATCAGTTATTACACAAGTGGTTATACTGTATGATTGGCCAGAGTCTGCTTGATCAATGTCAAAACTCTTTCTCCCTAGCAATAGATAACAGTACAGCTATCCCAAATAGTGTAATAACCGATACCGCTAGACTGTGATTACATACAAACATCGTAGTGTAAGTACAATGTTGAAATGATGATGATTCTACAACGGCCACAGCCACGGAGGTGCAGATGTCTGTCTAAGCTAAGATGCACGTTAGTAAACACAACTGATAGATGAATGTGGTAGTTCGGTGCTTATGGAAGTAAACACAAGTGATAGATGAATGTGGTAGTTCAGTGCTTATGGATGTAAACAAACCAGGCAGTAGCTAATTCAGGAACGGTAAGCTCATTCCTCCCTAAAGCTCCTTCTAGTTTTCAAAACCAGGTGATTACCCCCAAATACGTCACTCAGCGTAAAATCCTCAAACTAGTGATACCTAGCTTTTGATCTACAGAACACATTTAGAAGCCTATACAACGACTGTGAGGTAAAAAGAAATGGCGAAGTGTCCCTTTAACAAAGTTGTTTTATGTGTTCTGGAAATAAAAAAGCTTTCCCAACAAAATTATAATTGTTACCAAATAAGTAAATCTAATGTCCGATATATTGCAATCATAGCAGCTCGAAGTAGAGAGTGCATTTCTTTCTTTAGTTCTCTCACTGAGATAATTGATAGCCATATTTTGTTCAGTCAAAATGCTTCAGTGAAGCCTACAGTACCTCTGTCATCGTGTCCCTCCAATCCCCCCGCTGTGGGATTGTTCCATTCCTCTCCACTCTGCTGGCTGGTAGGGGGTCGCTCTGGCGCCGCCCGTGTGGTGGAAGACGGGACACAAGGATCTTCAGCCTCTCCAGACACACCACAGGAACCTTAGAACTTCCAGGGTCCTTCTGAACCTCTTTATCACTAGTGTGAAGAGGACATTTCATTTGTATGACGTCTACAGTGCTTCACTCTTTAGACAGTTTGTGTGATTAATATAAATGTACTGTACCTGCTGTCCTGACCTTTTCTTGATATCCTGTATTTTTCTTTCACCTCATACCCAGTCTCTTCATTTGCATATGCATAAACACTATCTAATAAAGAGTAAAACATTTAGTAACTTAATTAATTTAATTCAGCCGCATTTTTATAAGAAAACAGAAATTGGACAGTATTTACAATATTTACATGTACATGTTTATGTTCATGTTGTAATGAGATGAGTAGGCTGTGTTTGCTACATAAAAAGAAGATGGTATATATAAGTTATTTTGTTGTGAGGTAGTCGAGTACCTGGCTCGGTCTTGTAGGTCAGAGGTGAGAAGTGCAGGGCAGGCTGCCCTCTAGAGGGGGGAGTGGCTGACGAGGTCTCACTGACTACAGAGCCAATCACCCCGTCTGACACCCTCCTTCGACTGAGGTCCACACGACAATACTGAGGGAGAAAATACTTATCAACAACATAGAACCATAGGAAATGCAACACCAAATGTACATTGCCACCAATGGCAGACATACACAGCAAATACTGTATACAATAATCATATCAAGTACAAAAATCTATTATATTTGACATGCAAGATATAACAACTGTATAACAAAAAGCTTTGTTGCCAAAAAAAAAAGAAAAATGTATTAATCCAAAAAAGGTAATAGTTTTGGAATATAGTTAAAGAAAGGGTTTAAAGGATAAATCCATCATCAACCAGTGCTTTCAAACAACACTGGCAGCTGTGTCAGATTTGTTCTCAATAAAAGCAAACAAACACCTCTTAATGCTGTATCGGTTCTGCTTTAGGTAAAATGTTTTACTCTCTGTGAGTCCTGTAACAAGACCAAGGTGTTTGGTTTGTGAGCCAAACCTCTCTACTGCATTGGTATGTATTCCTATCAAATATCATCTAAAACTTATGAGGCCACACTGTAAAAGACTGTTTCACCTGGCAAACTGTAATAGATTTACATTTGCAATATAATTATGTCCCTGTATAGAGAATAATGTATGGCCCTAATAGTACATTGTAATGGTCCCGCGGAAAAAACGCTTATTTCAATTGACAGGTAAATAATAGAATGTTCAAAGGGGGATGGTTGTTTATATGTCAACCATTCATTAACAGCTACAGTCTCCTTATTAGCAGGTCTCTGTTCCTCCACCCCAACGTCCACCCCTTACAGTACCTGGTCTACCACGTGTCCCTGGTCCCCGGCTACTGCTGTTGCTGTTGCTGTTGCTGTTGCTGTTGGTGTTGGTGTTGCTGTTGCTGTTGCTGTTGCTGTTGCTAGGCCGTGGGCGTGGGCGGCCCCCGTGGGCCTGTCTGCGGTAGATGAGGGGGCTGCCAGTTCTGCTGGGATGCTCTGGGAGCGGCTCTTCCTACCACACACTGAGGGCCTGCTCTGAGACTGTACATCACCACCACCACCAGAGCCATGGGCCGTCACAGACATCTCCAGTGAAGTGGATCTCTGTCAGCACACACAGACAGAAAAGGAAACATCTCCACATCATGCCAGAGCTGAGCATCACCCAGTACAGTTACAACACTGGTGCATCTATTCATGCCATAGCAACAGAGAGACAGGAGTGGGAGGTGTGTGGTCTATATGGTAGATCAACAACCTTGAGTATCACACACAAGTGCTAAGGACGGCACTTTAGAATCCATTCTGTGTGCCCAGTCTGATCCAAAACAACACAATCGCTACAAAGCTCATTCCTTCCATTGAGAGATGCGGCCCACACAATGTCACACAACACCGTTATTCTCCTGATAATGAAAGGCTTAGTTACAACACCAATTATCGTATGTAAATCCACCATCAGGGGTGCGGTGGGCTCCTTTGAATAAGTATTAGCACATCACAGATTAGGCTCTCTCTCATTCTCTCTCTCTCTTTCTCTCTCCCTCCTCCTCCTGCGCCTTTTTTCACTTGTCATAGTTTCACTAAGGCAAGAAGTTTTCCAAAAAGCCCCTAGCAACTGTATCACTTGCTAATGCTGCCACACGCCTGACAAAGAGACAGGGGCCTGTGCATTTCAGCACCACTCCCTCTTCCTCTTCCTCTCACCTCTACGTCCCTCCCTCCCTCCCTCCCTCCCTACTTCGGCCCCCATTTTCTCCCTCCTTTTTCCTAGTGCGCCACACAATCACACCATACAGATTTAGGACAGCTGACACTGAGCATGTGCGCATAATTACCAGGCGATTAAAACACTTACCTGATCGGTGGCCCTAAGGAGAGGTGTGGAGGAGTGTGAATGTGGAGAAAATAACTATAATCTCTCTCTCTAACAGAGGAGGGAGGGAAAAAGACAGAAGACAGGGTATATACTGTACAACCGAGAGCGGTATCTACCCAGAGCTGAAATCAACCTGCCAGATCCCACAATTCCCTGGGTGTCTCATTAATACCAGGTTAAGTACATATGTGGCTGCGCCCAAGCGCTTTCTTTCTACACTTTCAGTCACTGTTACTTGGCAATGCAGAAAGCATTTGTCACAGTTGTTGTGATCACGCACCAGGAAGAGTTTTTGATTGGTGATCATTCGGTTCCTCAAACCCTGACATCAAGCGTGCTAATAATAAACAGTGTTGTCTCTTTTTTTAGCTTTACTGCAATGCTACGCTAAAGGTATTCTTTATTCAGAGTAGATTGGGCTTTGATTGTGTTCGTGTGGCTTTCTTTTTCAGTCCTTCATATGGAAGCTACTCAGGTTTCGGTTCCACCATCTGTCTTTAGACCAGCTGTCAACCACTGTGACTGATCATTTTGGCGTAAACAGAGTTATTGCCAGCTTTCCTTCAATATCCGGAGTATGCAGATTAGTAATGAGACAGGAAATACTACTGTCTATCTGCTTGGGCTTAGGAGTTGCAACACTGCAATGCTCCCTCCTTGCCATGAAATGTGCTTTGATCTTGAAATGTGTGTGTGTGTGTGTGTGTGTGTGTGTGTGTGTGTGTGTGTGTGTGTGTGTTTGTCTATGTCTTTGTCACCTCTGAGTTCTGAGTGTGTGTGTGTGTGTGTGTGTGTGTGTGTGTGTGTATGTGTGTGTGTGTGTGTGTGTGTGTGTGTGTGTGTGTTTGTCTATGTCTTTGTCACCTCTGAGTTCTGAGTGTGTGTGTGTGTGTGTGTGTGTGTGTGTGTGTGTGTGTGTGTGTGTGTGTGTGTGTGTGTGTGTGTGTGTGTGTGTGTGTGTGCGTGCACGCATCAAAATGGATTTAGGAGGACCGATAAGCAGTAAGACGTACTGTACACAACTCTCTTGTTAGTGGTCAATGCATGGGGGAACTCATCAAAACCCAGGAGGGTTGATGAACTGTAACTGTTCTACCACAAATCAAGAACCGCTACAGTGCAGTTTCAGAAAGATGATATGGATCAAAATATCTCCACAGCAATGAGATAAGAATGGATGATGGATGATAATTGAGTGTGAAAGCAGACACTCGTCAGCTCCCTGACTCACCCTGCTATCTCTGTAGTCTCTGGATAGATGTGTGGCCCTGGTGCCCCCCTCCTGTTGCCCCACTCTCAGCTCTGCCATTGAGGGGGCCAGAGGCTGCTGTTGCTGGGCAGGTGTCTGCTCCCTCATCCCCTGCTGGGTCCTCTCTGTTACGATTTGTCTGTCCACCGCTGCATGTCCGTGTGTCTGCTCCCTGTGTGTCTGTTCCCTGCTCTTCTCTTGGATGTCTTCTGTCATCACCTCTCTGTCCACAGCTGTCTGCCCGGCAGGCTGTGGAGCTTTGCTGGCCTGCTGCTGCTGGCCCTGGCCCACCCGGCTCCCATCTGGACCTGGCTGGGCATGACTGTCAGGGGGCTGCTCCATCTGGTACTGCTGGGGTTGGGACTGGGGCAGGGAGGGTTGGGGTGGAGGCTGGGGCAGGGCATGTAGGGGCTGTCCTGGGGCTTCACTGCTGGAGCTGAGCTGGACTGGCTCCGTAGTGGGGGCAGGTGCTGGTAGCTGGGGACACTGCATGGAGGAGGGCACCATGGCAGGGAGAGTTTCAGGGCTAGTGTCAGGGGCCCAGCACCTCAGCAGCTGCCCCTGGTGCATGGAGGGGGGGCTGGGGGAGCTGAGGGTGGACTGGGAGAACCTGGCAGAGTAGGGCCTGGGGTCCCGCTGGGTTTTGTCCAGCTGCAGGGCTGGCTGGGTGGGGATGCAGTGGAGACAGCACATCTGGGGCTGGCAGCACGCCTGGAAGGTACATCCCTGCTCCCTCCCCCCATGACACACAGAGGGCAGGGCCATGCAGGTGATAGGCTGGGGTCGCAGGATGCTGGGGCAGGCCACGCCCTCAGAATAGGGACGGTTTCCTCCCTCAACTGTCACCTGACCTAGAGGAGCACACACTTATAGTTTAAGACCCAGGGCTTAGGAGAGCATTAAATGCAACACTTCACATGATAACATACATAAAATAAGTTATAGTGAAATTCTGTTGTGTTTAATTTCAGCCAAGTCACACAAGCCGTAAGATACCTAAAGTTGAGATCTGCTTGGTCCAGTAGCTGGCATCCCAGTTGAACTTGATCTTGATAGGAGCCCAGGAGTCTGAGAGGTGTGGGGGTTCAAGCAGGCGCTGCATCTGGAGGGAAATCTGACACAGGAGAAGTATAGCCAAAGTCAGCCTGATCATCTAGATGAGTGCTTCACAAAGGAAATAGCAACAAAATGGTCCAGTGCCTGACCCCACATAAACACCTCCCCCCGCCCCCCAGCCTACCAGCTCCCTGCTGAAGAGCAACGGGCTCCTCCTGTGGTGGGCCGTTGCCCAGGCGACAAAGCTCTGCACGTGGTCCAGCTGGTTGCACAGCTCAATCGCCCCCTGCAGCCGGTCCTCCAGACACCGCTGGAAGTCCTCCGAGATCTTCTATATATGCAGGGAAGAGAAGACACATGCATATGGTCATATAATGTGTAATTGCTGGCAGGGAGAGTCACAGACGGACAGAGACAAGGCAAATCAATGGCTCCTTTTCCCCCCACAGATTTCATTCCTCAAATCCAGGTCTGAGCTCTTTTGACAGATCATTATTGCCATCTCCATCGTGAGCCTTTCACGGCTGATTAGATCATGTTGGGCTTGCTCCCTGACTGGGAGCATGAACACTCACGGTCAGCTGGACACTGGAAGATGAATAACCCTGGAAGAGGGAGGGAGAGAGAGAGAAAGAGAGAGAGAGAGAGCGAAAGTCATTACCTCCAGTTGCTCTATTAATAGGTTGGCCCGTTTGTTCAGCTCGTTCATCATAATCATCTTTGCCATTTTAATCTGGTTCTCTGCCTTCCTCTGCGTGATCTTTACACCATGCAGCCTGGGAAAGAGGAGAGAGGAGACAGAGAGCAAATGACATTCTGATTACTAACAGGGAAATCAAAACGAGAGATTTTGATGGATAACTGTTTTGTTACATCTGGACCCTTTACAATTGTTAGAGAGGTCTTTTCCTCAAAGTTGGGGCGCGCATTGTATATGATCTTCTAGATGAATGATACACATAATCATGATCATCATTGCTCTGGTTTATTCTACTAAGTCTCCCAATCACCAGTTGTTTGTATTATGCTTGCTTTATGACATCAGTGTATGCAGTATAATTGTTTAATCTTTCTACACGTGTGTGTGTGTGATCTACACCCTCCACCCACCTGTCCTCTATCTGTTTGGCTGTGTTCTCCACGGCAGACCTCTTTTCCTCCACCTGAGCCATCAGACTCTCAAACAGCCACTGCTGGTCCTGCAGGGCCTTCCCAACATGAACTAGCCTGAGGACAAACAGCCATTATAGTTTGTCAGATATACAGTAGACAAGCTCAAGACTTTACACTTCAAACACACTGTATACTATACTTCAAACACCCTACTGTTTGAATAACATAATGTATACTTCCAACATACCCTACTGTATTAATAAAAGTACTTCAAATATACCCCACAATTAAAAGCAGGCTTGTAACTACGGCACAGTAGGACAATATACTGTATGTACTGAATTCAAATTAGGCTAGCCAATGATATGCAGAAGACACCATGCATTATAAGTGTGCTTTCCTTCAAAAGGAGGTTTTAACCTGCGGTTAGCGTGTCACTGCAATGCCCTTGTGCTGTGTCTGAGGACTGACCTGTGGTTCTTGTGGGCGGACAGGTGACAGCTGCTGCAGCACAGAAGGTCGCAGGACTCACAGAACAGCTCCAAGGGCTCCTGTCTATGAGAGTGGCACATGAGGAGGGAGCGGACACACGAGCCAGGGCCTAACGGACAGAGAGGGGGAGAGAGAGGGAGAACAGGAGGGAGGGAGTTGGAAGATACTGAGCATTAGCACAGAGACTAAACTTGCTAATCAAACTCACAGCCAAAAGTGTGGTATTGGTGCGGTATATCAAACAGGGAAAGACTCAAAGATACATCAAGCAAGCCAGAACACAATTCATACTCATGGCATCAACAGTATGTATTGTGTTTACTTTTTTGTTTGTGTTTGATCAACCAATAAAGACACAAAATAGTGATTCATGTTTTCTGTTTTTACTCACATAGTATTATAATCTTTCATCGCTATTTTTGGATGTGAGCATCCTTTTAAATCCTGTAAAAAATATTTTTGGGCTTACTAATGTAACATTTTTAGCAGGGATAAACAGATGGAAGTGGGGCAGGCAGAACAGATCTTTGATCAGCACTTGTGAGCAATGAAAGACCAATAATGCCTATCTAGATTACCAGCCGAACTTGGAATGCTTTTGAAGAACCAAACAAAACCGTAGTGCCACAGGATACAGACATTAACCAATGCTGCTAGGGAAACAAATTGCTTTCATGTGTGCATGCATAAACGGCCATGTTTAAAAAAAATAAATGCAGCATTAGTCATTGATTTGCCATGTAATGAGTGTTCCTACTCTATGTAAATGATTTGTATAAATAGTTGGGAATTTGATTATTATGCAGCAGTGCATACTGTATTAGTCTTCATGACTAAGGTAATCAGTTTCTCAGACCAAGCTAATTACCATGTCTTATTACAGTATGTTTACGTACACAAAGGACCAAAAGTGACAGAAGCCTCTAATTGAGTTGTGATCACAATAATACATCATGTTTACTAATACTAATTCTAGAGTTTATTTTCCCTCTGCAGTATGAAATATGCACTTTGAGAAAGCAACGCACTGTTATGAGTCAGGACTCTCAGAGATGACTAGACAAGTTGATCTTAATTCTGTACTCTGAAAGTATGCAAACAGTTCACACGTACAGTATATGTACAATGAAGAGAGCAGGAAACAGGTTGAGGTCGCATTGTGAAAGCACGAAACAGAGACCACAATTATGACACATTGCTGCACACCAGCCCTACACACACACAACTGGCCCTGATACACACCATTAAACAGATCCAACTGGTAAAGAACTCAACCCAACTCCACATCAAACTAATCAACACAGGTTGCATAACAAACTGCTGCACACAGGCCCACAGAACCCTACTCAAACCCTTGCAGGACACAGCTAGATGCTGAACGCAGCCAATACTGCTCTCTACTGGACACATTACACCAATAAGCGCTGGCCTTTTGCACTTAGCTCCATGTCAGTCTCTGCTGTACATTACATTGCTGAACACAGCCCCAGTGCACAGAGCCAAGTGACCACATCCTGTAAGCAGGGCTGCTATTTTTTACCCACACTGCTTTCACTCTGCTGTTCTCACGATCACACAAAAACAAAATACTAACACAGCAACACTTACAGATGACAATATGATCAACAAGTAATGACTTTGCCTTTTACAGAGCTCGGTAAGAATCCAAAAGCAGAAACAAAGACTGTATGAAATGCATTACTTTCAGGCACCCATGACTAATAAATCATACTGTTGCTAAGAAATAAAAACTAGCATCATTTCAGCGTTTAAGCACCACTCTCTGAAACTGGGCCATACGATAAAAGGAAGCGTAATAAAAACACAGGCATCTGAAGGACCCATTACCAACAATCATTACAGACATGCATAATTCATTACATTCATTCCTACTGAGACTTGATTAACAAACAAACATGGGAGAAGGAGAAACAAAGAAACCCAAACAGGATGATGACAAAGGGGAAACAATGCCCAGCTCCACCCAACCTGGCTGCCAGCCACACCCACATGCTGAGAGGAGAGGCAGGGAGAGAGCACCTGGGAGAGAGTGGTGCTTGCCTGGTTCGGGTGGGGGCAGGGAGCTGGAGGCCCTCTGGTGCAGATCAGGACACTGGATGGTGGGCCTGGGCTTCTGCTGCAGGTCTGAGGGGCACTGGGAGGAGGCTTTCAGGTGCTGGTGTATCTCTGTGCACTGGTAGCACAGCCACTTGTTGCAGAATGTGCACAGGCTCTGGGCTAGCCTGGGCTCCAGGCACTCTGAGCAATGCTGCAAGACACACACAGACAGAAGACAATTATCATATGTATGCATATCATATGTACACACACACACACACACACTAATATATACACACAAACACACACCCACAGACCAAGGCCATCTGATATAAAGAGGGGATGACATATGTCAAAAACATTTGTGTTACCTTGTTGTACTTTGGGCTAAATCACACTTCTCAGAGCTGTTATTTGTGTTGATGCTCACACACGCTGTGCTATTCCCAGAGATTGTCACATCACATGCATCTGATAAAGCTCCTCAAATTGAGTTAAAACTAAACACGCAATATCTGCTCACATATAATTCAGTCCATGCAGGTTGAAGACAGAAACTATTATAGTTTTGAAATATGTTCAAATATTTCTGAAATTCCTTTTGAGAACTGCAACATTCACTGCAACAAGATATGGAACAATAAAAGTCATGCTAATGGCACAATATGTAATTTCACCTTTGATCATCATCATCATATGACAAAAAGTGTCAACCCCACACAGTTATTTGAATAGTGTATTTTGCTATACTCACTTACTTAGAAATAAACTAAGCCACATCAAAGGGCTGAGTGTGAATACCCTCAGGCTAAGACAGTTAATAATAACACCATGCATGTACAGTAGCTATGTTTCCGCAATTAGCTGAATCACTCACAAGAACAACACTAGAGCATAAAATGCGTTGCTGAAACAAAACAGTTAGGCTAATCCCTGCTCTGCCAGCCGATGAGAGAGAAGCGTTAACAGAACAGAGATAGAACAGCCTTACCTTCTCCATGTCAGTGCTGCCAGGGAGAACGCTGTCCTCTGGTGAGTGTTGGAGCTGGTACCCAGCAGGGCTGCTCTCTCTCTCTGTGGGAGGGAGGAGAGGACAGCTACGGCACAGGCTGACGCTGGGCTCACAGCAGTAGCAGTAGCAGCAGAAACACTCAGGCTTCTACCTGCAGCAGGCTAGGCTAGGGCAGGAAGCAGCGTGCGATGCACCGAGAGGTGGCCCCAGAGGAGAAGGCTTCACATGACAAGCACGCTGTGCTCTTTCCTCTCCTCTCCTCCCCAGGTTCATCCATGTGTACGACTTCTCACAGAAACAGCAAGGCAGGAGATGAGTGTCACATTCAGATTCATCCTCTAGTCTCTCTACACACACAGAAGAAGAAAAAAACAGAGGCTAATCCTTTTTCTTAAATAAGCCTGTGCATAATAATTGGGAATTAGGGAGATACGATAATTATTTTTTTTCTAGGGCGAAATATCCCCGGAAGCCCTTCCCAAAATGGAAGGAGAGGCCGAATGACCTACAATGTTGGAGGGAATTGTAAGCTGTGCTGTGTTGGGGCTGGGCTGGGCTGTGTTGGGCTGGGCTGGGCTGGGCTGGGCTGGGCTGGGCTGGGCTGGGCTGGGCTGGGCTGGGCTGGGCTAGGTTAGGCTGGGGTATGCCAGGCTGAGCTGGGTTGGGCTGAGCTGTTCTGTGTTGGGCTGTGGGGGTGTGTGTGTGGGGGGCGGGGGGCGGGGGGGGGCGGTGCTGCCTGTGCCCTCCTTCCACATCCCTGTATCAGCACAACAAGGATGGGACAGGTCCCTATGGAGCCACGTATGCTCGCGTAGCACTCCAAAAAACGGGTCAAGCTCTGCTGAGCACCAGATGGGACTAGGATACTCTCCTGCTCCTCCCTCTAAAACCATGAAATCAATTAAGATCTTATCACAGCATTTCAGAGGAGAAGAAATGGTACACATGGGAAAGGAAACAAAACTAGCTTCATTGCTAAGCTCTTGACATACTGTAGTGTCTGCAAAATTAGATTCTATAGGATGGTGATATGAGATTTCCTATCCTTGCTGGCAGAGAGTAGTTTATTAACCAAAAAGCAATATAATCTAAACCCACAAAGCCACCATTGCCATGCAAAAACCAAGATCAAACTACTTAGTCTTCTGCTGCTACGAGTCTGCCTAACAACAACCCCTGCAGCCTGACCTACAAATCTGACAACTTTCTCATCCTCGGGCGCTTCACAGGGGAGCTCAAAACCATCCCATTCCCCATTGTGTGCTCAAAGACCCACTTTAAAACACAATTAGTCAAACCTTGTGCACCCCGCCTCTTGTTCACTCAGCTCTCTTGCATTTTAACCCCCCCCCCCCCCCCCCCCCCATAGCTTTTAAACCAAAAAGGCTTCTTCTTCAGCACGTACCTCAGTGAGGGACAGCTTTCCTGGCCTGCTAAGTGAGGCTGGCACTGGATAAGATAAAATGCAGCCTGAGAGCATGGCATCTCTAGAGATGTCACAATAATAGAATCTTCCGTGGTGATTTCTCCCCTGAAAGCCCACCTATGTAACATCCATTAACACAGAGGTGACAGGAGCTCTTGTGAAAGACCTTTACATTTGCACAAAGCAGGATTATCTTCCACTGCAGTGTCAGACATATGTTCAATTATCTATCTGTTCGCCATTTAATATTCATCACTTTTTCTCACTAGCCATACTCACAACTTACACAGTATTTAACTCCATTCACAGGAGAAACATATCTACAATAGGCTTCCCTTGAATGTGTCTTGGGATGCATTTGATCCTTATTGAATTAATTATAACAGCATATAAAAAAATTATAAAAGATATGCATAATTTAAATCATGATTCCAGCAATCTCATCACTGAAGGTACTCGTATGGTCCTTCACTCGAAATCACACATATTGTGAGTCCACTCCATATTATCTGCTTATGTTTGTTGTGTGTGTTTTACATTATGACCCATAATCATAGTGTATCTTCTACGTATTGAGTGGATCTAATGTGAGATAATAAGAGGGGGTTCTCTAAGAGTGGCTAATGTGTGTTTCCTGTGAGAAGTAAGATCCACTCCCTGCCTGTCGTAACAGCTTTATAGCAGTGCTACACATCCCTGTGTTTCAATAACACCTCCCAGTGCACTCAGGGTCCTCATCCTCTCTAATCATGCCAAAATAAGACCAAACACACTCTCCCTGCTTGTCTGGCTTAAATAAGACCAAACACACTCTCTCTGCTTGTCTGGGTTAAATAAGACCAAACACACTCTCTCTGCTTGTCTGGGTTAAATAAGACCAAACACACTCTCTCTGCTTGTCTGGGTTAAATAAGACCAAACACACTCTCCCTGCTTGTCTGGGTTCCAGGCGGGCACTAACAGCTATGAGAGACTGTATGCTAAACAATATCAATACTGAGATATGAATACTGTAATAAAACCAAAATACTGTATAAAGTCCTAAATACTGTATATCCGAATTTCAAGGCGTTTCTCTCTTACTTTGTTCTATCGCTACCAAATGTGTTCTAAATTGCGACCCATAAGGCTGTGAAATCAGAAATCCTGATGTCATACAGGTTATAGGTAAATCCATAGTGCCATCATTAGGCAATCAAATTGAAATAAATAAGAAAACATATATTAATGCATTCATACAACTTTTTTATGAGCTGGAAAAATACTGTAGGCTATGCCTCGTGAAATCATCAGGTAATTACAGATCATAAAGCATGTATCTATGGAAGCTGAAAATTAGAAAATGTTTCTAATTTTAGGACCTGAGTTATGAAACGTGTAGAACATTACAATAAATTGGACCGAGACTACATTTCATCATGAATGACAAGAGGCAGATGAATCACTGACTATAAAATTGGACTGCACATTTGTGCTACATAAAGATAGCAATCAAAATGTCATTCAAAATGCATGTGACCTACATTCTTATCCGACTGTGTATGTGGTATAGCTAAAATATGATAAATACGACATATCATGTGGAGCGTGCGCATTTATTGATAGGCTACAATACTCTAGAGCCGCACCTAAGTGCGTTTGATGATTACGCCCAAAAAACAGTTTCAGCTTGATAGATGTAGTACATTGTTATAAGATACAAAACAGCATCGATCACACCATACCTGTACCTCATATGAATTAACTTTCGCTTTGGCAATGCGTTTAGACATCATTCTCAGCAACTATCGGGTCTAATGTGACAACATTGCTTTCAGTGCGCACTGCTACTGTGTGCAAAACATAGTCTAAAACAGGGATACATTATTGTGAATGTGAATTAGTCTGTATCTGACTATACTAGCTGTGCAAATGTAGCCTAAATATATCGTGCGATAGTGGACGGCTGCCAATTATGTCAAGTACGTATGACCAAACAGTTCTTTACCTTGACCTGAGCATCAGTGCTCTCTCTCCATCGGATGTCGCTCTTTGGTCCAGCTCAAATACTTCGGAGGTCCAAAATCTCGTATTTAATCGTGAGACTTGCCATAATCGCTCTCCCCAAAGCAGTAACAAATCTGCATCGGTAGTCTACTGTAGCCTATGGTTGTCTCTTCGAGAATTGTCTAAATTCTATCTGAATACTACCAAGCCCTCTCTCTCTTCAACCTTCTGACAAACAGCCTATTCTCTGCTCTATAATGCAGAATCCAACTCTAACATAAGGCAAATCAATCATGCACTTTGAGCTGCATACAGTATATTTTTACAAATGTTATTGGCACATCTATCCTACTATTGACACATGGTGGTCTTGTCTTCTTGTCTGCGTAGGAGTACATCACCCAGATATTTCTTAACATAGAACTGAACAAGCATAGTATTGTTGGTCCCAAGAAGTCTCAACTTGTCATCCTCTGCTGTGTTGGTGCACGAGTACTGTCTTCCTGATCAGTCAGCTGCATAGTCAGTGACAAGCTCATAAGGTCTATTGGGCTATGATGAGGAATTAAAAGCAGATTTTAAAGCTCTTTTAACCACCCTGCTGAACACTGGAAAACGGATCGTCATCCCTGGGCCCCTCCCTACCCACTAGAGGGGTGCTGTGAGATGGTCCAGACTGTTCTCCCTTCACACCTGGCTACAAGGTTACTGTGCCTCCTTAGGGGTCCCCTTTGTCAACAACTTTGACCTGTTCTGGAAACCGAAGAGGAGCCGGATTGGTCTCTGACAACATGGCCTCCTCCCTCAGGCATTGACATGCTGTAGAAAGTACCGCTGATCCATACTCCCCAGGTCTCGATTCTAATAACACAGTTCGTGTAAATGGATCTGGTAGTATTTTCTACAGGGTAACTTCAGGCATCACTACCTCAGATCTGACTGTTTCATGTAATATCATGACATATGCCTGTAGTTCTAATGCAGAGACTCCATCTCCAAGACCTATCCCGACTTTGATTTCTACCCAATGTACAGTGAAAAGCAAAGGCTCCAGACAAAATTGTAATTTTAGAAACCCAACTAATATTTTAACTGTAGCTTGGTATATTCCCCTACAACCAGACATATCTTTAACTAAGATGGTTCTACTGAATGTAGGAACTCTCGCTACTAAGACCTTTACAATCAATGATTTTATCTCTGAAAAGCAATTAGACTTCCTGTTTAGACTTCCTGTTGAAACCTGGCTCACCTCGGACAGTGTGGCTGTCCTTGTTGAGACCTGTCCCCCAAATTATAATTTCTTCCACTCAAGGCTAAACAAGGGGGTGGAATTGCCACTATCTTCTCAAACAAATATAGTTGTACTAGGGTCAGCTTTGGTGATTTCTCCCCAATTGAGTATATATTACGATGATATGGTATGCGCCTTAGTGTGCTACACCACTTGAGCCCCCCAATCCAAATATTTTTAAACATTCTATTAACAAAATGGCAGATGCCTTCAACAGTAAACTGGGTGTCATGCTTGACAGAGTAGCTCCTGTAAAGACTAAAAAAGGTAGCAAAGTGATGCACTGGATGAACAAATATGTTGTTGACCTAAAAAGATCCTGTAGGAAAGCTGAAAGAACATGGAGGAAAACTAAGCTACAGGCTCGCCATGCCATTCTAAAAGAAAAAAATTGCTACTTATAATAAAACTGTTCGAAGTGAGAGAAGCACCCACTTCTCTAAAAAAATTACTAAATCCAACCCCCTTCGACACACTCAGTCAAGCATCTGCTTTGAAATGCTTTGAAGAATTTGCAAGCTTCTTTAAAGACAAAGTCACCTCTATAACGGCGGCATTGCTAATACAGCTAATAAGTTTGGTGACACACCCAAAAACAGCCCCCCGAATTTTAGATGCTTTAGCAATATTACACAATCTGAACTCAGCAAAATTGTAACTCAGACCAGCTCCTCAACATGTGCTCTGGATCCAGTCCCTAGTAAATTCCTCAAGAATGTATATGATAGTTTGGCTCCCTCTATTCTTAAGATAATTAATACCTTATTGGAAACAAGTATATTTCCTACTGCCTTTAAGACTGCTGTAGTGAAACCTCAACTTAAAAAGTCTAATCTAGATAATACTAACCTTAGTAATTACAGGCCTATATCTAACCTATCTAATGAGCAAAGTACTTGAAAAAGTGTTTTTTAATCAGCTTAATACCTTCCTTAATGAAAACAGTATCCTAGAGAAATTCCAATCAGGTTTTAGATCCAATCACAGCACAGAAACAGCCTTAGTCAAAATAGTAAATGATCAAACCAAGTGTCAATCCAGCAGCATTCAACACCATTGATCATAACATTTTAATTCATCGCCTTGAGAAGTGGGTTGGTCTCTCTGACAGTGTTTTAAACTGGTTTCAAACCTACATTACTGGGAGAGAAGTTTATGTTAGTCTAGATCATGTGTCTGTAAAACATGACTTACCTTTCGGTGTAGCCCAAGGGAGCTGTCTTGGTCCCTTGCTATTTTCCCTGTATATGCTTACATTAGGTAACATCATTAGTCAACATAATGTTAATTTCCACAGCTACGCAGATGATACCCAACTATACATTTCTGAGGCAACAAACCCAGACAGCCTTTGCTCCCTGACCGCCTGTTTGACCTCCATAAATTAGTGGATGAGTGACAACTTTTTAAAGCTGAATAAGGATAAAACATAAAATACTTTTACTTGGACCAAAGTCAAAGAGAGACACCTTTTTTAGTAAGCTCGGGAGCCTGGCTCACCAGACCGAATCGCAAGTTAAAAGTCTAGGTGTCATTTTAGATTCAGATTTAAGTTTTAAACCCCATATTAGTGAAGTGACCCAGACAGCTTTCTTCCACCTGAGAAACGTTGCCAAAGTACGGCCATTTTTAACACAACAGGATGCTGAGAAACTAATTCATGCTTTTATCACTAGTAGGTTAGACTACTGCAATGCACTATTTACTGGTCTCCCAAAAACGTCTATAAAGAAATTGGAACTCATACAGAATTCTGCCGCTAGACTTTTAACTAAGACCAAGAAGAGAGAGCACATCACTCCTGTTTTAGCTGAACTGCACTGGCTCCCTGTTACTTTTAGAATTGATTTTAAGGTCCTTTAAATTACCTACAAAGCTCTTAATGGCAAAGCACCTTCATACATCTCTGACTTTTTAATATCCTATCAACCACAAAAAGCCCTTAGATCCTCCAATGCTGGTTTTTTAATTGTGCCCAGAGTACTCTACAAACAAAGCGGGGAAGCTGCTTTTATGTATTATGCACCAAAATTGTGGAACGCCCTGCCCATGTATATCGAACAGGCAGGCTCTGTGGTACATTTTTAAAAAAGAGCTTAAAACATACAGTACCAGTCAAAAGTTTGGACACACCTTCTCATTCAATGGTTTTTCTTTATTTTCATTATTTTCTACATTGTAGATTAATATTGAAGACATCACAACTATGAAGGAACACATACGGAATTATGTAGTAAACAAAAAAGTGTTAAACAAACCAGAATATGTTTTATATTTTAGATTCTTCAAAGTAGCCACCTTTTGCTTTGATGACAGCTTTGCACACTCTTGGCAAGGTGTGTCCAAACTTTTGACTGGTACTGTACCTTTACTGGAAGGCTTTTAGCTAACCTATTTTTAGCTTGTGCTTTATCCCCTAAACAAGTTTTTATTCTATTTATTGTATTAAATTTATTTCTACTAATTTGTTTTATATTATTTGCATCTATGCTATTGTATTTGTTCTTGCCATATTTATTTGTTCTTGTTTTAATGCTTCAAATGTAAAGCACTTTGAGCTGCATTTTATATATGAAAGGTGCTATACAAATAAAGTTGATTATTATTATTATTATTATTATGTAAGCCTATTTGCGATATAATGTTACAGCCTTTATCAACAAGGCACCAAATACTATGCATTCATAGACGCAAGATATGCATGTTATTCCATTTTAAACGTGAAATATTTCAGCCATTTCCGTTACAGTACATTAATGCCAAACTGTATAAAATCACTTGGTCTAAATTCTGACAGCTCAATGACAGGTTTCCCCTCAGCAATCCAAGTGTGTGGCTGGTGGGCTGGAATCCCAAAAGGCACCCATAGCCTGCCACATGCTGCTGGTAACCTAATTATGTCCTCACACATCACTCCAGTGGTTGTCACATGCTGTTATTAGCTCTCTTGACTCTTACTGTTGTTTGCAGCACTCAAGTCTGTCCTGGGTTCTTTAAGATATGTAATGCACTCTCTGTGTACATACAGCACCTCACAGGTCACTGTCTTCTACCCTACCATTAACCTAAAGTTGTGGTCATTGTTGATTGAGCTGACCTGGCTCAACTATAGTAGAAAGCTTGAGGGTGACTATAACCCTCCCTCCATGTGATGATGACACGCCAAGGTAGTTGTGGTGTCCTAATCTTTCAGAGACTAATATAAAACATAAAAACATATAAATAATAATAATAATAATAATAATAATTATTATTATTATTATTATTATTATTATTATTATTATTATTATTATTATTATTATTATTATTATTATTGTAATATCCCTGAACTGTATGGTGTGTGGTGACTATAACCTCTGTAAAGTGAAGGAATTCAGTAATTTGAAGTATTTTGTTTGTTTAATTATTGAATTTTACAAAGCAATGTATGTTTAAACATTTACAATCATTTACTTCATATGTTAATGCATGTACAAGTCCTCCCTAACTGCTGTGTAGAGTCTACAGCTCTTACCAGTCAGCAGAGGGAATGGACAATGCTGATGTCAAATACAAAAACCAAACATAGCAATTGTACATCCACCTCACATTAGCTCGCACTCACTCACTCAGTCTGATCCAATTCCTCACAAGCACACTTTAACGTCAGTGGTTACTCAGAAATAAAAGGCACATTCACTCTGTACCGTCCTACTACTGTAACTAGCCTCATATACAAGGTACCAGACACCTAACAATCAAGCTACATTGGAGGGTATCACAGCCAGTTTACAGTGAAATATGTACAAACGTTTCAAAATTTCATTGACTGTCATTAAAAGACAGACAAACAAGTGAGTAATTAAATAAAATACAGGGTTTTTGGATGTATCAGGTCTTCAGCACTAGGTTGCCCAACAAGGTTTAATGCTCTGGAATTTGGTTAAGTACAGTAGCACATTTCCTCAGTTCTTTTTGTGAAGAAACTTCATTTTACTTCCTGAAAAAGGAAACAAAATGTGATTAGGAACCATTCACATCATGTAATAAATGTAAAACATACAGTAATGCCATATAGGGGGTTTATATATAAGATACAGTACATGCGGGTTTTGTACCCGTGGTAGACAAGGGGTGTCTACCTACATACTGTATCATTTCAGCACATACTGTATTGTAACTCACCCAGCCCTTTCAGAAACTTGTTTACTCCACTTTGTTCTGTGTCTGGTAACTCCTCCAGGTACAGCTCCACCCTCTGTTCAAAGAGTCCTGAAACAAACACAACGAAAGATTTAAAACAACATGAAATATATTTCATTGTAAAGTAATAAGTCAAGCCCTCTCTGTGACACTGCACTGAATACCTGGCTACAACCTTTCTCCACTAGAGGTCAGTGCCAGCTCAGATTTGAACAAATCACTTCAGGGATGTAATCATGAACTACAATAGGACTGCATATTAAATGGACACCCTCAAATAGGTATCTTTCATTAGCAAGTGGTCAGGGTCATTATAGAGTGTCCTACTACAGGGTGGTGGACAGTGATGGTCGATCCTATAGGGTAGATATACTCTACCTTTGGCCCTGCACTTCCGTAGCTCCCGGTCTTGGATGAACCCTGCAAACATCTGGGACTCCATGAAGACACCCAGGAAGCGGCGGATGCTCTTAGAGGCCACAGACTTGCGGAAGGCCTCACGCTGGAATATTCGCTCTCCACGCTCGTTCTGGGTGAGAAACATGGAGTAGTGGCCGATGGTCTCAAGGAAGAACCGAATAAAGGCCTCTGACACCAGACTGTTCAAGGAGTTGGATTCTGTAGTGATAGAAGGGGTGGGTGACTAACATGGCATTACAGAGGTTGTTTCAACACCAAAACTGTCAAATACTTTTAATGTATACATGTTCCTAAATTGTATCTTCACAGAAGCAATGGATGAACTTGTACTACAGCAGAACTTTTATTGTTTTAAATTAGCCTGTTTTTGAGAATCAGGTGCAGTCTAGGGTTGTGGCACAAAAGCAACTGGATCAACCTTTAAACAATCAGAAAACCACCTGAGCCACTGAACCACCCCCATAGTTATTTACTGCAGAGTACGCTGATTGGTCTGGCTGTATTTGACTGTTTGTTTGCCAAGGGCAAGTAGACTAGGACTACAAGTTCAGTCTGTCCAAAAACCACCCAAATAAACTCCACATGACACTTACAACTAATAATAAAGCTGCAGCAGTCCATCTAATCTAATTCGATTTTTAATATCATTACTAATTCCAAAATAGTACCCATCAATCCACAGCACTGCTGGTAAGTAGAATACATAGATATGGTTCAAGAATTCCAAACCAACCCTTTAAGTTCTCATCTCTCTGCAGAAAAGCTCTCTCTGCCAGTGTATACTGCTCACTGACAGTGCTGTACATGTTCTTGTTCACAGGGGTTGGGACTTTCTGTTGTTCGAATTAACACATGGATCTGCTTTAGTCAAGGAATTATGATCTGTCCCTTGTTCACCTTCGTCAGACTCGCTGTCAGAGTCCGGGTTAATGATGTCATTCCTCTGCTCCAGAGCTTGCTCAAGAGCTGACTGAAGTTTCCGTGGCAACAATGAGGCCTCATCGTCCATCTATACACATTAAAAACATCTCCATTAGCAACAATAAACAACTATGGTCAGAAAATCTGGTGAAAATATCAGCTCATACCATATCACACTTATATTACATACTGCACAGTGGCTTTGCAATCTTTGTTACTTTGAGGTATAAGTGAATTCACACCAACCTGTCTGATGAAGCGGTCTGTTCCCAGGTCAACCATCAATGCCTGAAAAATTGACAAAGTGGCATGTTTAGGGACATTCGTACAAACTCGGGCTTCAAGTGAGAGACAAGCTCTTCCAGAGCAGATGTGGTGAAACAGATCCTTCAAAGTATTAAAAGGATACTAGGAACTTAGAGTCAATCAGCGTCATCAGGCGGATGTAAACAGACAACAGATGTTGTTGACAGGCTATTAGCCTAGGCTTAAGAGCCCAATGTTAATTATGACAGACAGGGTGAGAGGGTCTTTTCACACATACCACACAGCCTAAGGGGCAGATGCTGACGCTGAGTTTACTACTGCATTAATGGCGGAGCAGCGCTGTGCTTAAAGAGGCCTGCTGGCTTGTCCTGCCAAGCTGTTAAGAGAGTGCCAAACCCCCCCAGCGAGGGCAGGATCCCAGAGCCCTGGCTGCTGTGGCACTGCAGCAGCTGACCAAGCGCTGAGGCCACATTCACTGGTGTGCGTGCGTGTGTGTGTGAGTGAGTGAGTGTGTGCGTGCGTGTGTAGAGGCATGCCAGGGTAAGAAATACTACACTAACACAAGGATGGATTTTTGTGAATTTCCCTTTGTCCATTCTACCTCAGCAAATTAGCACTCCCTTTCAAGAATGCTTCATCATAACAGTTCAGCTGGGATTAGACACTCACCCTCCTCTCTCTCTAATTGGTGACAAAACAGAGTCAACGCCCTATCAAACTTTACCGACAGCACTCTTCTCTGCATAGGCAAGGACAGCTCTGTATGGCAAACCTCATGGCGTGAACCCTGAAAACTCAATACTGAGAACAGCATGGCTTGAATTCTAACAGCTCGATACTGGGAACCTAAAGGCTGGATGGGCAGGAAAACAGAGGAAACAGGTCATGTTACACTTAGCTCTCTGAGAGAATTCAAGTTTGAGCCAACATCATCTTGTTACTGTGAATTCAACAGAGACTGGTTTAGAACCATCTCTGGTATGGAAGGCTTGGATAAAACTTAAACAAAAAATGTTTGGAGTTCAAGTGGGTCTGAGAAAATAGGATTCTTTTTTTCTAATGGTCGGACAAAGATCAGAAGGGGTATTCCACCATAAAACCCTGTAATAGTCACCCTGAGAGTGTGTCTGGTTTCAGTCCAAACCCTCATAAGGGGTGGTGCCCCCTGGACTAAGTCCCTGAGGGGGGGTGGGAGGAGAGAAGCACCATGATGCCGTCCCTATGAGTAGTTCCAATCAGATTATGATTGCTTTGAAACTGTCCCATAGCTGACACAATCAGGCAAGAGGATCAACATTTTCTGTGCAATACTCACCAGAAATAAAAGTAAATGTTTTATAAAAACATGAAGGGTAATTGAGGGCGTAATATACAGTAGGTTGTTCCTGTTGACTTGTGACAGGAAGGCCACTCCCCAGTGTATGACATAGGGAGGTGACAGTGGAATAGCCTCAAATCTGTGGCAAGATCAGGAGCTGGGAAAACCCTACATAGAGCAAAACCATAAAAGTCAAAGAGAGCAAAGGAAACAGAGAGAGAGAGAGAGAGAGAGAGAGGTAAACAAGGCAAAGACAGTCTGAAAGAGAAGGTTGGCGAGATGAAAAAGTACCTCTTCCACAGGGAGGTCTTTGAGTTTGGGCAGTGAGCTGGACAGCAGTCCCACCAGGAACGGCGTGGGGCAGCAGACGATGTCCACCATGGAGGCTGGAAGCACAGGGATGAAGGTGTGCTGCCAGGAGAAGGGGTAGAGCAGCGCCACCACCGCATGGATGCAGCTGGACAGGGTACTGGAGGGACACACACACACACACACACACACACACACACATCAGTCACCTTTACACTGACAACAGCACAGCAGGGGCCTTGTCAGCAAAACTAGACATGAACACTGTTATGGAAAAACATGGCGATGCCAGATTTTCCATCAGATATACAATACTGCTTTATCCTGACTTATGAAGAGGAGTGGTGTATTGTGTTATCAAGTGCACCCTCCCAAAACAACAGCCTGCAGCAGATTTAAAAAAACTGTGAACGGACATCACTAAAATGTGGACTCTCATGTGTCAACAAAAGACAAAATACATGCTGAGATTTTTACCGGGGATTTGTAAGTGTTCATTATCTGCTTATGACATCAAGAGGAGAGCAGGAGTGAGCCTGTATTGCCTAGCTTAACATAATTAGGGAAGCAGTCTTCTATACAACGTCCAAACCAAACAACAACCTGATCCTCTTTGCCTTGAAACAATTACTTTTGTATATGTGAGATGAACCAGCACAGCTATGCACCCTGGCTTAACACCATGTTCTTCCCTCGCTTAGTCTGAGGGACAGTCTGAAATCCATCCACAACAGTCTGTTCTTTCTCTCCAACAGAAGAAGAAAAAACAGGAAAAGAAAGAAGCAGGAATGGCTCCTGACTCCCTGCTGCCAAAAGTGAGATGTCTGTCTATTTGTCTGTCTGTCTGTCTGTGTTTGTTTTGTCTGTTTTGTCTGTACAAGACTGAACACTGAAACAGCAGACAGACAGGTTCACCCATGGCAAGAATTCAAACTCCACCTCTCCCACTGACAGTGTTACGCCATTAAATGCTACAAATCCCACAGCTACAGGCCCGCTCTATAAAACCTTGGCTGATTACAGTTAGCACTGCCATTGTGGCAACACATATTCTAAGTCTGCTCTATTGCCCATATAGATGGATTTGGTGAACAACCGTGAACACCGTTTTGTATCTCTTTGATGTTACACAAAAAGCACGATTGCCAGTAAATTTCAACAGCTGTGGCTTAACACAAAATCCAGATAGCATGTTGTCTTTCTCACGGTCCCCAGCTTGTTGACAGTGGCCGACCCTCCTCCCCCTCTGTCCCCCGCACACTGTACACAGAGAGTGAGAGAGAGCGAAAATAAACCATGAGGCCAGAAACACACAGATACCACAGCTCTAAATCAGTGTGGATCGAGACCAAGACTAACCATCAAACGTGGTATGCAAACACTTTCCACTTGAGATGAATGCACTTTTAATAAGGAATGTTTTCCATAGTCACTCTGTTCAACAACAGAGGGCACATCCAAGCAAACACAAAGTACTCCCATCTACGTGACATTAACCACGCTTCATCAGAACCTCAACGTTAAGGCATTGAGACTGTAATACAGGGTATTTTCTCAGAGGGTCTTTCTCTTTCCCTGATTTCTAGTATTTGCCTAAGGAGTTGATCATTCCAACCAGATCCTTGTCTCCTGGGTTTGACGTGTTGCAACAGGGAGTGATGGGGCTCAACTCCTAGAACCTTAGCCACAGGCTAGACCCACCGCTACACACACACTGGTACTATGAGGATTATATACACTCGACCCCTTAGGGACACACTTATGGGAAAAAATGAACTTGCAGTAAAAACACCCAACACCCAACCCAAGACCTGTCACTCCGTCCACGTAGACCTTAACTGTGTTTAGGAATTCTAGTGTTTGGAGCAGGTTTTATGAGCATTACGTACAGTATTAGGAATGGTTGGGCCAGGTTCTGAGTGGCTGAGCTTGCAGATTCTCCCCGACCGGAAAGCCGGGATAGAGAGGCTTAGTCCGCAGGTGCAGGCCTGGGAGAAGCTACACTACCAGGGAGGAGGGAAGGGGGAAGGGGGAGGGGGGACCACATGTTTAGCACCATATGCTTCACTTCTCCACATCAGAGCAGCACTGTATCCATTACCTCAGCCCAGCTTAGCCTACTAGCCTTGCCTACTAGCCTAGCCTAAGATAGGAGCTAGCAGGAGCCTCAGGACCACAGCTGTCCATTAATGGCTCATAATGTAAGACTATCACTCAATCGAAATCTCATAATGTGAGATAAGCTTGTGTAAATCAAACTTTTGTGCATATCTCCATTTGAAATCCAATTGGCAAGTTATGAATCAGCCCTCTGTCCTATTATAAAGAGAGGATGTACTGTGTTTATACATTTTTATCCACTAGCAGCAGAATGTTCTGTATTCCCATCAGAGCCCAATGGTTTTTCCCTACTTCCTGTATGTAAGGATCTGTAGTCACCTTCTCGGCCTCTGCTCTGAGCTTCCACTATGAATGGTTGCAGCAGAAGCTGTCCAACAGTAACAGTGTCCATCTGCGGGCAACCACGTGTGTGTGTTATTCAAACAACAATCATGTCTGAATTTAATCAAGTGGTTCTCAAGAGCAGCATTGCCGTGTGTGTGTGTGTGTGTGTGTGTGTGTGTGTGTGTGTGTATGTGTGTGTGTGTGTGTGTCTCCACCGTTGGACATTCAACCACACAGGGAACCTACTAAGTTGTTGTACTGTAGGTTGTTTTGGTGTGGTGCCGCATTGCACAGCATGACTCGACCAGTGTTGCACTGTAGAGTAATAAGGGACTAAATAAACAGTACAGCGTGTTCCCTGATTAGAGCAGCACACTGTAACAAACTGCAGTGGCTCACTTTAACAGCCTGGGGTTACAGCCATGCTGTCATACATCACATTGCTGCTGCTACTGCTGTTGTAGTAGTCTGGAGATATGAACTCTACTCTACCTGAATCTACATTCACTCCAACAGGTGGTATTCATTTATAAGCAAGTAATGAATGGGGTGTGAGTAAGGATTGTGTGTTGTGTGTGTGTGTATTTGTTGTTCCCTGTGCCTCTTCCCAGGTTACTGCCCTTTCCCTTCCTATTGCCATGGTGACGGCATAAGTGCGCACACCTGTTCTCACCTGGTCGTCAAGGGTGGACTATAAAAGGCTGGGAGGAACTCATAGATGGTGCCAGTGGGCCATGATGGTGCCAGTGGGCCATTCAGCAACCTATTGTGTTGTGCTATAGCGCTCTTTTACTACGGTGGTAGTGTGTACCGGTACCGGTGTCGGTAAATCTGACTCTCCTTGAGAGTGTGTTTAATTACGGTGTTAACCTTATTTTGCTATAATTTCTATCTTTTGTTAAATCAGTCCTCGCTTTCTCCCCTTTTTGGGAAAGTAGTTTTCAGTTTGCAAGTTCTCTGAACTTTGCTATTATTTTGAATTATCAATAAATTATTGGTTTATCTATATTCTCCCGTCTGCCTCCACTTCTTTGTCCCTCGGTCCACCTTATTGTTACTCCCCTCATCCCCTAGATCTTACTTGGGGACGTAACAACCTGATATAAGGACCAATACAATGTAATAGGCTTAAATCTGGTGTGATTACCATGTATGTACATAGGCTAGGAGTAACTTAGCTGTTGTTATAGATACGGTGTGAGGATGAGAGGGAACTAAGGAGCTGTGTAAGGGGAAACTAGGTAGAGAAACCAGTCCTCTAGTCAACCACGGAAAACAAGAGCTTGATTAATTCACCATGACCATGAGAAAAGCTTTTGGTCTCCCTCTGCACCCCCTCACTCTCTCTCTTCTTCTCTTTCTCTCTCTTCCTCCCTTTCTTACCCTGCAGCTCTCTCCCTCTATCCCACTCCTACCTCAAACCACTTTCTTCCCCTTCTACTGTGGGCCTCTCATGAAACACAATAGAAACATTGACTTATTAAAGCACTTCTGTAATCCAATACCTCTTCTACTCTCAGATTGAACAGAAAAATCTGGTTAAACACAGGAAAGAGAGGCAGTTCAATCATCTACACACCCACAGGCGACCTCTGACAATGAAACCATGGCAAAGTCATTTAGGCCAACAGAGAGGCAGATCAAACACAATACACACTCTCTCTTTCTCTCTCTGTCTGGTTAGTGGTAACCCTCTGTCCTGGACAAGTCGCTGGGGGGCTTTGTTTACATATGAAAGTAATACAGCAATCTCGGCGAAGAGTTTTCAGGTAAACTGAGTTAAGCAATTACAGACTTACATAGTGAATGATGATTCATTTAATTAGACCTCAAAGTTTTTATTACAGTGGTGAATCATCATCAGTTTTTAGTAATTGCCTGTCTGGCTGTTTGATGTTCCAGATAAGCAACATGTCTGATAGAAACGATGTCTGACACAAACCAAGACGCTTGCTTTCGAGAAACAGCCTCCCTCCAGCCCCCAACAATTCAAATACAGTACAGAGCACAATAAAGGGTTAAGGCGGTACAGTACATGAAACCATCAGAGACACATTCCCTAACATGGCCTGTTTGATTTTTTCACTCCTTCAGATCCTATTCCTATTGGCTATACATTACAGGAGACAGAGTCATACATCATGTTCTGGCAGGGTATTCTGGGTATTCTTGGATTGAGTTGCACACTCAAGCTCCCGTGGGACAAGACCCTTTATCAGTAGTAGTGTCTCCCCCAACACAGGCAAATGTCACCCCAAAGCGGCTTCACCAATCATGTTTTCAATGGGTACTCAGACACTGGGGGTCTGTCTTCAGGGGGGGACGCTGGCTACCATAGCACCATCTGTTGTAGTTCTTGGTGTGTGCCCTGGCGAGTAAGGTCTGTTTAGACACACAAACCTAAACACATGTACACACAAAACTGAGGCTTTTGACTGATTAACAAACGATTACAGTGCAGGACAACAAAAGCTGCCAGAGAGGAGCACAGTTTGCTTTGTGAGGTTAATCCTCAAGGAAATCGTTTTGCCTTTATTCAAAAGCTGAATAAAGAGTTGAATGGTGAGGTACCTCCAAATAAAACAGTGCCTCCCTATTGCTGAGCATTGTGTTGATACAAAGCAGCTTTTATGATGGATAGGGTTTTTAAAAAAAAAAAGAACATTCTATATTTTCAATAAAGTTATGAGCAGGGCGGGCCTTGATACTGACCAGACCAGTCCATGTATCTCAGTGTCTGCCTGTAGTTCGTCATTGTAGTGAGAGTTGAGTTCAGTGGCGTTGACTAACATTACAACAAGCCCAGACAAGACAATGGCAACAATGAAGCCATTAAACTGTGCAGCTCTGAAGTCTTTGCTACCAGTCATATCTAAAACAATGACCATCTCTACACACGGGCCCTTTGATAAAGACGACTGATTAACCATCCATGGGATAAGTGCCAACTGACATGAGGCCGGCAGTCATCGTTTGATAACTAGAACGATGACAAAAACAACTTTCTCTAAGTCCCCCTGGGTGCAGATTGAGGGCCGTTCTACACGGGGAGTGAACGTGGCGCCATCCGTCATACGGTGACAGTGAAGCCATGGATCAGAGGGGAGAGTCGTGCACACAGGAAGTGCATTCCTTCCCCTCACAGTCACTGCCCCCACTGATGTTTGTTTAAACTGTCCTCTGATATGGAGAGAGATTACCCTCCCTCCATAACCCCCCCCCCCCCCCCGGCTGCAAAGGGCCCCTCGGCCCAGAGTGGTGTTCTGTAACCAGGGGGCAGACTGGTGGTAGGACTGACTACTGGTCCTCTGAGATCCCCCCCACCTCTTCCCCCTCCTCCTCCATCTCCCAGTATCAGCCCCGCCCTGCCTGCTGAGTCTTGGACAGTGGCCCGAGGCAGAGTCCTGACCCACTTCTGGCTCCAGATCTCAACTGACTGACTGGGTCCAGGGAGATTTTCATTTACGGCTGCCACGGCAGTGGGTGGGTGCGGTCCTAGATGGCTAACACAGATTTATCTAACAGTTCCCCAGCCCGCATGCTAAACCTGTTAAGCCCCAACTGACAAAACCACAGTGGAAGGCTGCTATTAGCTGTGTGGCTCGGGTGACTAGCAAGCAGATCCAGTCAGGAGTGAAATCGGCCATCGTCGATAAGGGTTAGCCAAAGTGCACAGGCACAGTGGCAGGGCAATCCAAACTAATGAAGCTGTAAACATTTTATGAAAATGTTTTTATAGTTAGATATAGATAGAAGTTAAAGGAATAGACCAATTCTTTAAAATTTGAAATATGTCATTTGTGGGAGAGGAAATACACCAAGACAGGTGACACTGAACTCCAAAAATAATGGTTGAAACACAGCCACTTTATCATCTAAAATCTGTAGCCATGTGTCCAGATTTAGAGAATCCCTAAGCTCAGCACTGTTTTGGTTCTGGGTCTGAGAAACCTTTTTAAAAAGAACAAAAACACCCCAACCCCTGCATGAATGTAAACATTAAAGGGAGATTTTACAAGAGCATGAGATAAAATCCCTCTCATATACAGGAGATGTTATTGTAATGTGGTTAGAGTAAGTGGATCGACTGCAGAAACAGGACAGTGGACATTAGCGATAACAGAGTAAGGATATTATTGCTAACATGCAGTGTAATCCTAGACATGACTTGATCTAAACCCTGCATGGCCACCATGTTTGACAAGGATGAAGCATTCAAGGAAATATTTGACCATTTATGGCATAAATAATGCAGAGTTAAGATCTATTAAAGTGTGATATCAGTACAGTACAATATAAGCAAGCCTGTAGTAAGGAACATGCATCTCTGTACTGGACTGAACGTACATCTCTGTACGGGGGCGACAGGTAGCCAAGAGTTTAGAGAGGCCAGCCTGCAATTGGTAGGTCGCTGGTTCGATCCCCACCCCAGGAGGGAGCCAGGTGTGAGCTGGTGACTGGAGGGTTGCTGGCATCATATCTAAGGTGCCTACCACTGCTGTTGTGCCCTTAAGCAAGGCTCTTAGCCCCTAACTGCTCCAGGGGTGCTGACTATGGCTGACCCTGTGCTCTGAGCTCTGATCTCCCTGGGGGTGTGCATGTGTGTTGTCTAAAAACTTAAAAAAAAAAAAAAAAAAAAATGTGTCAAGTGTGGCTTTCTAAACTACAGTATTTAAACAAACAATGCTTTATTTGCCATGCAATCAATCGTCAATCAATTGCTGACCCACAAATGAAAAGCAACTTAATATCGCACATAGCACAAATGAAACAGATACTAGGCTCCATATCATTCAAACATCTACAAGTTTCAACACCACAATGCCTCTACAGGATAAGATCCTTAATCAAGGTACCAGCTGCCAAGTAAAGGTGATTCATTTCCCTTTCCCCTCTGTAATCATCAGTAAAGTGACTAATAATAACAGTGATTTGGTGGGTGAGTTTATCAGCCACCAAGATGACCCTTCTCTCCAACAGCAAGGCTCCCCAGCCCTCAAAATGGTGCGTTTAGAAACTGACTGTAGTCCCCACCATCTGTACAAGGGCTTCTCAATCCTAACCTAAAATGGTAGCGGAGGAGTCTCACCTGAGTTTATCAGCCACAAAGATGACCCTTCTCTCCAGCAGCAAGGAGGCAAAGACCCGTACCACCTGTCGCACACTCAGGCAGCTGAAGAGACTGTCAAAGTCCACGTGCTCCAGTCTGGAGTCCATGGGCCGCCTCAGCTCGATGACCTGGGGGGAGCAGGGCACAGCAACCTGGGTTCACATCTGCTATACCAGCTCTCATACCAACTACACATTTTAGGTTGGTCGTGAACCTAGGTTAAGCCTAGTTCTTGACTAAAAAGCATCTTCAATGGAGATTTTCAGTTGAAAGTGTGATTTAGTCCAGGACTATGCTTAATCTGTACCCAGGAAACCGGTGGTGAATCTATATATTTCACCATTGAATACAAATTAGGAAATGTACTCAATAAACCTAATGGAGACAATGGTATAACATCCATCTTAAATGGTGATGCTGCTCTGACCTCATTTCCTGCTCCAGGCAGGAAGGTCTTGACTTTGATGGTCTTCCCTGGCGCTGGGAAGGGCGACTCCATCAGACTCCTCATGAAGGGGTAGACCAGGGCTGCAGAGACGCCCCTCCTCCTTTCCACCTCATCCAGGATCTGAACAGGACAAGGGGCTGAGAGTCAGGCTGACTGCATTGTTATACACAGTTTCACACAGTAACACTGTTCAGAACTGCTGTAAGAGAACTGATTCTGTATGGCCATCATGACCATAAAGCATGACTAAAGACTACGATCAATATGGCAAAAGTTGATGGAAACTTGCATGTTGGTTTAAAGTTCCTGAAACGAGGCTCCTTTTACACTTTTTGAGAAACGTTGTATGAAACGTTGTATTCCGTGGCTGTCCGATGTGTGGAAAACAGCCACCCAATATGCCTGTGTGTCTATTCTGTTGTGATGTTCGCCTAGCCTACTCCTGTCTGGAAAGTTCATTGGAGACACACTCACTCACACTCAAGGTCATATAACATCAGCTCCACTCCCCATACACCCCCACACACCGCCACACCCACACTTTCCCTGTGAAATCAAACACTCCTGTCCTCTCACATTTATTAGAAAAGCAGTTCAAACTCCTTCGTGGAAAACATTTCCTTTCTCACCTACACAGCTCTCCAGCCCTCAAAATGGTGCCTTTGAAACCGACTGTACCCTCCATCATCTGTACAACCCAGAATGCCTGTGTACACACCATCTACTGTTCTTTGCATCCTTTTGTCCACAAATGAAATGCATACTGTATCAATTTGAAATTGAACTCATTGCTACATCTTTTTACTCTCAACACAGTAATATACAGCTCCTGTCTACTCTAATGAATTCAATACATCTACTGTATTTTTTAATGGCCTCCCTCCATACATGCCTTATTTACTTCATCTACACAAGTAGATTTATGGAAGGAAGATAAGGCAGGAGAACTTAAACACAATGAGAACTCTGTTTCATGTTAACACAACTCAGACTGAAGTGAAGGAAACAATTACAGCGGAAAATCAGAGAGAGAAAAAAGATTAAAATAAGGTTTATGTTGAACAGGATGCCTTGGAGTGGAAATGCTGGCAGTCTGAGCAGAATGCCTGCTGGGATTTCTGGCTATAGCTGAGAGACAGGTCTTGTTTACTGTGACGGCTATGATAGGGTGTGTTTTGTGTGTGTGTGTGTGTGTGTGTGTGTGTGTGTGTGTGTGTGTGTGTGTGTGTGTGTGTGTGTGTGTATGTGTGTGTATGTGTATGTGTGCGTGTGCGTGTTTGTGTGTGTAATGATGAGCTCACCTTGGAGAACAAGTCGAAACAGCCCAGTCGGCTGATGACGCAATACACTTCAGGAAGCCGAGGCCCTTTCCCACTCGGCTGGAAGAGAAGCAGAAATAGTGTTCAGTCACTGGGAGAGATAGATCATCACGTCATTCATGGAACCTTCAATGTGAAACTGTCTTTCAAACAGTGCCGAAAACAAAACGACCGTGGTTAGGTTGACAGTGCTATGTCAGTCAGAACATTATTTAACGTTTTGTGCATTTGAAGCAGACCCACACACATTAAAAGTGTCTTGATTTGAATAAAGCTATGATGTATTTTTGCATCTTTGAGACAAAAGTACTAGGTCAATTAATGATAAGATCCTAGAGGTGGAAGTCTTTAATATGGTGAGAAGCTTCCATTGTAAACCAAACACAGGTGCAGTGTCTACATAGTTAATGATCACCTCTACCCTCCTCACTAAACAATCACATCACTGAAGCCAACCACACACGCACACAGACAGACACACATACAGACACACACACACACAAAATCCCATTCCAGTTGTCCATATTAGGTATGCAATTTTCTCCACAGTTTTTTCCAAATGGATGATTAAATCAAGCATGTGGAGCTTGCTTAAAGTCCTTAGGAATGCTCTGACTATGCCAGCTCCTGGCCTTCCACCAGAGAGGGAGCAGTTACCAGAGAGACAACTCACCTCACACTCCCAAACCATCAGGAGAGGTCTGATCAACAACTACAGTACTTAATGTTAGCACATACTGCTGAGCTCCAGTAACTAAAAATCCAGCAAGAACTGAGTTTTAAAATGTCCCTCTCTCGGTCTGCTAAACATATGCAAACATTTACTACTGACTAAGGTACAAATACAGTGGTAAAACACAGACAAAACCCTCAAACGCATATACACACTGCATTAACGTACACATACTTATGCTTTCCAATGACAAATTAAATCATCACATACACAAAATCATATACAGCCATAATTTTCTGACCTCAAGCCAAATGTGGGGATCAACATAAAACTTCAAAGTCTTACTGCAGGGCTAGTTCTACAATGACATGGTTAGACTTTTTCATGGTTTCTCTTTCGTCATTCTTCTCATGAGAAACTCTCATGAAACAGAGTGAGACCATTTTTACTACAGTATCTCATCGTGTGGAAGGGTAAAAACAACGATGTGTTGTTACATGCAGTCATTAAAATCTCATTTATTCACTTTCTCTCAAGCTCCCACCCAGGTTTGTGACACAGCATCTCCATAGTCCCACAGGAAAAACATACCAGTTGTTCAAATAAAAAGCTTTGTCAAAATAAACAGGGCTCAGTGGGGAGTCAGATAGAGACCAGCATAGGATGGCTTACCAGTAAACGCCTGCAGTACCCAAACCTTCTGCTGCCGTCCTCTCCAGTCAACATGAACGAGAAGGTCTCACTGTACCAAGAAAAACACACAGAAACACACACACACACACACACACACACACACACACACACACACACACACACACAGCCCCCATTACTCTCAAACCAGCATATACAGTAGATTTCAAAGTTTACTGAATAGCGATCAAAGCCAACACAGTGTTAGATCAAGTTCACACTGTAGGGATGAGTCTCTGTGGTAGAGAGATAAGACTTTATCAGAATCAGAATGGAAGTGTTTCCAGGTTTTTTATCAAGACAACCATCAGATGTCTTTTCCTAAGATTTCACAAGGCTCTGTTGATGTTTACACAATTTCTCATGTGGTAGTTATGGTTATTTGACAGTTTCAAGGTTGTTTTATCCAAAGCGACTTACTTTAGACAAATGTACTTGTTGTAAGTGAATCATCTATACATCAGACATCATAAGAAACAAATATATGCTAGGACCAGGGGCCATTGGCAGTCACAATGCTAGAAGAAGGAAGGATTATTATTATTTATTTACTTTTATTATTTATTATTTATTTTTATTATTGAACTGTACAGAGGGGTAGTGGGGGTGAAGAGGTCTTTCAGAGCTACTGTGTGGTGGAAAGATCTCTCCTGTGAACAGGAAGGGAACAGGGAGGGGTGGAAGTGGGGAAGGGGGTGTCAGAGGGTACTGTTCAGTACGTACCTGCTGTACTCAGACACGGGGCTCCAGTCCTTGGCGTCTGGGAAGCAGAACTGGGGGATGGCTTTGAGTCTCTGCTCTGCTTCCCTCATCTGCTTTGTGGGCCTCTCTAACTGTGGAGTGGAGAGGAGGACAGGAAACGCCTCAGTAAGGGACCAAGTCATCTTACATTCAACTGTCTTCATTTACAGGGTCCCCATAGACCTCCCCTACAGTAAGAACAAATGACCAGTGTAAGCATTCTCCCACACAGGGTCAGGGCCCCTTGCCGCTTATCACCACCAACCCCCCCCCCCCCCCCCCCCAAGGCCCCCCGACGTCATTGGGTCAGGCTTTTGTTTAGCAGGGACCTAACATACCACCATCTCCCAAGGGATGCTATCGCTGAATTGGTGACACCACTTACTGTCAATAAGCTCCCAAGACTCCTTGAGCCCATATACAGGGCCAAAGCCCTCCTGCTCCTCCTCCTCAATCTCAGAATCTAGACCTTGGACAATAATGTGCTACTAAATGTGATAAGATAACACAAGCGTATTTGACCCAGCAAATAAATATTGTTCTGTATGAAAACAATCCATTTTAGTTATATTTAAACATTCAACCATTGGCAAGGATCACTGACCTCCATATATCATAGTGTTCTGTTCTCAGCATGCATACTTCACTTCAGTAGGGCCTATGACAAATGGCTCACTTGGGAGTGTTATGTATAAGGACCCTCTCCTATCCTGTTTGAACCCACCCTGACATCAGAGGGACTTAGACATGACACAGCAGTGTGATCCATGGCCAGGAGGTCAGGATCCAGAGTGGGTTGTTTGTATTTACCTTGGGGAACTGGTAGGTCACTTCAGGGGAGTAGGAGTTCTTGGTGGGCTTCTTCTTGAGGGACACCACCACAAAGTACTCAAAAAGCTCCCTCTCCTGCCACTCGATCAGTTGCAGCTCCAACGTTCGGTAGCTGGGAGCGCGGCGCAACATGGACTGTAGCTTCAGCAACCTCTGGGTGTGGGCTGAGGAGAGGAGAGGAGAGGAGAGGAGAGGAGAGGAGAGGAGGGAGACCGTCTAGAGTTTACACCTAGAAATGATATGCGCACCTACTCACAGCAACACACAACACAAATGGTCAGGGAACCAAAATTTAGTTAACACACAGATTTAAGTCCTAGACTCACACGCTTAACACATCTCACAATTCAACAAACAGCTCACAGTATTATTAAATACCATAACCCTACACCCACAGACGCAATACAAACCGTAAAGTTATTCATGACTGTCATCACAGGTGGCTTGTGTTTAAAACAGAGCAAACAGCATAGAGCTCCATTAGTAAAAAGAAGACATTTGTATGGTCTAGCTAGCTTAGCTAATCCATTGATATCTCCACAATCACTTCCTGTTACATTTCTGTGGTCCCTTTGGTGACTTGATGGATGTTTCATTCCAAACACAGACAGGGGCATGTGTGAGTTGTTGTGAGACAAATACTGCTTTACAGAAACACAGAGCTATAGTGCAAGTGCAACGTGCCGCTTTCAATTGTGCACCGTGCCCTCTCACCTTTGAACCGGTCATCCGAGTCGCTCTCACTCTCGCTGTTGTCATCTGTAAATAGATCCGAGACAGAAATAAGGTTTGCCATGGGGTCAAAGGTTGATTCTACAAATGTATGTTTATGCCAGGACGAGGACAAGATTGGGACAACTATGTGGGTGGCTGAGGCACTAATATTTACTCACTAATCCAGTGAAGGGCTGGATGGAGAAAAGGAGAGAAGGAGGAGAGGAGCCCTACCTCTCAGAGATGCAGTCTCGATATTGGACAAGGAGAGCTTCTTCAGCCTCTTCTTCCCTCGTTTCGTAGAGTAAATGGAGTTGATTCTCTGTACCAGCTATAAACACAAAACAGAATACTCAATGTTTGCGTTATCCTAAGTAGAGGGGCTATTACATCCTCTGTGATCATGTGGTGAATCAGAGTTCTTGAAGGTTGAGAGGAAGATTAATGTTGAATCCTTTTCAGTGCTCTGCGTGTCCAGAACTAATGCTGGGACTCACAGTATGATACATGGCTTGCAAAACCGCTGAAACATAAGGGCTCCATTTCAGTATAATCCTTGAGGACTGGTACCGTGAGAGCCCAGATTAAAGGTGCAGTTGTGTGAACAGAGCTACTCTTGTTCCAGAACTTTCTTTTTCCTAAAGTGAGTATTCATGAGTCTTACAGAACTGCTCTCATTGTCGGAGTGGGGTACCCATAGAAATGTGAGAGTTTTTAGGAAGAGAGCAGGGCAAATGGGAACATGGAGAGCACTTTTACAGGGCCCGGGACCCAGGGCAGGGACCCAGCTCAGGACCTTGCCTACTCTGCCTTGTGTAGTTTTGTTGAAAATGTGTTGTTACTGTGTTGAGAACATACCACCTATTCATTGTTTAATAGTGTCTTATCAGACAATACAGGCATACAGTGCATGACAAAAAATCTATAATCAAATCATGTACCTTGGGGATCCTCCGGTGGTGGCGGGATGCCAGGGTGTCACTGGCGCTGCTCAGGCCATCCTCCAGCAGGCTGCAGGGCGAGGGCAGCAGCAGCATGTCATCATGGCTGTGGCGCTTAGAAAGGCGGGACGAGCGGTGAGACTTCCTGTCCACAGGCCCCGAGAGGCGCAGGGATTGGCTACTGGGCTTGGAGGGCAGCTGGGGAGGAGGAGGGGGAGAGAGAACCATACTCACTCAGGCACTGGGGATACTGAAGTACTGAATCCTGCATTTCTATTCATAACAGTATGCAACCTGATCCGATTATACAAGTTATTTTCCTTGCTGCATAGTCATCCAATTCTTGTTTTAACACTAGGAAACTCTAAATCATCTTTCCTACGGATGAGACAAGGCCATCCATATTAAAGCGAGAGAGCCAAATCTCCACATTTCCAGGCAGACACATTTGGTTGGAACACCACCACCACCACATCAAACAGATTGCTGTGCAATCTCCTTGTGAAACAACAGTTTGTGGAGGATCCTGTCCAGGTCTCAGTCCAGTCTGGGGGGATCATTCTACCACAGGAAAACGCATTAGCACTGCGTCCTCACAACAGATGTAGCCTACCTGAGGAGGTGAGTTGAGCTTCCTATCCTGGGAAGTCCACGTCCTGTTGCTCTCCGGTAGCAGACGGGACTTACGGCCCAGACTCCTCCGCTTCAGGTCCACGTCCTCGTATGGGTTCTCTTTCTCTGTGGGACGACATACAAAAGGCTAAAGGTTTAAAGGTTTCTTTCTTTTTGATTATTCAACAGAGTGAACTTTTAACATAACACAAGCTGTCTAGGACCATCTGTTACAGGGGAAGGGGTGTCTCTGTTAGAGAGGATGGGAGTTGGGGGTGGGGGGGGGCATGAGAGACAGAGGCTCCCCATGGTTTAGCTCAGACAGGATGAGTCATGCTGCATGGGGCAGGTTAGAGTTCACACTCAGCTGGCTGCTACAATGCCCAAATGGACTGTCTCCTTTCAAAACAGTTACTGTTGGCCTAGGGCCCCCTGACCGCGCAGAGCCTCCCGGACACTGGGCAGCTGGTGACTCATGGCCGGAGTATGCAGACTGTCGGCTGGGGAAGGGGGGGGAGGGGGGGGCATCCTCATCTCAGGTGTCACAGTGCTTCATTCTCACATCATTACAACAACACTTGACTGTAGCCATGTTACCACAGTGATGTTTTACACAAAAAGTTTTACACCGCTGCATTTTGGTGAGATGTACTGAGAACAGAGATGGAAAAAATCTGAATCCCACAGATCACAGTTTTCGCTGATGGCACTTGGATGAAGGCCAGCTTGTATAAAACCTTGTGAAACACCCCAGTCCAATGCCCATTCAAACATGTGCTCTGAGAGTAGCATTGTGGCTGGGTCTGAAAAGGTTGTGAGAAAATGGGGAACTGCACTGAAAACAGAGCCAGATGGTGTTGAAAAGCACAAGGGAAAAGAAATGTATATCACCTGTCAAAAGACACTACACTTTCTAAGTCTATGACTAGCTAGTCTCCCTCTACCAACGAACAATCCCAAGAATTTGAGGAACACCTTGACATTGAAGGCATGTGCTAAACAGGTACAGTAGGTGTTTCTTTCTAAGGGGTATTTAAGGTTCATTTACAACCTGTAAGTGAGGTAAAAACGGTGCTATCTAACCGGGATCTTCAGAAGTATTCTGCCATGGCATACAGTAGATGAGATTCCAGGCAGGGTGATTCTCTGTGTTATTAAAGCTGAGGAGGACAATGACAGGGCAGGACTGACCCCCCAGTGCTCTGGGACACATTCAATTGAAGCACAGTAATGACAGCCTGCTGGGGGAAATGATACGTCTCCCTAGTTGCTGATGCACTGGAGGGTACTAATCAACTGCTCTGGTTACACACACACGCACACAAGCACATACACGCACACACACACAGGGAGTGGGCACCAGGCACACCTATCCTGCACACACACACAGGCACGCACTTACGTACACACACACACACACAGACACACAGACACAGACACACACACACACGTGCATGAACACGTGTGTACGACGCACGCATGCACACACAAACACACACACACAAACATGCTGCGATTGTTCCTCTGTTTACACAATAGGCTCTCTAAGCAGGGCGAGACAGAGGACAAACTATCCACACAATGTCAGTATCACATTACCCTATAATATCTCTATGGACAGAATGTCCCTCGCTGCAGAGTAGCTACAGAGCAACACTCATTCATGTGGTAAACAGAATATGTTCATGGGGCAAAAATGGGCTGCAGTTCTGTATAAACATTTGGCAGTACCACAAACTCACCGGACAGAGAATGCTGGTGACCATATGGGCCAAATTATGCTGCGAGATGCACAGTATTTTTGGAATCTAAAGCGTTGAACACTCATGCCTCACAAAATACAAAAACCTTGGCCTACATTATACTGTATTCTTAACCGTAACTGAAACATCATGTGTTTAGATGTATCCAACTTTGTGAAACTGATGATCACATAGAGAAGGAACATCCTTATTCCAGTCAGAAGATTCCCATGAGTGTTGGAGCAGAGAGGATATGGCTAAGACCATCTTACCTCATCACCCCCACCACTGCTGACATAATGCTGTGAGACTCAGTAAAGCTTAGGGGTTAATCACACAGATCACACTGTTGAGTCACTGTTCCACTTGTCTGTAGGAGCTGAGTCATCAGACAGGAAACCTATTACCCAGAGGCACTATATGACTTGACAATACTGTACATCAAGCCTGCCATAACCATCTCTACCTTCATACCATTATGAATCAAGCAGCTGTACGTCATCAGTGCATAGGTGGCAGATAACTTATCTATTCAAAGTTGTCAACAGTTATCAATGATAGAAATTGACTATTGAGGTAATAGGGTCATTCAGCATGTCTTGTTTATCCATACACAACATCCCTCTAGTACTCTCAGACAGCCATGATCATTCCACATGCTGTAGTTCATGAAGCTTTGTGAAGGACTGTTTGAGTCCAAATTGTCTGGGCTACACGATGAAATATGAGCAGCCGGGGACTAGAAACATGGCTTATCTCCCACTGCTGCGGCTGCTGCCTCTAAAATGGAACATCTGACCTGTAAACCGCTGCTTAGCGGTAGTGGAAACCACCATTCCGTGCCGCGATCAGAGCCAGCTATTTCAAACTGGGGCCCAATCACTGGGGACAGCTCCCAGTACACAGAGGCAATGTTATTTCTCTGGAACTAATCAGCATTTGCAAAAATGCTCGAACCACATTGCCGATCCCACACTGGAGGTGTTGGCTGAACAATGGAGGCTTTGTTGGGGTACACATGAAAGTCACCCAGGGTAAGTCCCCCTGTGGGTATGAATTCATGCTCTGCCTGGAACCATTGGTCATCCTCAGTGAGTGTGAATAAAACGCCACTGAAGACAGTCACAGAGTCAGCCATAAGTAGAGGAAATACAGCACATAATATATTTTTTTCATTTGCCCCACAAAAAGTCAGTCCCCATTCACTTTATCAGGGTGGCCATTTTAATGGGTCTCTCATCCAAGCCGCATCAGCAGGACTGAGATTTATTGTGGAGGGGCCAGACATACAGTATATTGCTGCCCATGAAGCACATCAGGAGGACTGGTGTGTTCACTGGGCTACAGGCCCCAGGTCATTTCCTAGTGGAAAGGAATTTGGCTCTTTAAAATGTCCACTCTGTGACTGAGTTGATTCTGTTAATAAAGAGGCATTGTGCATGTCACTGAAATCAGAGGTAAAAAGCTGTGTTGGAGGACAGGTACTTTCCCAATCTTATAAAAGCAATTGTATGTTAGGGTGTAGAACACTTGATTTATATGAAATTAGCTTTAGTGCTAGGTCTGGGATTTAGCAGAGGCATGTCAACTTGACATTTTCCTAAACTGCTACAACCACAATGAAATCATTTGATTTAATCCAGAAAACGGCAGAATGCCATTCTTTGTCTCCAGGAATGGCATAATGATGAAATGATGAAGAGTGAGTGAATTAGATTTGTTCTTGACATGACCAT
Organism: Argentina silus; assembly: GCF_951799395.1. Lineage (NCBI taxonomy): Eukaryota > Metazoa > Chordata > Actinopteri > Argentiniformes > Argentinidae > Argentina > Argentina silus. Next base: position 14,317,041 of record NC_139656.1, on the reverse strand, counting down.
ACAGGGCTGAAAAAGCATAAGCAGGAATATGATATATATAGATCTAGTGTTGATCTTTAAAAGCCCTCTGAGTATTTCAGTCAGCTAATTGGATTGTTCCCATAGAAAGGGGATGCAATACAAATGTAAACCATGACTGCCACATTCCTTTTCACCAGGGGAAGGCCAGCATTATATAAGCCATCTGTTGTTGCTGGCTCACTCATAACCATTGTCCAGAAACACGCAGCATATGAAAAAATACTTGTTTTCAGTCTATAACAATGAGTAGTTGATTCCACCATATTTTAGAATAAAGACAACCCAGAGTCAGACCTCCTCTCCTAAAATCTACCATATTTGTGAAAGGGTTTTGGAATTAATGTTTTCATCAAGAGCCACTAATAGAGTATGTCTTTTACAAACTGCAGGTATTCTGCAGCCAAACAAATACCTTGGCATTCATTGAATTCTACTGGGTGACTGAGTGGCCTAGGTCAGACAGAGGGCACATGCATGCTGCTTACCCACTATGTCCTCATAGGCATTTTCCTCTAAAGTGCTTTTGGAGCTAGGCCGGCTGCGAGGCTCCTTGGCGGCCGTGCCGTTCTCTGTGGGTGAGGACGGGTGCAAGGAGGGCAGGCTGGCAGCATCCTCTGACTCACATGATTCCCTAGAATGAAAACACAGAGCATACAAAGAGAGAGAGAGAGAGAGAAAACAGAAAGAGGGAGCGAGGGGACCCAGAGATGGGAGGTATAGACAAAGAGAAACAAGAACAGAGGAGAGAGGGTATTTAATCAAGCACGGTTGTATGTTGAGACGAGACAGTGGAGATCTGCAGTCCAGAGGGTCTGGCTCACTCCTGACATCCTCTACTGGTTGATTACAATCAACAAGGACCACCTGAGCAGATGAAAGCCACTTTGAATGTTCCAAGGAGCACCAAATATGCCTCAACAGCCGTCTCTAAGGCTGCCAATTTAACAGAGACTCAGAGGAAGAGGGGGAGAAAAGGCCGGGACCACTGGTTTAGACCAAAATTAATCTAATTATGCTGACAGCAACATGTGCTCCAAACAGAAACTCATTTCCAGTTTATCCAGTATACCACCAACCAAAACAAATATTCTTATGGAGCCTGTTAAGTGTACAGTATACGTACAGTATGCATGCTGGTAACAGCATCAGAGCATGTATGTGTCTGGACACTCTGGAGAGGGGGAGTTGCCTTAGCTACATTAATGCAGTGAGATGACGCCTGCTCCATTGATGGCTCATGGCTTTTAAACTTGGTCTGAAATTGCCTGGGCCACAGGAATTTTAAACACTGGCTCTGAGTCAGGGACATTAAAGGATCTCCTCCTCCTCCTCACTCATCATGAGGATCTGGCAAGGCCCTGCCCTCAGTCATCAGGCTAAACAAGTTGTGTTCTGAAGACAATTTGAAAGGGGATGAGGAATGAGGGGCCATAAACAATATCAAGTGTTCCAGAATGTCCCAAGAGGCTAATAGCAGCACAGCTTTCTAGCAGCATAATGAAGAGGGATATCATCTCACTGGTTCCTTCAAGACATCCACTGGCATACCTGACTACAAAATACAAACAATGTACAATATACACTAGATAATGGACATAATATGAAAATAATACTGTTTTGTTTTGCCGTACTGTGAGGGTTACTTGGACCATGTTGAAAAGACTAAGCTTACCCTTGGACTTCAAGGATGGAACATACTTTATCACGGCCTTGGACACAGGAACAGTTGGGCTCAAGCTAAAATATCTATTGGTGTTTTATATCAAACATTACTTTGAGTACATTGTGATTTACTGTTTATTGATTCTCCTGGGCCCCCGTCTTGTTATTAAATTATCTTATGCTTCGATAAAAGATTCTCAAATGTATCTAAGATGCTGTGTACTGTTTTCATTCATTTTGTTTAATAAAAACCTGGCATTCTTAGAAAATAGAACTGAAAGAGGGGCTGAAGCTCACATTAACATATTCCATTTCAATGGCAACATTCATGACAAATCAAATTAGAAAAGCCAGAATAACAAAAAGCTATAAGCTATATCAATTTAACAAAGTGATACTCCTCATACATTGCCAAAAATACTATCATCTAATATAGGAAAACACTGAGGCCTTGAGAAAATTAACAACAGATTCAATGTTGATCTCTGCTTATTATCAAACACTTAACAGAGGCAGACATGGTGGAACCAAATGTGTTTCCAACCTCTCTGTGAAGCCCATCTACTGTCTATGACAATATAGCTAGACACAAAAGCGAATAATTCAATACACTACTACAATACCAACAAAGCCTGTGATCCTTCTCCCAAACTAAATTCTTAGGACATGTTAGCAACATTTCAATATCCAAGAAAAATCAATGATCTGACGTCCATGTGGAACTCAGAATGGAACTAAACAAATTCATTGCCTCTGTTTTTGTCTGATTCTAAGCAGCATGACCCGGGGGAGAAGATACACATGTTTTTAGAGAAAACACACAGACAGACACAAACAGCTCCCTACACTGTGACTGACACATGCCATAAACAAAGTTTGAACTCTGAGAGGCATTTAAACTCTGAGAAGGCACAGTTTCTTACCTTTTTGGGGAGCTTCCGTCCGTCTTCTCTTTCCGCGTCATGCTGGGTGCGGGGATAGAGGGCAGGGGTGGGGGCGACTCAGAGGCACTGCTAGGAGGTAGTCCGTTAGTTGGCGATGTGCCCTTGTGGTTGCGGTTGGCGTCATACTCAAAGGTGCGTTTGGGCTTTGGCAGGGGGTTGACAGGGGTGCCACCCGGGGTCTGTGGACAGGAAGGCTCTGGGCTGTCGGACCGGGCTGAGCTCACGCTGAACCTCTGCCTGAGTTTGGACAGCTTATCAGATGCCGCCCGTGGTGCGTCTGGTTCTGTAGCCACAGAGCAGATACTGCTGCGCTTGCTGGTGCAGGCGCTGTCTAAGTCCTCAATCCCTCCTATAGTGAAAGATTTTTGCCTCGTCTTGTCCAGCGCATAGCAGTTGCTAAGATACTGCGGTGGGGCCGGGCTGGGGCTCTCCTTCAGCACCTGCTCAATCTTTTGTATGCGGTTGAGGACGGCCGACGTCTCCTTCCGACCAGACAGGGAACGTAGAAATATTCCAGAAGAGTCGGTCTTCCCCGACCTCTTCTGGAAACGGCCTAGGCCATCCTTGTCCGAGGCTGCCTCTTCTTCCTCCGTCTCTGGGTAGGAGCACTCGGAGAAGGCCGTACTCATCCTCCGGATCCCCTTGAAGTCAAAGGTCTTCTCACTGCAGGGTGAGGAGAGGAGGCTGGGGCAGCCCTCACTGCCCCCCACGCGCTCACCTGCAGGCCTCTTCTCCAGACACAGGCTCATCCTAGGCAGAGCCACCCTCCTGCACTCCCATTCTGAGATCTTCTTACGGATGGCGGCAGAGGGAGCGCCTGACACGGGCCGGCTGAGAGAAAGGGTGCGCTTGTGGCTGTGGTTAGAGGAGGGTCCTAGTGAGAGGGTGCTCCAGCTCAGTGGCCCAGCACTCAGTCCATCCCCCCCAGGGAGCTCCTCCTGTTTCTGGGTTTCCTTCCTCTCCTGGCCCTCTGGACCCCCTTGGGCTGTGCCTGAGGGCTTGTAGATGGAGAGCTTGTTGTCCAGGCAGCCGTTACTCTTGGACTTGACAAGTCGGCTCTGGGAGTCGGCGGCGAGGGAGGCGCCGCTGCGCAGGCTGGCGGTCTTGCTGCTCCAGCTGCCGCACCCGAGGAGCCTGCCGTCAGTTTTGACGTACCTGCTGTGCTGCCCACAGTCCTCGCTGTCGCTGAGGGGAGGGTGGCACCGCCCCTGGGAGGCAGAGAGAATGGGAGGCGGGGACGCAGACTGGCACCTGGAACAAAAAAGAGGTGATCGGTCAGAAACCTTACTTCACCATTCCTGATAGCATTCCTGTATGTCTTCCCAAAAAGCCAAAAAATAAAACAATCATTCAGCCCATTAAACAGCTTGAAAGAGGCAAGTGTTCAGAGCTGCCACGAATTCCTCTCAACCCTGCTGACTGCACATTGAGAGAAACTAGGCGTGGAATACCAGTAGTTACCTCAGGTGTGTTAGCTTGCCAGGGGATGATTAATCATTGTAAAGCTTACAGGGCAACAGAGGGAAAAAAACAGAGAAGAAAGAAAAAGTAAGGAAAAACCTTAAAAGCTTGAATTTATTTCTAAGATAATAGGCAACATGAAAAGTTTGACCACTCATGTAAAATAACCAATGGAAAGTACCCAGTAATTTGACATAACTTTGGCAGTATGGGATCCCATTCAAAGCCAAAGCAAATATAGATCTTCAGTAAAAATGCATGTGTGGATTTTTCCACATAATTAAAATGATTTGGGTAGAATTTATGTAGACCCCACACACAAAGCCATGGGAACCCACCACACACAGAGAGAGAGAGAGAGAGAGGGAGAGAGATGAAACCGTCCTACCTTCAGTTAGTCCTCTGAAGTTTGCGTGTGTTCTCTACAGTGTGTGTTCTACAGCCCCTGGCTTAATACAGACTGTCCTATTGTTCACCTCACTGCTGAGGCTGGGCCATGTGGATCCAACACCCGGCTGACCTCACCTGGGCTTCCACTAGACTAAAGACAGCCTCACTCATCTCTGACTCTGCACACTAACACAATTTCAGGAACTGTGTGTCTCCTCTTGGCTCCTGAACGCTTGCGAAACCATGGGATCTGATGTCACGGTGATGGTTAGAATAACAAGTGTTGGGGAGCTGGGAAGAGGCTTGGCTTGGGCTGTGATCTGGGCTGTGATCCGAGGTGCAGGTTGGGACAGATCTCTTCACACCTCCTAGCCCTAACTTTCACACAACGGTTAAGGTAGGGTGGGGCAATGAGATATACACAGCACCTGGGAACCTCTAAGGCCTATACCCAGGAGCTCTACACACACCATGTCAGAGTCTCATCCCACTAGTCTTACTCAAATACAGCACCTCCAGGCAACTGCTCATGAAGACAGCCTCTGTCAGGGTTTGGTGGATGTGATCTGTATAACTTGTAAGGGAGTGAGTCTCTGTCCCACACCCTGTCCCACCAGCCTGTGAGATGTTCTTCTGTCATTGATCAGGGATTAATACCAGAAAATGTCTGCCGTAAAAACCTAGTTGTGAGACTCTGTCTGACTCACAATGTCGTTATACTGAGTGTCCTAATAACCTGCCTCCTTCTCAAACACTCTAAATGGTACACTTAAATGCTAAACAAGCAGTAGGGGGATGACCAAGCCTATAGTTAAAGCCTGCTTGCAAAGCAGGATAAGTTTTGCCATTATATTGACAGTGAAAAGGAGTGGAGGGAGCAGTAGATAGATACAGCTATGTATTAACTGAAGCACACCCTTGATTCAGGCATTATGCAGATTGATAGTGAGTAGATTAAGAGTAGACAAAATAATGAAACAGGAGAGTTGCTGAACAAAAAGAGCAAAGGACCAATACAGTTCACCAGTGGATGATATATGTAAGTAACCCTACCATCAATCAACAGAGCTTAGTAACAAGGCCATAGAGAAGTGTGAGAGCACTACAACTGTTCTCTGAAGAACTATAGGATGTAGTGGAGGGTTTTTTCTCCTGTTTGGAGAAATTGCCTTGTTTCTCATAATGAGGTAGAGGGGAGTGAAACTGGTCCCACATGCCTGGTTTGACACTGAAATCCCTCCAGGTTATTAATCAGGCATCACACTCATTAAGCCTCATTCACTGGCTGGGTGTAGTAATGACTGAGTGTCCTGGATGGAAATGTTTGTACATCATCATATTGCAGCACACTGCCAGGTCACTTTCCAGTTGACTGTGGTAAAAGTCCAAAGTTTTATAAAAATCCAATTAACCTGTGTCTAAAACGGAAACATATGCAACATGGCTTACTAGATAGGCAAAGCACCAAAATGTGATTAAAATTAACTAAATATTAGGGCTGTCGATCGATTAAAAAACAACAACTAATTAATCGCACAATTTGCGATTAAAAAATCTGGGTTTTTTTCTTCTTAAGACTGAAGCTTATAATAATGGATATTTAAATGTAGAATTACGGAGAATCAACACAAAGGAAGTATATTTAAATTCAAATACTATTGTTTAATAAAATATTTTTAACTTTGGACACAGATTATCTCCTGTGAACTACAGATATCAAAATTGACTGTCAGTTTGAAAGGCATATTTCTTATATAAATATATTTCTTATATTATATTTTTAACGCGTTAAATATTTCGAATTAACGCGTTCATTTTGACAGCACTACTGAATACATCATGCCCATGTTCTCTCAATTGAACCTGACTGATCTTTTCTGTAACCAAACATGTTGAGTTTTGCCTTGCCATTCATCATCATCATAATATAAGAATACAGTATGTTTTAAACTCCATTTGATGGAGTTGTGCTCAACAATAACTCTCTGTTCACTAGGAATTCTTAATCCCACTGGAGAGTTATTGAGTGAGGAAAAGGCTCATTAATCAAACTTGAACCAACATTATTGCTCAAATGTACATAATAAATTCTGTCAGGTTCTTGTTTGACATACATACAGTCATAACACACTGTCATCGTCAAAACCCCCCAGTGAATAACTCACTATAATATCACTGCTTCATCTATTTCAAATAACAACATACCATGTGCAGTTCATCAATTCAAATACCCTCTATAAACCAATCAGACCATTATACCCAAATTTAAATTCAATCAGCTATAGAATAATAGAGCATGTTTAAAAATATTCTCTTCGGCCTGCTTTGGCCAAGATGACTCCACAAGTCATAAAAAAAGCCTGTTTGACTGGAGTATGAAGCCCCTGCAAGTTCCTATTCACACACAAAAGGAAAACATCAAGTGTAGCATTCTCCAGTAGAGCTGTGTTGGGTCTGGGGGTCTGTGGGGGTGTTGTGGTGGTCAGGACTGGGCCAGTAAAAACAAGCCTAGCTCTGGCACTGGACAGCTTCAGCTGTGCCGGCCACACATGTACTGAGCTGGGTGCCAGTGACAGCCTGGCCTCTGGCTCCTGGTTGACTCCTGGCGGCTCTTATAGGGCACATCAACCACAGGCCACTTCCTGTTTATGGACTTACCAATACAGGAGGGGTTCCAGTAACCCAGATGAATAGATAGTAATTAGCCTCACCTCCACGACACACTCTCTTCCACTCATAAACATGTTTTATTTCATTTCCTTTGACCTCTTTTTATAGATTCATATCCAGCTTTCCAGTAACATCATTTATTTTCACAACGATTATCTTTTCTATTAAAAGAAGTGCCCATCAAAGCCCTCTCCAGCCCTCCCAAATCTTATGAGAAATTGTCTTCTCAGCATTCTTCTCTGCCAAGGAATGATAGTGATTTACTGACATAATCTTTTTTTCAAATTCCCATTTAGGGGAGCTAGACTTGTTGAAGGGTTGGGGGCAAGCATATAACAGTCGCTTCTCTCATCATGCATAAATTACAGTTTCCTCTCTTAAATCTGTCATTTCTGATCAGTAGAAATGATAGCAACATTTTGAACTGTGTAGTCGAGTGATGTTGGCCGTAACAGCAAGGCAGTGATCATGTTTCTCCTAGAGAACCGTGTTTATCTGCGGATTTGGACTGAGACCATTAGATGAGCAACAGAATAGAATTGATAGATTCAAACAGTACTCAGAAATGACGCAGTGAAACAAATCTCACCCCGAGGATTGCTCAGTGAAACCTGAGTGCATTCTCAGACTCAGCAGGAGAGCTATCTAACCATCTCAGGAGAGATGGTGAAGTAAGAGGAAAACAACGACTCAGCACAAAATTATTTTCTCTCGAATAAATATGCGTCAGCGCTGGTCATGTTGAAACTTCTCACAGGCTCTGAGGTGTTCTCACACTGGGCCAGCGTACCAGCCAGCAGTACAGCTAGCTTCCAACTGGCAGCCATTCTCATGATCCAACCTAAACACAACACAGCCACTGTGGGGTTATACTACATGTAGCACTTATTAGACTAACATCCTGATACACTATACATCAACACCAAGAGAGCTTGTAACCATGAGAGTCAAATCTAGGCCTTCCATGCCAATTGCTGTCAGTTCACTTCTGTACATCTGAAATCTCCATTCAGCCTAGTTTCCAGACTGGAAGGAGATTCAGTGGACACAGCAGTGTATGTAGTTATAGTGTTGAGTAGGATGACAGATTACAGAAACAGTAACGGAGCATCCATGGCCAGTACTCTGTTTGTTTCTCTGCTCCAACAGGAGGATGTCAGCTCTCAACATGTTCACTCAAACAAGCCTCAGCTCAGAGGACACACAGTTTATAGTTGAATGAGGCCCTATCCCAGGATAGAGGACGGCATAGAGATACTCTTATATCACTGCTTTACTGTGACTTGAGAGATTTGTGTTGAGATGAAATATAACACAGTAATAACCAGCTGTGGGTTGATCAGTCACCGAGTGACAAGTGTATTTTCCTTATGCCTGCTGTATGCAATCAACACGACAGTGCAATCCAATGACATGCTGCATCAGTCATCAGACCTTTCCACCCTGACGTAAAAGTCCCATCTGAGGCAATAACAGAGATGAGCCAATATGTGATGATGACTACTGACATCATAGTGCCATGTTGACAGCCATTCCCTCCCTCCCTCATGCAGACAGAGGCTGTCACTGACCTGTCGGGGATGTCCCGGGGTATTTTACCCCCTCCTGCACGGGGCGCAGCCTTGGAACTCTTGTTGGCAGTCATTGTCACCCTCGGACCGCCTGCTCACCTGATGGACAGACGGAATGAAACACCATGAAACACATCATCTAATAATACAATATACAGATGTTGTACACATCACAAGATATGTGTCTCTTTCTGGGTTTTGTAATGCTAAACACTTACTCTGACACTTGATAACTACATACTGAAACCTCTGCAATTGCTTAAGTAGAGAGTGTGCTTTTGCATGAGTGTTTACTAATCACAACAATTCATAGTGTAATGTTAATAAAATGAACTTATAGGAAATGTAGTCCTTGGAAAAGAAGCGTGACCCAAAACACTCACACATGAACAAGGATTTGAGACCAGGAGAAGAGTAAGTGGGTCAATCTGCTCTGTGCATATTTGTTCAAAACCATGACAAATATGGAGCTTAATCCCCACCATGGGAGTGATATATCAGATATACAGATCAGATATCAGATGTATGACTTCATTGGATTCCAAAGTGTGAGTAAACACAGTATAGGCTACAACTGCGACATGGCCCTTCTCGTAGAGCAGTCTGAGCTCTATGCTCTGTTCCACCACCAAGCTACTCTTTTACAGATGAATGGAAATACACTACTCATGAGGTCACTGCTGTGAACAGAGACGGGCCCAATGTCTGACAACAGAAGAGAAAATCCTTCGGTTACCACAGAAACCGCAGAAATATTTCTGAATTACTTAGGCCAGTTGGACAGGAATCCGTTTAAAAGAAATATTGAATCTCGGTCCATTGTTACTCTATTAATATAAGAGAGCACAAAACTTTAAAACATATTACAGAGCAGGGGTATCTAGATTGTAATTACGTTGCACCCTTAAAATCATCTTTCAGAATAAAGCGTGCAAGTATTTGCAAACAGAGACTGGAGGCAACTACAGAGAGGAGACACTCAATCCACTTCTGATGGGAATGTGTGTGTCATGTTTGTATGAATCTCTGTTTGAGTAGGACAGCCAAGATGAACAGACTTAAGTTGCTCTCTTGGGTCATTAAATGGTGATTGCTTTTTCCCATGAACGTGTTCACCTAGAGGAGCAGAAAAAAAAGCCCTGTGTTTTTATAGCAGATATTAGTTTTATAAGAGGCGTAGGAGAGTTGTGGTTCGTGTGCTGAAGACTCTCAGGACTCAGGCTAAACACTGAGAGAGCCATGTTTTCATACACTGCCTAACAGCCAAATGGGCCATTACACTCCTCTGATCAACATTAAATTTAATCAGAGGGTAATGACCTGCATACTTCTCTGCATGATAATGTACTTCATATGATTTTTATCATAATTATTTTCCCACTAGATCTTTAACACCGATTTACGTATTATCTTCCATTAGCATCCAGATTCCTTTTGGGCCACACTTCATTTGGATAGTGCACTTTCAACAAACTATCAATTGCAACTCTACTGATATATACTAACTTGCTAGGGTTAAGGTTAGGCTTAGTGGATAGTTAGTTTAACAGTTGTTAAAATCTAGTTAAACATCTCTCAACAATCTATAGGGGGACTCTCCAAATGATGGTGTTACCCAGTTTTGTTGACCTCTTCTTCTGTGCCTTTCAGTGCCATGGGCAAACATCAGCAGAAACACCCTGCCATTCTACCTCATCATCAACACTTCCTGGATGCTCAGGCCCATGTTAGACTCCTGCACTTCACTGTGTTCTCCATTCAAACCAAAGGCCATTCTCATCTAAGCCCCCAAAAGTGTGAGAAAAAATAAATACAGCCTCACTCAGCACTGAAAACCAGTCGTGAGTCCACTCCGCTCCAAACACTCTCCCTTGTTCAATTCAAAGAGCCTGTTGTTGTTTAGATGGAGGTCAATATGAGATCAGAGGTGGTTGATGGGAGGCTGCTTGGCCGAGCTTCTCTCAGAAGCCTCTTGTTTACAGGAAGTTATTGTATGAAAAAGCCAGCCGACTAGTGTTGGAACTGAGAGCCCTATCGAGACAGATGAGGAGAGACGCAGCATTCCTGCTGTCAGCTATTTCCTGTTTCACTGGACTGCCAGGACAAGGGCATACGTCTTAATTTTGATCTCACACAGGGAATAGCCTATCCTGACAGCTCCCAACAACTGCACTTGTTTTGATTCAATCTGATCCTTTTGCAAGACAGGGAAAGGTCTTCAAAATGTGACCCTGCTAGCACAGAGATGCTAATGTTACACTAAAACACACAGTGCCACAGGTTCCATATTAATTTCTATGAATACAGCCACAAGGACCCAAAGGCATACTTGGAGTGGCACTTACTAAATGTCACCCATCTCCAGAAAAAGGCATGTAAGAAAAGTAGAACATGAAAGTGCATGAAATATTTGATGCAATTTGGGCGGGATATCAGATGTCTGAAAATATTGCTATTTCTTTTAAATACCTGCTCGAGCTTGATGAAATATTCAGTGGAGAACTAGTTTTTGCCAGTGAGGCTGAATATTTTCATTGACTTGTTGAAAGATGCACAGCTGTGTAAATACTGTCCTCTGTGCTTGAAAACATATTGGACCATTAAATCATTTTCAATTGTAACATCTGGGAAGCAAATACAATATGGCTAGGAAAATAGTCAAACTTATCCAGATAGGCACGCTGATAAACCCAGCAGTAAAACACGTTCCAATGTATATGTGCCTCTGCCAATCCTAAAGGCTCTACTAAGTAGAGAGGCACAGGATTATTTTGACCTAAGATCCTATACAGTTTCCAAAAATGTGACTTATATTTCACACAGTTACTTAAAAAGCTTTGACAAGAAGGAAATGGCAGTGATTGCTAAGTAAATACCCTGTGCAGGTCCACTTGTGCAATGTGAGGCATGTTTCAGCTTGTGCTTTACAAACAGGCTAACAGATGACATGAGAATTGTTTAAAAGAAAAATTGTTATGAAATGTTGACAAACATCTAGTTAATTTCTGAGTGTTTCACCTTTTGCTATCGCACTGAATGGGCATCTTTGATATGTTCTATATAGTATGCTAACGGTTACCATGCGCCTGTAGCTGGATATGATATACAATATGTTTACAGTCTCTCTCATAACAATGAGATAATTGGGTCGGAGAGGTCCAAGATGCCGCTTTAGGGGGTCAACAACAAGGCGTTAGCCAGCTGACTTCCTGAAGACTGATACCATCACAATAACAGGCTGTAAACAACCATCTCCAAGCAAGCTCTGGCCAGTACCTTTGAAGCGAATGTATCAAACATGCCAGATTTTCTCAAGATGTCAAAGGGCTAGCAGGCTAACTATCAAACCTTAGTGAGAGTGTGCCCATTGGTCTTGTGTTTAGGACCAGAGTACAGTTTAGTGCTGAGAAGGATTCCTGGTGTCAGCATTGACAGTTCTAGCACTGACAGATCTGGCTGTGTATACTGGCTATATACTGCAAAATAGAGTGACTTGTGCAAATGGAGGCAGGTTTGTGAGAATATGACATTTCAGAAAACTGCATCCAGAACTCCTTTTCTCAGTCATTGACCAATGGCAGATCTCCAGCGGAGGCATCAACTTTGTTTCAACCACAAGGGTTAATCAGTGTTGGAATGCACCTGCCAAATATTGATATGTGGAATCTGAATATTGACTTAACATTGACTATTGACTTAACTTTAAGTGACACTGCCTGAGATTATGACAGAAGGAAGCTAACTACTCTCCTTACATCGAACCACCCTCCCATCTCTGCATTCTCGTCCAGTCATGCTGAGTTTACATGGGTGACAGCAGGCAGGATTTACACCCACAATGCCCCACAGACAGAGGTCTGCAGGGTACTGGAACAGGAAGTGAACTGGTGGTGAACTCTGACCCTGCATGACTGAGGCTAATGTGTGTTTTATTGAACTAGACATAGGGTCTTCTCTACAAATGTTAGAGTGGAAAAACAGATACTACTATACTTCTCATCAATGGAGGTCTGTTCTGTTCCTCTTCTCACCTAAGATTGGGATCTAGCCTACTAGATGGGCAAGTAGGCCTACTTATGTGTTCTCCAGTAGTTCTAAGGAAGTAGCCCATCCTATAAACAGTTATGTGGTGTGAAATATCTCTGATTCGTCATTTGATATCAAACAGAAAGAAACATGTCTTTCAACAACAATTTCACAGTATTGTTTCCTCAGGCCAAGTTCCTCAGTGAGAGTTACAGTTTAGATCCTCCAGCGATAAGGACAAGATATGAAATGTTTGGCATGTACTTGGAATCAGTTAGTTGAAGCAACTTTATTTCAACAGGTGCTGTCATGATGGGGCTTATATCACTCATTCACTTGCCAACTCTTTTCCACCCACTGATATCCCTAACTGTCTTCATGCCCTACATGCCAGCATTACCACTCATTCACACCATGTGATATTCCATATACTATTACCATACTCTAAAGCAAAATGTCCCATATATGGATGATTACATAATGCTACATGATGCTGATTACAATATCACTTGTTGGGCCTTTCCCTAAAACATGTCTGAGAAACAAGAGAGTACTGCATAGTACCATTAGGTCACAACCACACTTTAAAGATCTTACAAGACAAAAGAAGACTCTAGCCTTAATCCTTGTTCTTTATTGAGGGTTTTAGAGCATTTTATATGGGCACAGTCATAACAAATCCTTATTTACATCTGTGACACTTAAGTCTAATTATAGCTTACAACTTCTGCCCATCATTGTAATGCAAATAATTGACTGAGACATAATATGCCACATATGGCATATTTGTCTGTAACATTAGCATAATATTCATGAAGTGAGAGTCTATGTTCCTCCCCTAAGATAGTTTGGGCTGGAACTGAAGAGCTCTTTGTGTTCAATATGTCCTTGAGAGGGCAGACATGGTTAAAAAGTAAGCCCTTTATCGTGTGTGTGTGTGTGTGTGTGTGTGTGTGTGTGTGTGTGTGTGTGGAATGTCCTCAGGTCAGAGTGAACCTGTAGGTCATTGGTCCCGTCAGCATTGACAGGTCAACAGACCTAAAGACCAGTCCGTCACATGCAGGAATGTGTTAATATTTGTCCTGTCCATCAAGCCTTACATTCAACACATCAGTGAATGTTTCAATGGGTGAATGGGCACCTGGGTCCAATGATAAGAGCTTCTTATTCATCAAACAAAGACTACACTCGACTATGCCTGCGCTCAGCCCTCAACACCTGGCACTTACTGACACTGGAAGACATCAATTTGATTTGGCCGACACTGCACTTTTTCATGGTTTGGGTTGTGATGACGTTATTCAAGGCTCGTCATCACAATGGGATGAACTTCAATTAACCTCCTGAATAGAAGCTGCCTCTGCTTCTCATTTCCATACCACACCACGTCGCTGGTGGAAAACAAGCAACTGCAGACACAATGGCTTCCAGAAATAGAAATAGTGTTCTAATTCCGTTCTCCAGTCTGCTACACCTCTCAGCCTCTCTGGCAGACAGGTTTCTGCTGATCAGCAAGACTCCCAAGGTTTTAAAACCACCATGGAGCTCACTTACAGCCAAGAAGAGCCAGGGAAAAGACAGACTGAAACCTTTGCAAAATCTCAACTCTTTCCAGACGTCATGATCCACCAGAGGACATGAAGGATGAAGGTATGAGCATGAGCCTATGTATCCACAGGCCATTCTTCTAGCCTGGTCTTCAAAAAATCATTCCTCTCCTGTGAGTTCTCTGAGAAAGGAAAGAGGTATGGGACGGCTGCTCCAAGTCAGACGTGAGTCTGTGAGTGTAGGAGTTGAATTACTGCATAAATACCAGGGTAGAGGAGGAGGAAGACTCACTCCAGACACTCAGCCCCTAACATAACATCATATGGTCCTCATAAAGGTTTTACATGAAGACGCATGGACTGTGCATGTGGTGTATGTAAGCTACATGCAGGCCTGTCGTCATAGACCAAGCATGTCGTGTTTAGGTTGAGGAAAACAAATATGAAAAATGGCTTGGGTGTTAACATGAAAGCTTTAAATAGGCAATCCACCTGGGCCGAACCCCTGTGTTGTTAATTAGTAGCCTATATAGAGCTCACCCAAGCTCAGCTCTCTTTATTTGAACACACACACACACACACACACACACACACACACACACACACACACACACACACACACACACACACACACACACACACACACACACACACACACACACACACACACACACACACACACACACACACACACACACACACACACACACACGGCTGGCTTTTGTCTCTTTATGACTTGTGTTAGAGCGCCAGTCGTGAAGAGGCAGGATTTCCTACAGAATGGTCTGGTCCAGTGGATATCTTTTTGCTGAGAGGGAGGCTGTTTGCTGAGTACAGTCAGTTGGGCCCCTTAAGTACCCGTCCCACAGAGCCCCATTGGGCCCTTTATGGGCCAGGGCACCCCAGGTTGACACTGTTCATGGCAGCTGCACACCCCCTACACAATACCCACCACTTCATACCACCGCAACCCTGGCTTGACACACCAGATGGAACCAATTCTTTGAGCCCCTTTTCAATCTCTCCATCTTTCAGCTGTTTACAGTTCCCTTTTCTTCTCTTTTTTCTTCAAGGCAATAATGGCAGATCTGCTCTTTGTGAAAAGGAGGAGAAAAGTTTCTCTGCAACCTGGACGTGAGCATGTACAGCTGTCAGAGCTGGCATGTGGAAAACAGGCTTATGTCCATTTGAGCTGATGCAGGGGACTGGGATCTGATCTCTGTCACTGAGCTGACTTTTGACACACAGGCTTTGACTTTACATGTAAGGATATAATGCGTACCTCTTCTGATACTCACTGTTCATCCTTACTTTGACAAGAGTAGATTAATGTATATTATGGATCACCAATTTGAAGGCTTGTGAAGGCTGAAGGGCATTTCCATGAGGATCAAAATGTGAAATTCATCAGAGCATATCCAATTGTCTGTCAAATAAAAGCTATTTTTTAGGAAATGAAGTGAGAAATACATTTCTCAACCATCTTCTATCATAACAATATGCTTTGACTTCTGGTCAAACATATGGAAAAGCATCCAAGAAAACATCTACCAGAAAAACTCTTTAAATGTGTTTAGAAAAAAATAAACCTCATTAATGTTGAAGTATAGACCCCGGTCAACTAATAACAACACTTATACACTCACCGGCCACTTTATTAGGTACACCTTAGTACTGGGTTGGACCCCCTTTTGCCTTCAGAACTGCCTTAATTCTTTGTGGCATAGATTCAACAAGGTGCTGGAAACATTCCTCAGAGATTTTGGTCTATATTGACATGATAGCATCACGCAGTTACTGCAGATTTGTCAGCTGCACATCCATGATGCAAATCTCCTGTTCCACCACATCCCAAAGGTGCTCTATTGGATTGAGATCTGGTGACTGTGGAGGCCATTGGAGTACACTGAACTCATTGTCATATTCAAGAAACCAGTTTGAGATGATGTGAGCTTTGTAACATGGCGCGTTATCCTGCTGGAAGTAGTCATCAGAAGATGGGTACACTGTGGTCATAAAGGGATGGACATTATTAGCAACAATACTCAGGTAGGCTGTGGCATTTAAACGATGCTCAATTGGTACTAAGGGGCCCAAAGTGTGCCAAGAAAATATCCCCCACACCATTACACCACCACCACCAGCCTGAACCTGAAGGCAGGATGGATCCATGCTTTCATGTTGTTTACGCCAAATTCTGACCCTACCATCTGAATGTCGCAGCAGAAATCGAGACTCATCAGACCAGGCAACGTTTTTCCAATCTTCTATTGTCCAATTTTGGTGAGCTCGTGCGAATTGTAGCCTCAGTTTCCTGTTCTTAGCTGACAGGATTGGCACCCAGTGTTGTCTTCTGCTGCTGTAGCCCATCTGCTTCAAGGTTCGACGTGTTGTGCGTTCAGAGATGGTCTTCTGCATACCTTGGTTGTAACGAGTGGTTATTTGAGTTACTGTTGCCTTTCTATCATCTCGAACCAGTCTGGCCATTCTCCTCTGACATCAACAAGGCATTTTCGCCCAGAGAACTGCCGCTCACTGGATATTTTCTCTTTTTCTGACCATTCTCTGTAAACCCTAGAGATGGTTGTGCGTAAAAATCCTAGTTGATCAGCAGTTTCTGAAATACTCAGAACAGCCCGTCTGGCACCAACAACCATGCCACGTTCAGTCACTTAAATCACCTTTCTTCCCCATTCTGATGCTCGGTTGGAACTTCAGCAGGTCGTCTTGACCATGTCTACAAGCCTAAATGCATTGAGTTGCTGCCATGTGATTGGCTGTTTAGATATTTGCGTTAACGAGCAATTGAACAGGTGTACCTAATAAAGTGGCCGGTGAGTGTATTTCCTATATATAGTTTTATAGGAAATAGTTTGAGTTCTGCTAAAAAGGGCTCTTCAGCTGTCCCTCCATGTAGAACCCTTTTGGGTTCCATGTATAACCCTTTTCACAGAGGGTTCTACATGGAACTTAAAAGGGCTCCAAAAGAGTTCTTCCACAGGGACAGTGGAAGAACTGACAGTAGTAGGGAAAACAAACAGTAGTAGTTATAAACCACTGCATCGACATCCTCATCTCATGCTCCAATAAATGGAGACTTCAATGTTTTTTAGCACAGTGGGGAAAGCAAATCCAGCAAATCATACAAAAATGTTGCACACTTCTACAAAAAGGACATCAAAACAAAAGATTTATCTTTATCATTAAAACACGCACTGACATATATATTGTGCTTTCCCTGAGACAGATTCTTAGGATCCTTCCCACACTGGTTGCAGACAATAAAGAAGAAGATAGCAGAGGCTTTCTCTGAGGCAAACTAGGAGCATATTGGGTGTCTCTGTGTGTGTCTGCACATGACAGGCCTATTTGTATTTTATTAGTTTTTTATATTAGTTTTTTGCTGTCAAAAATGTAGGCTATTTTCGTTTTCTATAATAAAAATAAAGAAAAAGACACTGAAAACCACAAATGTCATTGATTTAAATCACATTAAATGAAGAGTTTCAAAGGCCGATTTATGTTTTGTGTGTTTTGTGAGTTTTCCCTTTTTAATGTTATATAAAGGTTGATAAAATAATACATTAATACCTTTATGACAGTGTCTATCTGTATATTTCTATTTTAGCTCCATCATCATGTATAGAATGACATTTAAATCCATAAATCATGCATTTCTGTGGGGGACCCATTTAGCCATTCTGTTACCAGATGTAAATCCACTTCACTTACTGTAGCTCACCCACCAAAATAGATATTTTACAAACCCAAGGTATCATATGATCGCTAACACTCTTTCTGTAGACATCTTTTAATCTTCATTTAGAGCAGATATTTAAAAAACGTTGTTATATTAAAAGAAATGTCAGGTCATTCTGTTACAGAACATTCCAACTGCACAGTTATTATAGTAAATGTGTTTTAGTTTTTTTCAGTTGGAATTGTTAGAAGTAGTCCTTGTGCATATAGCTGTATAGTTTGTTCAACGTTTCTATTATTGACCTGAAGTGATTTGAGCTCTCATCTACTGTATGTAAAAGATGGTTTGCAGAGAGGCTTTGGATAAGATATCTACAGGAAAACAGAATAAACTTGGATGGCACATTTGTCCTTTTAAGCCATCAGTCCATAAAGGAAATATGAAGTCACATAAGGGATGTTGGTAGCGTTAGGGTTAGTACTGTAAATGGAGATAGTGACTAAGAGACATCAAGGTGTAGCCTGAGTGCCAGCTTTGCAACACTTACTGCAGGTCACAAGCAGTTTACCTTACAAGGAGCCTTTATGTCAACTGAGCCTGAAAAAATGCCATGCACTGGCCATTCTGAATACCCATTCAACTGGTGTTTAAGAGTTCCTCTGAGAGGTCTCCTAAACAGGACTGATAGTGTTTGCTATGCCGAACTTTTTAGAATAATTGGGATTGGTGTTATTTGAACAGGGATAGACTCAAACAGCATGGTCCATCTTATTGAATAAAGGTACCCCACAGCATATCAAAGGTCCCTCCATCCATTACTCAAAACAAAAACAAGCATTGACAGGAAATGACATACTGTAGAGGGTTGTGCAGCTAGGGGTGGAGAAGCTTTAGGAAGACAGGATAAATATGGATCCCTACGCATGTATTTATTTTCTATGTCTTGCCATCTGGAGGCCTAAAATGCTAATGGCTGAGATGAAATGGAGTAGAAAAGGGAGGAAGACGCGGAGGCACCGCATAACAGTGACACACGATTAACCCTCAACAAGGAGGTGAGGGCATGTACATCGAAAGTCATAAAAACTTCCCATAACTGGCTATGGGTAGGTGTATTATCCACAGTGTGTAGTTTGTGTTTACACATCCAACCGAATACTAAAGGTTGAACTGGAAGACACAAACAAAAACAGGAAAATAGCATGACACAGATTTGACCCAGTCATCCTCTCTGGTCTATATTCCACTCTGAGCCATTCAGAGTCACATGGTTTCCCCATGAGTCTCAAACCACACAGTTCAACTCATCATTGAGGTTGGCAAACAAAAGTTCTATCAGTTTCAACTGGATGGTAATTGTTACTTGGGATGAATATGGTGGTGCAAAAGCACCAGAAAGCTCTTATCATCTTATCTGGGTGAGGTCTGGACATAAACACCACTAACCTTTTAACTAAGTGTAGGTTATTAAACACATTGTGTGATCATGACAGCTTTGGCATCTGGTGACATCCCACCATCACCCCTGTTACGTAAGCACTGGACAGAGAACAGAGGGGCCTCCCAATCTTTGTGCTGACAATCCAGTCCAGTGAGAAGGAAAGGTCATTGTTAGATCTGCACAATAGACAGTCTGTTCAGGAAAAAGTTCAAGAAAAAGAGCTCGCAGCTGCAGGGACTGCCTAGGCAGTGATAGCAGGAGGTACCCCTGAAAAAATTCTCAGCAAACACTAACTGCATCTTACCCTAGAGATGCCCCTTTGAGAGAAGAAGTTCAGTCCACTGTAGAATAGCCTACGGACTTTGACAATGCAAATCTGTCTTGGATGTTATTCTCGCTTCATTTTCTTGTGTTTCACAGAGAACACACTATTTGGCATGTGCCCAATTTCATTATTTTATTCAAAAGTTATGTAAAAAGAGTTCAGAACAATAACAAATGTTATCCCAAAAAACGGAATACGGTCAAATGTTTCTGCATAAAACATACATGGACAACTTTGTTTACCATTTGATACAATCGCATATTTGATAGCCGCAATATGAACTGGTGCCAATCTTCGAACGTTGTCTATGGCAATCGGACAATTTTGTTGCAACACATTATATCCTGTCCGCAACAAAGTAACAAACTTCAGAAAGCGACCGCCTTTACCTCAAAGTAGCGCCTCGTTTCCACAGCCATTTTCATATGTGGTTTTCTCTTGCAATTATCAATTCCGTTAGTTAAATTGTTGTACGACTTGTAGTTTTGCCGGATACCTGCCGCTTTCCCACTGAACTGCGAATCTTTCCAACGAAAACCCTCCTTCCTTGAGACTGCTGGTAAGCCGGGGGCTGGACTAGTTTCCATAGAAATGGGTTGTTTGCCCCCCACTTCACTAGATTTGGCCCCATTCCTTTCTCAAACCCACACAAGCTTCCAACAGACTCCCTTGTCTATTGTATGTAGCCTAGTGGCATGTATCAGTGTCAGAATTAGCCAGAATATAGTTTAAGATTATTGTTCTTAGAATGACTAGATGTCAGTATCATATTGATGATGTAAGGTGGCTGTATCAAACTAAACACTATTTTATTGTCCTAGTTCCAAGTCACAATACCAAAGCAAAATAATACATAGGCTATAGCATATTTTCCACCTGCCTCTCTACACTGCTTTATGGATGTGAAGGGAGTAGTCAGGCCAGAATAAAAACAGAAAACCACAGAGATCTCTAGCAGAGGTATTTCCCTGTTGGACGTCTGTGTGAATCCTGTCACTGTCTGCTTGGTTTTATAAGAGAGGCTCAAGCCGGGCTTAACCTTGTGCTCTGTTATCCCCACTCGTGTACCAAGAACATGCTGCTGAGAAACAACACTGCCTTCCAGACTAAACAACACCCAAGGGGGCAGGATGCCTGGTAGGAAGATCACCATACCCAAGTATGCGTCTGCTTTTCTCTTAAGTGTCGGTTGCTTCCAAGTGACATATACTTTTTTAACAATCTGTGTGGTTCAAGAGTATTGACTGAATCATCATGTGGTGTGTTTGTCCAAGGATTTCGGTTCTTTGTAATCAAAGGAAAATATGCTCTTTATACAGACATATATAATCATGTGCAGTACCCTTGTACTACAGATTTTTGGGACGTTTTTGCTGCACAATATCTAAAAGTAGTACAGTTTCAGTGATGGGTCTTGTACAAAAAGTAAACAAACAAACACAATAACATAACAAAAAACATAAGTTCAGTGGAACCAAATTCCAGTCAAGCACCAATGTCCCCTCTCCATAGCACAGGAAGATGAACAGGGCAAGCATGAAGCCCAGCCAAACAGATATCTTCTCCAGAGTTCAAGGACTAACGACCAAACAAACAAACATGACTTACAGTTGACCCAAACACCAGCTCTCTGGCCAGATCAGACTATCTCTCTGATCATCAAGTGTAAAAACAGCAATGGCAGAGGGATCAAATGTAAGGCTCTCACAGAGTGGAGTGGCTACGGCTGTAATAAAACATCTACACCACAGTTCTAACCAGTCCCCAGCCATGTATCATGTATGTCACACTGTGCCCTATTTCATACTGTGCCCCTTTTCAGCCCCTGGGGTTTCCTATCGTCCTACAGACTCAGGAACAAAGGAAGTCGCTAAACATATGACATCTGACATGGCAGCCTATATCGTCAAGTCTGCAGGAAGTCCACAGCCTTGTCAGTGTGTTGTTCCATTAGTTTGGATGCACAACCATGTACAACCCAGACTTAAACTGATATCCCAGAATTCACTAGTTATGGAGTGACCTTGCCTTCAGGGTCTGTCCTCTCTATTGTAGCAATACAGTAATATGCTGCTTCTCACTGAACTTCACGAGAAAATCACATACAGCCAAAACCCAACTAAACAAATGTACAGTCATAGACAAATCCCTTCAAAATAGCCAAGACAGGGTAAGTAATGCTGGACTTTTAGAACAGATTACAACTCCTTTCAATACTTGGTCTCCAGAATTCGTCCACAGAGCTTTGATGCTATAAATCTATTTCAAAATCATCACCCCGAGGTCCATGACTGTCCACATTTTACCCCTGCTAAAGCCATTCGGGTAGAAAGGAAAAAACATACGGCCAGTGTTCATTGGACCTATTTACCTTGCCTACATTTGTAAAGGATCCATCAGTCTTGTTCAGTGAACCCACAAAGTCCCAGAAATTCAACAGTTTCACCACACCCTTACCACAAAATATTCCTGAGATCCTCTACTCCGGCATCTGGAGATTTTAAATAGCCCAGGGTCAGCGGGTCGAGGCAGCTATGGAAATGAGGACAGGCCAGCAGAAGCGTTCAAAAGCCTCAGACTAGAGAACAGCAATGGGTCAGAGTCTCCACTCTAAACTACCATAGAGATGTTATTCTAATAAACAACATATTACATTTCAAGACAAGTCCTGAGGCACCTTTTAAACTTCAGCATCAAGTCCTCTCAGGTTGATGCTGCACCTATCCCACACTCCTGCCCCAAGGCCTAAATACAGTAACTCAGTATTAACACAGATGACAGGAGCAGCAAAATGTCTCCCCTTACCAACCTACAGTAGTTCACTTGTGGGTAAACTGTACAGACTGTGATCTCATTGTGGAACAAGGGAAATATCTCAGAAACGGATGAAAAGGGGCCCTTTCTGTTGTCATAAGGAAAGGAAAATTAGGCATGAAAGCTATTCTGTGCCTGAGTGTTTGGTTATATATACTTGTAGTATGTGCTATACCCTCAGGCACCACTAAGGCTGTTCTCTTCATATGGAGTCCATTTGGAGCCTGTGATCCATGGAGAGCACTGCTACCAAAGGCAGCCATGATACTGTTCAAAGTCTGCTACTGCTTCCCCCACACACAACAATGTACCTCCAAGGATCTAAAGTCATGTTCTCACATGGTACATCTTACCTGTACAGTATTTGTTAGAAGGGGAGAACCTGGCCATCTGAGGTCACTTTAGACTTAATCTTTATTGGTTTGATGTGTAATTGTTATTATAGTTACCAGCCCTGCACACTGAATGGAGAGGAAGGTGGTGCATATTGTCTTAATTCTTGGTCCAGGGTGGTTTCTTAAGACTGCAGGATTAACATGTAAATGGGAACAGTATTAACCAGATGTTGACAGTCTGCCATCCCTATCTACAGTATCTACACAGGTGATATCTCATGATTCATGTTTTATACACAGAGGAGTATCATTGCAGACAGAATAAATCATACCAAATAGCTCATCATCAATTTTAAGCACATGCATTTTAACTGCACAGAGGGAAACTGCACTACAACGACATACTCCATTATCTTGCATTCAGTGGCATTGAAAGGTTTCTCCAGAGCAGCCATAATAATAGCCTGACCATGGCCAAGGAGGCCTTGAGAAGGTTCTGGAGCTTCTCCTGCAGGGATACAATCTCTATGTGCCTTGAAACGATTCCCACAGTCTGGCACTGAAGCACTGAGGAGGGGAGAAAGACTCCCTCCAATGAACTCGTTAACCCAGGAGGGACAGATAAGAGGGCCCTTAAAACACAGGATGGCTCCAATTAATGGGAAGTACCTTGAGGTAGTTGTGTTTGTTTGGACATGTAACCATTCATTTTGAAATCATTTTCAGATGAAAGGGGAACGCTAATACTTTTCATTCTTTATATTCTTTATATCACAAACTACAAGCAGTGAAGTGCACATTTAAATCTAATGAAAAAACAATAGCATTGCGCAGAAATTATTAAAATCATCTTACGCTAAATCACAATATAACGTTGATATTCCTAGGTATGGACAAATAATAACAACAGTTCCTTCAGAGATGCCAGATAGTTAGTGTACCTAAAATAAAAGGCTTAAGGCGCCCCCTAGTGTCCATTAATTGAGTGTTGATTATAGGGAGTGTATTGAATACTGAATACAAACTATTGTTAGTCGTTTTCTATCAACCCTGCTAGTCACTAATAAAAGAACAAATTACTTAAACCTTTTTTAATGACAATAAATGTTGTTTTGGTTTCTCATATTTCACCCATACAATGAACAGAACATTTAAGAAAATATCACCTCTTAGAATACAATCAAACTGTCATAGCATAAAGTTTGCAAGTAAAGATAGGTCACACGCTGTGCAACAATTCAGATTTCACAAAAAGGTTTGCCCCATGAATTGATATTTGCCACATGAAAAGAAATGCTTCTTACCGCAGTCTTTTTTGCGCGTGAGTATTTTTTTCAGCAATCCATTCCCGTTTCCCTGGGAAACTGCAGCTCTCTATCCGAGTAGCGAATTCTGATTTCTCTGTGCTGAGAGTAATCTTTTTCTGGATAATGGCATGCAAAGAAAAAAAGAAAAGGGAGAGAACAGGAAACGATGACGGCGGCTCTGTGAAATACCTTTAAACGTGACAAAATTGTCATTGTTATATGTTAAATAAATCAATGGAAATCATATTTGTCTATGTATACCCTATATAAACTCATTTTTAAATATCTGGTCTAATTGTTCAACGTTGAACTTGAGAATCAGGTTTATGTCGTTCACATTTCTTATATAGATTTTGTTTAATGGATTTTTTTTTCATCTTTCAAATCAAATTATGTGTTGATGTGTTGCTGATATTATTAATTGGCTTAGCCACAGATAAGGCTATGAGAAAATAAATGCCTTGAAAAGAAGGTATCCTAATTTATTTGCCCTGGTGTTTGTTATGTGTTAAAACTAACTTTATGCAAATTAACATATTAATCAACTTCATTTAATTTGACCATGCACTTTCATATTTCACTGTAATTGCTCTTTACTGCTCAACAAGATGCATGTATATAATTTGTAATTACCATAGATAGGTAGCAGAGCCACAGAGGTGCTTCACACCCAGTACTGAGCATATAGATTTATTAATTAGTACTGAGGTATTCAGATTGATAAACTCATATTCTTATGCCATACGGTGTATGCATTTATGAAGTCGCCTCCTAGTGGATTTAGAGATGAACTACCAGGAATTATGATACTCATTAGCATATGTTTTGGTACAACCACAGTAGCCAGAAAATTATTGTTTACTAAAGTTGACTGAAAAAAAAAAGTTGGCAATTTTGTAAACTGTACGCTTGTTTTATTTTCAAGACACTGTAAACAAATTAATCACAAATATTACAGAATGTATTTTAAATGTAAAGGTATCACAGATACAAGAGTTAAGAAAACTTTAATCAATTTAACCAACAGTAGCACAGTTACCCACATTCTCAACCAACTATCCCAAATAATAACAAAAACAAATCTTTACATCTCAGTGTAAAAGACAGATGGTGATATATCAATACTGTCGAACAGATAAGATGATGACAGTTAAAGTCAAAATAAAGGGAGACTTCATATTCATTTGAGATGAATGGCATATTTATCTAAATGGAGGGGAGCAAAAGCAAAAAACAAAACGCACATGGTGCAGAGATGAGATCTGTGTAGGCAGTACAGCAGGACTCTGACTTTAACAACACAGAGATCTTTAAAAGAGTGGATAGAGGACTACTGTGTATTACTATTGACACTACAGATGCACCCATTACTGCATGTGTAACAGTCATCAGAATGCCTTCCAAATTGCCAAATTGTACTATCATAAGACTAACTGGAGAGCATGATACAGGAGTGTATTATACCACAGTAAACAAACAATGAAACACATATCTGTACTTTTACTGTCGTTAGGGTACAAGGTTCAAAAGAGGTTTCTACAATTACTTCTTATAAAACATGCATTTTTGACGGTCTTCTACATATTTCCTGTTTCCATTTCATTCCCATCTTTCATAGTGTAGGCAGCAGATGTTATGTTTAGGCTACTGCAGACATTTTCATAAGCTAGAGTGATTCATTTTGGTATGAAAAAAGCATTTAAAATGTATTCTACTTCAAATGTCTCACCTAATTGAATTGAAGACTTGGCACTTTCACTAATCTAATTTGATCAGAAGCCAAAGATTAACATTAGCTTGTGCAAAATGGTTTTGTATGGATGTATCCATTTTGGAGGTTGTAAATCTACATGCTGCAACATCTTTCACTTTCTTGAAATATTAATAAGAAAGTATTCTAAATCATACAACATACACTGGCAGTATCTCATAAAAAAAGATCTCTAATGGAACTCCACAATACAATCAATTGATGTAGAGACCTTTCACCATAATCACTTCCCAAATACATACTGTATATTATCATACTTCATGAAATATATTCCTGTTGAGGACCAAACCACAAATGAGGATGTAGGAAGTTGGGGAAAGAATCAAACAGGAGAGGAAGGACCCCATCACAGTGTATTATCTGCTCCCCCTAGGACATTGGTTTCCTGAGGGGCAGGTTTAGCTGAGCACCACGTGGCGGTCGAACACAGACTTCCTCTGCTCCTGGACCTGCCTCCTCCAGCGCTGCTGGGCATGCTCAACTTTGTTCAGCATGTTGGGACGAGAGTGAGAACGAGATAGCACGTTGTGGGCATTGGCAAAGGGCTGCTGGTCCTGAAAGCAAATACAGGGACAGAGAAAATATGATGAGGAGGACAGAAAAATGTGTCACACAACACACATCATAACAGTTGATCCATAATCAACCTAGAATAATACAAGAGATCTAGATCCTTTTGCCTTGGCTACTGAACTGCTTAAATCCCCTCTCCTTCCCTCCTATATGCAGGATGGCTGACATGTACATACCCCAACAACATCATCATCACTCTGGATGAGCTGAGAGTGTCCAAAGAGCCTTCTCTTCAACATGGGCTCCAGCAGGGTCAGGTACACCATGTACAGCAGTAGTAGGCCCAGGATGGATAGATAGATGATGATGGTCACCTGGAGGAACACAGAGGACAATAGACATCAAGGTGTAGTTAGGACATTTTGGGAATACAGTAGGTGAAGATTCTTATCACTTTTATTTACCAACACTGTATGTTGTAATAATAACTATATGGTGTAATGTCATCCTCTAATAGAGTATGAACTGCAGTATAATCTGCTCGCCCTTCAGTGGACCTATTTGACCAAACAGAATATGTTCGTGAATCCAGAGTGCATGTTAGATTAACCACATATTAATAATGATAACAATAATAAATTGTATTTGTATAGCGCTTACTTTGATAGTCCCAGAACTCCTCTCCTCATATTTGCACTCACAGCGTAAACAATAGGCCTCCACATCCTTTCCATCAACTGGCATTGGCTCCACAACATGGAGACAATTGCTGAAATCAGACAATTGAAAAGGAAGCTTATGAGTCAACCCCCATATTCAACACTTCAACTAGACACCACCTCTGAGTGTGAAAGAGACATGAAAACTGGACGCACCAATCTTTCAGAGATACATTTTGCTTGTAGATCTGTCCCTCGATTTCTCTGTATGGTGGGCAGATACATTTGCACCGGATGTCTTCAGAATTCTAAGGAACAGCAACAACAGCTGTCATGATAGGGATAGCTATATCACAATCACATGAGCTAGTGACCAAGCTACTACTTGCCACGGGAGGTAACATAACATAGCTAGCTACTAGGATAATTATGCAATGTCATTTTCACTGTATGATTAGCAAAGCAACTATATGGACATGTTTGACAATAATATTATATTATTATTTACTGCTAGCCACATATGCAAGCTCTCTCATGTAATGTCGCTGCACTAAAGCTTCGTGTCAGCAGATCATTATTGTTAGTATTTTGTCATGTGATGTGAAGCCTGCTTTGGAGTTGTTTAGCTACTAGCCTACCTTTGCATTCGCTGTCTGTGTTGACATCAATAGAAAACAAACAATGAAGAACAGCTTGAACGCGTCGATCCCAGACATCATGTATTTCTATGTCGAAGTCCCTGAATATAAGATAGCTCTATAATCGAAAATGGCAAAACTAGGTCTATGTCCTTAAAATAGATAAAATGTCTTGTTTCCTCTTGCCAACTGTCAACAAGCTCCCAACTAGCTAGCCTGATCGCTAGCTTCAAGCTACATTTCCTCTCAGCTGACTAGTGACGTGTAACATCTTCCGGTGTTGCTGAATAACGTTCCCCAGATTCTTCTTCTCCTTCAATGGGGTTTTATGGCGGTTGCCATCCAACGCTACGTTCCCCAGATGCTTAAATCATTAGGAATTACAAATGAAAGTGCTAAAAATTATTTGCCAAAGTAATCAAAATATTCTAAATAATTAGTATAACTTTAGCATTAGACAGTAGGCATTACTTTTGTTAAAAACGAATGAATTACACTACTTATATAGAGCCTCTAACCACCATTATACTAGAAAGAAAGAGAAAGTCATAACAGCAACTAGGAAAAAGTTAACAAAAACGCTATGTATGTTTATTCGCTTTATTTACAACATGTTAGCTAGATGTACAAACATACACATATAGACATTTCTTTTCTAAGACATATAAGTGAAAAGAGCAATTCTATTTTACAAAATTCTCATTCCATATCTGGGCATTAATCTCACTTGAACCACCTCATATTGCTCTACATCTCCAGTAACATCACTTAATATTGCTTCTCTGAATGATAGGTCCAAGTAGTCTTTGGTAGCTGTTTCATGGTGAACCTTTATGGTGAACTAAGTATTGATATGGGCAGCTTCATAGAGCAAGTGATGTTCGCTCAAAGCAGGGAGTGTCTGTGTATTTTTTTGGGAAGTAAAAATGTGGCAAACATTACATCAAACCAGGACAGTGGCAAACATTACATCAAATTGAGGCAGTAAACATACAGGTTGTAAAGGTATGTGTTGAATACTACACATGTCAGGAATGCAGTTAACTACAATACATTAACATTTTAATCTAATACTTTTTACATCATATACAAAACATTCATAAAGATAATTGCTTTTGTGGTTTCACTACATTACCTGTAGTGCTATTAAGTTCCCAACAAAGGGTCACATTTGTGTTATATTTGTTTCTCACACCATTCAGCTATATTCATGTCAACATTGTTGTTTTAAATGTGAAACAATAATTAAGTAATGTATGTTGAAAATATACAATCTATGTTGTTGACATTCAGCATGAACCTCAGTTAACTTTGTATATGTTGTTCAAGTGTATCAATTGCTCAGTTCCTATGCTAATTCAGATAGGTTTTCAAGATGTAGCTACCGAGCCAATGTGTGAATTAATGCATTCATCAATTGTAATGCTAATGACTATCCAAATCTCTTCTGCATCACCAAAATCCCTACAATATTTAATCCAAGAGCCGCTTACCACCTCAGTTTGTATACCTGAGACAGATCAAAGTGAAAACATAAAGCCAGCTAAATTCTGGGAAACTCACTTAAGCCTTGCACACACATCAAGGATGTGTGAAGGCAACAGCGAGATGGAGAGCTGTCGTTAGAATAGGAGTACAGAATAATTGAATTTCAATTATCTTCTTGCAATGTGAGAAAATTTGAATGAACAATAACCAAACAGAGCTCTACATTCAGGTGTGATAGCGAGAGCTGCCCTTGTCTGTGCCATGAAAGTCCAATACCCAACCCTTCCCTGAAGGTTCCTTTTAAGTCCACTTGACGAATGTGCCTCACCAGTCTGTTGTCATCTGACTTTGGGGATCAGAGTAACTACTGTATATTAGGTGTCCAGTCCACTCTCGGCTCAGTCCTGACAGGATAACTAAAGGATGCTTCTCTATTGGTCAGTGAATAACATAAAAGCTGAAGCCAGTATCGGATAGGAGCGTTTTATGAGATATTCACAAACAGCTTGATGGCAGTGCCTTCCTATGGGCGTAGGAATCTCAAGACTTTAGAGCGTAAGAATCGGATGAAGGATTTGGGGAACATTTCTCTCGAATCCTGTGCTGTGTAGTTGAAGAAGTTCTGTGGGTGGGCCAATACATCAAACAGTGCCTTCATCAGCTTCTTGTCCTGTAAGGGAAGTGTAAAAGAATAATAAGTAATGACATACAACTGAGAAACAGCAATCAGTCATCTGAGATCTGTTTGTAAGAAGCTGAAGTGAAGTTTATATTTTAAATTTTGTGATTGTCTCCACAAGAGGGCACTACATACATAACAGTGACAATATGTTCTGGGGAGAAAACACAAAGCATCCCTGAACAGTATACTTCAACAAAATCAAAGTTGTTTTTTCAAAAGAGGCAAAACCTTTTTTTAGAAATAGATGGAATTCCTACCTTGAGAATTTCCTGGTGATTTTCAGAGGCATATAATCTTCCATCTCTGACTATGTCTTCAATTAGTTCCTGGTAGTCCTCTGAAATACACATATCAGCAATTAATTTGTAAATTAGAGACAGGCATTAGGTGAGAATACTTAAACTTATTAACACTTTTAAAGTTCCATTCTACAAACACTTGATACATTTTCCTTGTTTCAGCGAATGGAATTCAAATGGGTTTCATATGTTCCAATGGATAATGATCACCTCTTACCATCATAGGTGACATACGGGACCTGGAAGCCTTTGCCACTGTTCCCTTCATTGGATTTGAACTGTATCCACAGCCTTTTGGAACGGGAGGTGAAAGCAATGGGCCGCTCGTATGTCTGACAAGTCTCATAAGTCGTCACAGAGTTGGAGAGGGCTGGAAATCAGGAAATGACATATCAGCCACAACACTATCCATCACTGTAATGGTGAGAGGTCCTAATGGTCTATTGTGAACCCCCATCATCTCAGAGAGGTGCTACCCCATTATGCAACAGCACCTCTTGCCAACCCTGACACAATCTTTTAATTCTAAATATGTTAATCACCAACATCACCACATGTGCTATTGTGTGAATGTGATTTCAGAACCACCTGTAGTGAAATCACATTCACACTATAGCACATACACTCTGGTACACCTAACAAGGCCCAAGAACCCTCCTAATACAACTCCCCTATACACACACACACACACACACACACACACACACACATGCACATGCACACACACACACACACACACACACACACACACACACATACACACATACATACATACACACATACATACACACATACACATATACATACATACATACATACATACATACATACATACATACATACATACATAAACACACAATACTCACAGCTCTTCCTCATGACCAAGTAGTCTCCACACTCGTCTTCGATGGGGAGAAAGATTTCTGGGACCACGATGAGGATCCTGCGCTTGGGTGGTGGGTTGATGGTCCAGGTGCACTCAATGTTGGCTGGGTAGTTCCCTGGGTAGTTGGGGGACTCAATGTAGCCAGTAAAATCTCCCAGCTCTCCTCCACACTGTCTGTCTGTAAGGTAACAGCATGGTGTCAAATAGTTCACGCGGCATCCCAAGTGGGACACCACCAAGCACAATGCTGCTTATTAGTGTGCTGGACAGGAGTAGAGTTGTGGTTATAGTTTACTCTGTGTGGCCATTACACACACACACACACACACACACACACACACACACACACACACTTCCCCTGTGAATGAACAGACAGACATACTTTTGCACTGCATGATGTTGGTGGAGCCGTCAAAGTCAGTGGTGGTGTTTCCTGGGCAGGAGATGCAGTAGTTCTGACCAAACTCCACCTGATACGTGCCCATGGGACAGCGGACGCAGCGGTGTGTACTGGTGTTGTAGTAATGTCCTGGTGAACACTGGACTGCAGGAGCAGAATAGAATGTCAGTGAGTGCTAACCACCTCTCAAACATGAATACACAAACAAACTAACCAATGCCGTATATTTCTATCAAACAACAGCTACAGGGGGCAGTAGAGTTCCCTTCAAAATCCAGACATTGAAGCACATGTTGCTGGGAGATAAGATAACCTCTCACCTTTGGTCTCACACTCCTGGAAGGACACAGCACCGCTGTGCTTGGTGACCAGGCTTCCTCCACAGGGGAAACAGGAAGTGCGACACACCTCAGGCTGATAGGTGCCCAGAGGACAGGGCAGGCAGGGGATGAAACCATCATGGGAAAACTGACCAGGGGAACACTGAACTGGCAACACAACAATACACACAAGGTCTGGTCAGAGGACATAGGCTACAACACCACTAGGTCAGGTCAAAGCAACATTCACATCTCACAATTGGTCACATAGCAGATACTCTTATCTTAGAGTAAATGTTCTCTACCATTCCACGACTATGGCCAGCAGGGCATTGTCATTGGAGTGATGTAATGTGAAGCCTTTTTATCTAACACAGAACCACCTCTCTCATATCTTCTGGGTGACTTTAACCAACTGGTTCCAGAGAGAGCTCTGCCCATGTCTCATTTTGTTTAGTCTATCAGTGAGAAGAAGCAGGAGATGGGATCAGCGACTCAGCCACAAACTGATAAGTGATAACAGTGTTTTGGCATCAAAAACACGATGCCTCGTTTTCTTCATGTTCAGGAGTGGGCAGGGGCCAGGTGTGTCTGTTTAAGTCAAACAGGGCTTGAATGTTTTAAGCCAAGGCTTCCAGAACTTTATACAAAGCAAAACATCTGCCTATGAGATTCTTATCAGGGCATCATTCCTTCCTGTGTATTTCATACTCATAATGGGATGTGATTCTGGTGGGCTCATATAAAGATTACTTTTTAGAAGATCAAACCATGAGTGAAAATTGGCCCAGATTATTTGATGGAGCTCTGTGTATTTTCTGAATATGACACTGTTATCTGTATGATTGCGATGGTTTTAGTATTCAAAGTGATTCATATCTCATGTTTTTGTATACAGATAGGCCTGAAAGATGACTCATACCATGCACTTTTAATGCTAGATTTTGTCTAGTGCCTTACCTCCACACTCTGAGATGTTCCGGCCCCCAACCGTCCTGGAGCTTCCTCTCACCTCGGGCCCTGGACAGGCCTCACAAGAAGTCTGCCCCTCTTCATCTTGGTATGTTCCAGCTGGACACAGAACACACCTTCTTTGATCCCCATCATAGTATGTTCCAACAGTGCAGCTCACTAGCAGAAGGCGGAGAAATGAGGCAGAGGGGTTAGATAAAAGGAATGCTCACACACACACACACACACACACACACACACACACACACACACACACACACACACACACACACACACACACACACACACACACACAAGCATTCAAGCCTACTTTAAGCTTTTAAAAAAGGCATTGAAAATCGACCTGATGCAACTATGCAAAAAATTCTGACAAATAAGAGCACTGAGATCCTCCACAGATGTCTTTGTGTCCCACATCAAACAAGCTCATACACTTCACATAAGACTGGTATGCATCAAGGAAAGAACTCTTACCATCATAAGCACCCTCACCTCTACCAGAGCAAACACAGGGGCAAGTCAAAGGGAGAATTTACCTCTTATCTCACAAGACAGTGTAAAGCCTGATTATAGGGATGTACACCCTCCACCGGCTTTCATTTTTCCTTTCTAGTTTTCGCCTTGTAGAATAATGTCTCTAATTAATCTGTGAATTATTGTGTCTGTCTGGTGATGTCAAGAACCTCTTCAGGGGGAAATGGTATCTTATCATCTTTCCCAACAGAAACGTTTTTACTAAAAAAATTCCTTGAGGAGAATCGAAGAGGAGCTTTTCAGGGGAGAACTACCGTTAATGAGGGCAGGCACAAAAGCTTTAATGCACAGCCATTAGATGTGCCTCAGCAAATTGCTTGATTTTACTTAGAAGAAAGAAAATGTAATTCTCTCAAGAGCAGTTAATTTTTTCTGCCTTTTGTTTATCCTGAATGACCATGAGGAGCTACCATCGCATTGTCTCCGCCAGCTTTTATTTGATGGAGGGAGAGAGTGAGAGAGGAGAGAAGAGTGAGAGTGAGAGAAAGAGAAAAAAACCTTGAAGCTTTTCAAATGCAAAGAGGCGATTCTATAGAGTCCTGGAATTGATGGCCCCAAAGAGGTTTAAAAGACCTTTCACCTCTATTCAAGTCCCCAGCACTGGCCTATTTGATGACATAGGCAAACACTATGGTATCACAGTGGTAAGGAGCTGAACCCAATAAAAGGGGTCACGGTTTCTGAATCCCCCCATTCTGCCTCGCCCAATCGCTTCTTGCGCCTATCAAGCAGAGGCCCAAACAGCTGATGCTAATTGATTCCCATGGTGTGGCTGAAGTCAATTCTCCGCAGCAGTTTAGTGGCTGGGGTCATGCCGAGTGGCCCTGCCCGAGGGGGATATAGCACTCAAACTGCCAGCTTGAATCAACAGCACTTCCTAAACATCTCCCAAGTTAAAACAAACAGGCAAACAACTCCACAACACCATTCTATTGGACTGGCGCAAGTGGACATAAAGTCACAACATTTCACACACTGATCACTGTCAAGCTTTTGGCTATTGGATTTAGGCAAAAATAATAACAATGTTGTTGATTAATCATTAATTTGATTAAAGGATCTACTTCAAATATTTTAAACATTTCAACGCTGACTCATTGTTACACTTCCATGTACTACATGATGCTATTCGTAGGCTAACTGTCATACCTTGTTTGGAGAGAGAAACAGCTTAAGAAAAATAAAATGTCCTTGCTTTTCTCTGGGGCTGAGTTCATGTTGTTGTGGGGTGTGAGAGGGGGGGGGGGGGTTCTTTCCCCACCAAGACAGTGAGAACGAGCCCCAATGGGATTTACAATGGAGTGGGCAAACTGAAAGGGCTAAACTGCACTTAGTGAGCTAAACCAGTGGGGGAGGTTGGGGTGGAGTGAAAAAATATAGCTCCTTTATAGAGCTGAGGGTGTGTGTGTGTGTGTGTGTGTGTGTGTGTGTGTGTGTGTGTGTGTGTGTGTGTGTGTGTGTGTGTGTGTGTGTGTGTGTGTGTGTGTATGTGGAGGGGGGTTCCCTTTCAGCCCCCCTCCCAAATTACATGTCTGCACCCCTGCCTGTCTACCGGGCAGCATAATGATGATCTGGAACTGCAGTGTGGGAATCCCTAGTTATCCTAAAATCAGATTTGGGAGGTATTAAGTCAAATGAAATGCAACAACAACCAAATAACAACCAAAGGTCATTTGAGTTCATTACCAGATTTTACACTCTCATGTTATTTGGAGTCAGAATGAAAAATTCACTTACTTGTAGGGAAAGTCTGCCTAACTGAAATACCTTGCTAAAGGAGATACAAATTAAGCCAAATGGTGAGTGAATTTCCTGCTTTTCTGCCTTCCTCTGTGAGAATCAATAGATATAAACAGCTATGTGCAGTCCATTCTCTAAGAACTAGAATGGATCGGACTCTATCTATCTTCCAGACTTTTACCCCCTTACCAACTCCACCTCAATAAGAGGACAGAACAGTGGAGGAGAGCCCAGGATAAAAACAGAGAGGCAAACTATAACAGCTTAGATAGATAGATCTACAATAGTCCTCTTCAATATTGGGGCCAAAGGCAGGTTCAGGCAGGGGTATTTGGGGGCAAAAGACAGATCATTTAAGGGTTGGTTCAGGATTTTACCACCTATAGTCAGATGGTTCCTTATCTTGAAAGTAGTCTAAAGGCCAGGATAAACTGTAATCCATGGTTCAGTTGTTTAAATAGCCACTACTAACACTGGGAGTGATGGGGGCACAAAAAAGGTTACACTTGTGGCCACAGTCACCTCAAATGAACTCTCTGACTTGGTTGGAAGGTACTTTGAGGTGATTTGGCCATAAATGTTGAACTTTTTTTCACTTCATCACTCCATCAAACCATAGTTTGTTGTTAGCGGTGGCTAAAGTTAGCTGAAGTTTGTAGTGGCTATTTAAACTATGAACCATGGATTACAGTTTCTCCTCAACTAAAAGTTGAAACATCCTGAACCAACCTTTTAAAAAATTAACTCTGGAGCACCACTGAGGGGGAAAACTGGTGTTTTTACCCCTCTTCACCCTCTCAGACTGACCACACTAAGACATGCAGGGTGCAGCAGGCAGTGAGCTTACTGTGAGATCCTGAACTGGGGGCACTGAAAAAGGACTAGCGGTAACAGCCAATGTGAGGAGGGCTGCTGCCTGCCATCACACCTTCTGTTACACGTTCTCCCATGGAGAGATGCTGGAAGACTTCTCTGAGAAAGAGAGAAAAAGAGAGAGAGAGAGAGAGAGAGAGAGAGAGAGAGAGAGAGCCAACAACAGCCTCTCTGTTCTCTCCTCACCAGCTCATTACAACACGTCTGCGCCCAAATATGGCAGTCATCTGGCCAACACCTGCTCCAAATCCAATCATTAAACCAACTTGTCTAAATATATCTCACTGGCATGGACTATTTCAATTACTTAAAGACATGGCTATGAGGCTGCTCTGCTCTACATGGGAACCAACCAGGGCTGCTCTGTGTTTGGACTCCAGTGGACACTCAGAGGTCATGTATAGAGAGTCTGTATATATGGCGGCAAAGATGCTCACTCACCACACTTCCTGTCAACCAGCACCTGTCCACTCCCACAATGTTCGGGCAGGTCCACGGGCTGGGCCAGCTTCTTGGCCAGATCGTAGTCAGAGCCAGCGAAGTGGAGGTGGAACTGCTCTCGGTTGATGGACTTCCTGAGGGTGCGGATGGTTTTTCTCAGCCTCTTCTCTGAGCGCCGCCGCACACAGGCCAGGTCACAGCTCTCTGCTGAGAGAAGAGCTCATATACATTGCCTTTGGAACACAGCAACGCAATACCACACACGCCACACCACTCGCATACACATACACACATATACACACAGCATCACAACACACACAGAACACTACACACATACCTAGATAGACAATACACACATGCTGACACACTCCAAGGGAAACCCCAAAAACATCAACCCAGTTCTCCCAGAGCCCACCACCTCATCAGCCACCACAGTCAAAACAGGAGATACTTTAACATGTTGACTTGTTTAGTGATGTACAGAAAGAGCAAGGAGAAAGCGAGAGTCAGGAAGCAGAGAATGATCCCAAGGGCTCAGGTCACAGCGAGCGAGCAAGTGCAGAGAGACCAACCTGTTACCTCCTCTAGGTTCACATCCAGCTCAAACTCAGCCATGATGAAGGAGCCTTCCTCCTCACCCGCCTTCCTGCCATGACGACTACGCATACGTCGGCCAGTCGAACTGCAGCGTAGGCTCACATAGCTGAACTGAACATTCTCTGTGAAGGGGGACCTACTGTCTGTGAACACAGGACCATCACACACACACACATGCACACACACACACACATAGAAAAACACACAGAAACACACAAGTTACTGCATAACCCTATTTCTGGAAACAACTATAGAAAATAAAGTAAGGATGAGAGTTTCTGAACTGTGAATTTGCAGGTTTTGAAGTGGGTGAAAATGTTTAAAATCCACAACCAAAGGTGATTTCTGTATCTGGTAAAAAGTTATAATAAATTGGTCCCTGCTTCTTTTGTTGGCTTTGGACAGGTGGGTAAAGAGAGGCGACTGGGAAAAAAAATCTTTTTTTGGGAAGCAATTGTGTTCTTTGAGATGACACTGAAGGATGTAAAACACCATGCCGGAACCCTTTGGAGAAACAAAATAATCCAACAATCGGAAGTCCGTTTGATTGATGGCTGGGTAGGGCCAAACTGAAAGGCCTGCTATGGCTAATTACATTTTCCCCTGTCACTGCTGACAATGTGCAGTGCTGACATTTTAACATTTCACACCGCACAACTTCTCCCACAAATTTATTTTAGATTTTTGACTTAGATTCATTGACTGTTGTATCAAATGTAGGCGTTTCCATGTAAACTTGTATTGTTTCAACAAGTATCAGGAAATGGATGTCTGTCACTTCTATTTTGAGTAGCTGTTGGCCTTCTGTTGGTAACCTCTGTACCTGACTGTGCTGTGTTCAATCCCTCCTTCAGTCTCTCTTGACTTCGTTTCAAGTTGCACTTTCCTGTGCCAGATTTAAAAGTGGCTGTGGTCTTGATTCGTGGGACACTTGACATTTCTTGTCCTGTGGGACAAAGGAAACAAAAACACATTGTTAATCCAGGATAAACAAGACTAATCCCTCAACCTACATTATGTCTATGAATCAAACTCAAAACAAAAACTTGAGTGGTCCTTTTCTTTGCTATAAATAACAATAATGCATTTGAATTATTAAGAGCTTTTTCATTACAAGGGAATCTCCTTTTTTGCTAAACACATGCTTTACGTTGTTGTTGTTTACATCACGCTAATGTGACAGAGGCTGATGCAAAGATCTGTGATGTTGTGTACTTGCCCAAGCAATACGAGCCACTGTCATTCTTTTGTGCTCCAGCCAAGCAGGGCAGAGGCATTCCACAGGTCACTGTATAGGAATCCTCCATCCCTGTGAACGCACAAACACACAGGGCCATGATACAGAGCCCCCAGGAGACAAAAGGCCCCCAGCCATAAAAGCCTGGACGCCAAGAGCAAACAGAAGGCATGCTGGGACATGAAGCGCTGCTCTGCTCTGTAGACTGATGGGGCTAACATTAGCTAGCTACAGTAACTCACCACTGCTGATGTGGACCTGGGACTGGCATGTCAGGTAGCAGTGGTCACCTCCCTCCTGTTTGCTGCAGTTCAAGGTAGGTTTAGAGGGGGGCTTTGCAGGTGTTAACCCCTCAGCCTCTAAATAGAAACCACAACAAACTCAAAGGTAAAGAGAAAACTGTGATTGTGAAAGGCACACAAGGGGAGGAGAGATGAGGGAAGGTTTAGGAACACAGAGAAACCTAGTCCAAAAAAACAACAGGAGCAGCAGCAATAGCCTTTTTGGTGTTTTTGTCATTTTTAAGCAAAGGTATAGTGAGAAAACACAGAGAAGTAAAGAGAAAGAGAAAAAAACCTCAAAGTATCTCCTGTTTTAGCCCCCCAAGAAATTCAGAATAAAATGTTGGATAACAGATAATTTCACGTCACACATTCCCCAACAGGGCAACTCTGGATCAGGGAGCACATACACCAGAATCATCAGTCTTACCGATACAATCCTTTTTGTTCCAGTGTAGCTTATAGCCAGGATGGCAGTGGCACTCAAACCCACCCAGGGTGTTCTCACAGCCATGCTCACAACCTCCGTTGTTCACGCTGCACTCGTTTATGTCTGAGAGAGAAGCAGAGAAAATCTCTTTCTGTTAGTAGCCGTCTCTCTACCCATATTTAATTTCTGAATTAATACTAATCTTTCCTCTTCTTTTGTGAACCATATGTATCTGACCATTGTCTATTGTATATTGTGTGTTCTAGTGAAATCTTTCTATCTATCTATCTATCTATCTATCTATCTATCTATCTATCTATCTATCTATATATATATATATGCATATTCTCATACTCTTAAAGTCTCACCTCCACAATGGGCCAGTCCATACAGGGTGTAGCCTTTATTGCACACACACTCAAATCCACCAGGGGAGTTCACACAGGTGTGACCACATGTCCTTTCAAAGTAACACTCGTCTATATCTGTAATCAAACACACAATGATGGCAAAGTAATACAGTCATCAGTAACGCCTAGTTACACTTCTACTGTACTATTACTTGAATCCTGCATTTTTACATTAATCTACATCTACATACAGTACATTAAGTTTCACTTGCTGATGGAATGTGGTATTGTCTTTTGAACATTAACGGTATAGACTAGAAAGCAGAATTTCAGCAAGAAGCATATTAAGGACTGTTTTGTTTTTTATCAGGGAATAGATCTGTGTGCTGCTTTGTGGTAATGTGGTCTAAAAGTTAAGCTTTACACTATACACATGTTAAGTATCTTCAGAAGAATCCTACAAGTCGATACTGGCACTGTGTGTAGACTCCCATCCCGTCTTATCTCCCAGCAAACCTACATACACACAACAGACCTGTACTACTATGGCACTCTAAGACCTCTCCCCAGCACATCAACACACAATGGGCTGTTCTGTCCAGTACTGTACTGCTCTGAGCCCCTCCTCAGACCATAGGAAAGACGGGGTAGTGAAGAGGCCTACTGTACCTTGGCAGGAGTGCTCATCAGTCAGCAGCTTGAAGCCCTTCCTACAGTTACACTCGAAGCTGCCGATGGTGTTCCTGCAGAAGTGGTCGCACCCGCCATTGTGCAACTCACACTCATCAATGTCTGACAGAAACAGATGACAAAACCGTTAGACATACACATCTATTAGGTGTATGAATTTCTGCAAAGATAAAAACACTCACTGAATAACATTATATAGAAATTTCCCTTGAGCACGTAGGTGAGTGGCGGTGTGTGTGTGTGTCGTCTGACCTTTGCATGTTTTTGCGTCCGGCTGCAGAGTGAAGCCCACTGGGCAGCTGCAGCGCACGCCTGTGGAGGTGTCCTTACAGGTGCAGTCACAACCCCCGTTGTTCAAGGTACAGGTCTCTGAAAGGCCAGGGCACAGTGGGAATGGTATAAGCTCTTTTTAAGCATGTTACAAAATATCACCTCCGTAACATGTACATTCTGGGCAGTGCTGTGCACTCCCAGGGGTTGGTATCATGTTTATACTGTGCCTGGTTAGATTACACTCCAGTGTGATTTTACCATATCAAAAGACATTGCTTAGACACAGTAGTAGTCACACAATAAAGCTAACAACCCACTCACATACATAAAGTAAAGACAGTGTTTTACTAGGTGTAAACGTTGACGGAGCACCACATGGCTGACAGTGCTATCGAAATACAGTTGGCTACCCAACACCATTCCCCTCCTAAACGGAAGGAAAACATGTGAAATGTACCACACTGTCACAAAAGCATATTTTTTCTGAGGAAAAATCAGGGGTGAGAAAGCGAGGGTCCGTAGTCATTTCACAGTTTGCTCTAAAGACTGTGGAATGCCTTGGTTTACTGGGCCGTACTCTCCTCTCATACTCCTCTTTGAAAACACTCCTGTCCAGGCTGGTTCCCGGCAGCCAAGCCCACCGATAGTCAAGCTGACAGAATCACGATAGTTAGTCAGTTGCTGAGGGTGTTTCTTTTAGTTTACTGTATGTAAACAGTGTGATTATGTGAGGGCATTACCCATGAGCAGTCTGCGCTTGACTCGTTTGTCCACCTCAGCGAAGGACGTGGCATTGTGGTCGGAGCTTTCCGTGGTTGCCTCATCACGCTCTGTCATACACATAGTCGGTGACAGCCACACATCAACAAAACAAACACAAACATAAACACATACATAGGTCAACAGTGTTTTAGCTTCACTCTTAACTTTACATTCAAGTTGAGCAGTTTGATCCTAACTGACACGCAGTCAATGCACCACACACATTGCATACTGTAGGTGAAGATAGCCACTCCTGGGTGTTTGTGTGTCTTTCCCTCTGTATCCATTCAGTGGCATGTTTACACCCTAAAGGTATGCAGTGAACACTGTCTCTGCGTGTGGTAGATACATAGATAGCTACCACAGGAGATGGAACTGGGAGATGGAGCTGGAGACAAGCCTGCGATAATCCTGAGACCCCACACACACTGCCATGGGACAAACTAGCTTACCAACAGCTGCCTCTCCTCCCTTTCTGATGGGCTGGCTGATCCTTATCATAGCCATGGTATGGAAACGAAAAGAAACACACACTGGTAGGCTGGTAAGTGGGATCACTATTTCATCCACAGGCTCAAGATGTGATTATTCAAACAAGTTTCATAGAGGGAGAGTATCACTATAGGGGAAAAGGGTACAGGTCTTACAGATGGGGGGGGGGGGGGGGGGGAGTTTGGCTGCTTGGGCTAAACGAACAAATGTGGTTCAGTTTGTTTAGCAATGCCAGACGTGTGTTAGCTATTGGCACCAATTCACTAATGCGAAAGGGGTGTGATTGGATGCGATTGGTCAGCTCTTACCTACACAGGACCTCCCGTCAGTGTTCAGGGAGTACCTGACATGACACCTGCATATGGGCCCCAGCTCTGTGTCCTCGCAGGTGTGGTGGCAGCCCCCGTTACCATGGTTACAGGTCACTAGGGCCAACGACACAATACTCGGGTCAGTTCCTCAGTTCGAAAGCAAATGTATCTAAAGTGACGCTGGTTCTCACGTACAGATGCAGCCTCTCTGGTTCCTGGCCAGCTCGAACCCTGGGCGGCACTCGCAGGCCACACCCCCCTTGGGTGTCTCCTTGCAGATGTGAGCACAGCCATGCTCCTTGTTCATACAGCTGAGGCCCTCTGGTATGGAGACAGAGATACAATAACACAAAGATGCTATCACTGCAAAAGATATCAAATAAAAAATACATTAAAGACTTTAAAGACTATTTTCTACTATAGATTGAGATTCAGAATTGATGACCTATTTTAATTTAGACCTACTCTTCATCTGTAAACATGGAGGAACAATACCACTGCCTAGGGACATTGTTCATTCAACTGACGTGCAAGTGCAGTGGACCCATCAAATGTGCAGCTCCAAATGGAGGGGGCTGGCCTAGCTTTTCTTCAAGCCTTATTACAACGAGAGAGGAAAGCAACCCAAGCAGGGGAAAAGGACAAAGAGTAAAGCCAATGGGCAGAGAGAATGAGAGCAGTTCCTCAAAGGCATGAGCACAGGCATAAACAAAGCTAGATTATCAGAGCAGATATGCTATTTTGTATATTTTGGTCTTTCAACAGAGACCTGCTGCCTTGGCAGTTATTTCAAGTAGGAACAGTAGCTGCATTTCACTAGATTTTCCTTGCTTAATTTGACAGTCATATACTTAACATCTGAGTGTCAGGGTTCACCAATCACAGAAACACAGTATCATCATCAGATGACAATACTCGTTCACTAATACCACTCACAGAGGGGCTCATTGACCTTCCCCCTTCCAGGCCACTGTAGGGAGCTGCTGCTTTCAGCTTCTGCTGTAACGGATGAGTGGATATGCTGGTTGGACTTAAGCAAGCAGGTTTGCCAAAGGAAACCCAATGGGGTGGAAAGCTCTTGCATCTCAGTTCAATGTAGTGAAGAAAAAAACAACAATACTTGTGACTGAGAAGCTACAGACACATAAAAAAGGAGCTTTATTCTTTTCTATGACACAGGCTACAAAGGCCCAAGTGTTGCAGTTATTAACTTGTTTTGTTCCCTGGGACACAGGGCTCCTTTTCCCACAGCATGGGCCCTTTAGAGCCCGCCTGCTCCATATAATGCCACAGAGAGGGGACCCGACTTAAAAGCTGTCATCCCTCATTGTGCTGTCAATCACAGCCTTGTATGTGAACATTTCGGAATTAGCTCCATAATTCTCCACTGTGCCCCTGACACGGCTTAATACCTTTACACACTTGCACACACACACACACACACACATGCACGCTCATGCACACACGCTTTGGCAACCACATACACACACAGATGCAGACAAAGACACACAGACACACATACACAAACACACACGCAGTATCCTAACACCATGTCTTGCAGACAGGAACAGGAGCTGACCCAAGGGTCTATCCTGCTGGCCTAGCAAAGTGACAGGACAGACAGACAGACGAACAGACGGACAGACGGACAGACAGACAGACAGACAGACAGACAGACAGAGGCATGGCAGAGCAGGTACCCAGGTACACTTACCAACAGAGCGGTGGATGCATGTGTGCTGGTTGTCACTGAGGAAGAAGCCGTCTTTGCAGTGGCACTCATAGCTGCCCATGGTGTTGACACATGTATGCTGGCACCCTCCATTGTTGAACACACACTCGTCCACATCTACAGGGAGAGCCATGGCATTAAATATGGCATAATAATATGAACAGACAACTGGTAGGCTAGACTTCATGACCTTTAAACACACCATGAGGAAGACCAACAGTTCTCTACTCACAAACCTGCTATACAATCAAATGCAGGTGAATAGAAACTAACTTTTATATAATGCACTGTTTTTTATTCTAATATCATCAAAATTAACTCTTTTGATTTCCTTAAAATGTTCATCCCTAATCATACTTGACATACAGTACCGGTCTCTATGTTGACCTTATAGTTAGAAACATCTCTTACCTAGACAATTATGTCCATCGTGCGCTAAATTGAATCCATCATGGCAAGTGCAACGATAATTGCCTGGTATGTTGTTACATTCGTGTACACAGCCACCGTTATACTCCATATC
The DNA here is from genome assembly GCF_951799395.1 of Argentina silus. NCBI lineage: Eukaryota > Metazoa > Chordata > Actinopteri > Argentiniformes > Argentinidae > Argentina > Argentina silus. Next base: position 14,272,933 of record NC_139656.1, on the reverse strand, counting down.
GCATTCATCAATGTCTAAGAAATGGAGCACAAGTCAAGATTGATGAATGCTTGTCATTTGCACATTTGGTGGAGAAGATTAGGGCTTTACAATTATACTCTCGGGCTATACAATTGGCTATACATTGAATAAAAAATATATGCGCTTAAAAGTTATTATCTATCTAAAGTGTTGAAACTTGTATCCAATCTGTATCTAGCTCTATGTATCATTTTGATGATTGTGCCTGACTGTTAGAATGTATAGGCTTATCGCCATCCAAATATGGCCACCATCTGATGAAAAGAACACTTCAGACTGCAACATAATTACAGGACATAATTACCGTCACAGTGTTTACCGTCTCCTTTAAAGCCTGCTTTACACATGCACTTGTAAGAGGCCTGGTTATTTTGACAAATAGCATCAATGTGACAGCCATCACTTCCATCAGCGCATGGATCTGTATTAGAAATGTGCACAAAATATTTAAAGCCAAGAACAACATTATCTCTCAAAAGCAAACAAATGTAAATCAGGATTATGACAACGTCATCAATATGAAATTTCATCAACCTCTGTTAATAAACTGCCCGCTATTCGTGAATGTTTTCAGGTGTAGAGGTATACAAGTAACCAGATTCCACTGATCTAAGAGCTAAATATTATCAAACATTGATCCCATTGATTCTGATCCATTATTCAAAATAGTGTTAAAATGACCAAAAAGTCAGGATCTGGTCCTCGTCACCTGACGTGTATTTGCTCTTCATTTGGACTAAAAACAAGTTAGTGACTAAGCATCTTAAGAGAATAACCAACTCAATTAAATGCTCTCCAAACAACCAAAACAGACAAATCATGTTCCAATTGCCACATTGTGGCGGTAAGCAAACTGTAATACTATAATAGTATTAGGCTATAACAAAGTATGATGTTGTTGGAAACTAACTCTTTGTGGGGGGAGCGCAAACACTATAGCGTGCGTAAAAACAGTCTCTTCGAAACTGAGCAAACGTACCTCGGTTCTCTGGTAGAGCAGCGCTTTGGCGAGTATTTAACAAGAGCAGAAACAAACAAAAGTCCCTTGCAATACAAATAGCTCCCATGGTGATATGATCCAAGTTTAGAGGTCTCCTCAAAAGGACGCGTTTGCACTGAAGTCTTGACCGAGTGTCCGCCTCATTTTCATTCTAGCCTGTCAATCGACTTCACGAGGGGTTTTGGAGAGAGAAAGGAGTGTGTGTGTGTGTGTGTGTGTGTGTGTGTGTGTGTGTGTGTGTGTGTGTGTGTGTGTGTGTGTGAAAGAGAGAGAGAGAGCGAGAGGAAGAGAGAGCGCGCGCTCTGGTTTACTTTACTCCATTTATTTCTATGCTTACTTCACTGAAGTATCCAATTGTTGCCTTAATATAGGATTGATAAAGTGCAGATATTTCGCAGTTAAAAATAGCCTAGGCTACATAGACAGCTTCGATGTGCTCATCCTTGGGGCTGGGGAAAAAAGTTTAAGTCAACGCTCCAGATGTGTCCTCAACACTTCTCTTTGCGCTAGGCTTTATACGAACAGTGAACTGCGTCTCACATTTACACTATGTAGCCCTGTGTCTGTGCTATTCTGAATTCTCCTGGTGTTTATAAAGCGGAGAACTCTGAATGCCCAAACTTAGAAATAATGGTGGTCATAAATTATCCCATTGTATTTCACACTTCACTGCTCCAGACTTGTGTAGAGTCTTTGTCGGTGATCAAAGTGCCATCCTTTGAAATCCGTCTGTTGTGTAAAACTCGGTTTGTGAAACTACGCAGTACGCGCAGTTGCCCTGGCGCGTAAATAGGCTATATGTGTGAATATATAATTACATTATCGATAAATTAATTAAATTTGTATTAAACTATGACACAGTTAATAGCCTAATATTCAACATAACTTCATAACATGGAACAGGGAAAATTACTTCAACATCAGATTAGCCTACTCTCCCACATATGAACATGATGAGCACGATTAGAGGAGTGTTCATTATACACTTGTAAGATGTTTTATATATTTTTGCCGACTGCTCCTGTGTATTGTCTCCCCAGGTGACTTTCACAAGGCTGATTGGTATTCCTCAGATATGTAAAATATTTGATGTTAGACTGTGCTGGCAACAACATTCAAATACTTGTGAGCTATAAATATCTAACATTCTTAAGCCCTTAATGGCGGTCAAGTGCCAATGCAAGCAGCCTATTGACATTGCTCTAATTACAGGACCTCACTCTGCCCCGTACAATTATTTTTGGGCAAATCGATTGTGCACCATCTAGTGGTAGAAAAAAGACACCAACTGGTGTTCTTTTGTGTTTTATTACAATACAGAACTAGTTGAGATACGGTATACAAAATAGCGTCATAGAAAATCTAATATTAAAAATAAGTGCACAAAATGAAAATGGCAAGGTTCTAAACGGTTCTCTTAACAGCATCAGTTTTCCAAACAGCTTTGAAATAAATAAATATAAATTACATGACAGATTGAAGTTCATAATGAAAAAGGACAGTTCATTCTTATAAGGCACACCTCATAATATCCCCAAAAATCCTTGCAAAAACATTAACATGGCATTTCCCTATGTACAGAAAGTTTTGTTTTTCATCTTGATAAAAAAGAAGCAGCATCTCCTTACCATGACATTATTTTAGAATCACAGTAGTATATTCAATGCTTAACTACCCTGCCACAAAGTAACTGTGTCAAGAAGCGAGATTATACAGTATTGACACAAATCATTCACTCACTGCAGTGATGAAGTCCGTGTTTTGTTACAATTAATGAATGCAATTTCACAACAGTTCAACCTGTCTGCATATTGGACACCATAACAACAAAAAGTAATTTTCCATACAGCTAAAACTATGCAATCTAAGTATTGTTTATGGGGTACACCACTTATTGGTTTGATCTAACTACTTTAGAGGCAAAAAGTCCATTATGATTGAACAAATATAATACATTGAAATGAAATATTGCTATATAAATGGTGCTGTAAAGCCAATTTGGTTCAACTGGGACCTAACAAACATGAGGCATAGATGACGTTTAAAAAAAAAAAAAATCCCCATGGTGATTAGATCATTTCTGACATTCAAAATGTCTGCATAGTCTCAGCTTTGAATTGTTTTCTGTAGTTTCTGTAGATGAACATGTTTACAAAAAAACAAGCGGAACGTTCAATAACAGAGTACCAAAAAGGCAAGAATGCAGCACATTGGTCATGTGTTAATAATATTGCTTTTGCCTTCCTCCTATAGAGGCCCTCACATCGACCGAAGGTCTTTCAGTACAGACTATGCTGAATTCCAAAACCAAAGTCCATCGCATAGATCTGAAATTATTGGATAGATTTAAGCAGTTATTTGCATCACATTGCAGTCTCATTAGCAAAGTGGATTTTCTTTCTTATTCCTAGTACAATCCTCTGAGAGCTACAGAAGTAGCTCAGGCCAGGGGTAGATTCCAAATTTAGCATGAGTTGAGAAAATTAGTAATGCCATAATAGAATGCCTCAAAAAACAACATGTCTATGTATCTGTGCACAAGTAGTGGTTTAAAAAGATCCTGTCATTTAAATGTTCTAATGGACCAAAGGACAAAACATGTGTATATACAAGACACTTTAAACATTTTGCTATACAATGTGCATTTTCATTTCATGGAAGACTACACCATTGAGAAATAATTGCTTGCTTTCATTCCAAGGCAGAGATGAGTGCTGCATGCATGGTCTAACTCAATCTATTGTGATTTGCTTGCATAAAATGCTGGTAAGCAATGTATACACTCATGGTATGGAGTGTTTCCAACTCACAATACAACTCAGTGCTTGTCAAACCATGGATGTGCAGGAAAGAGTAAGAGAATGCATGCATACATTTAAATACTTAAAAGTTAAGGATACTAGATGCTCAAAGGCCACTAATAGCACTTTGTATTAAGATACTACAAATCTAATTCCTGTGCTCGAGTCTCAGGACCAAGGAAATATCACAAAAGATTGCAACAATCTATTATGTAGGGCGATTCCACTGATGCAAATGATCTGATTTTAGAAATATAGCGAGAGTCTTGCATATCAGCACATGAACATTTCTTTACCATATTACATCGACAGCTGTAAAAATTGAAAAATATATTTAAAAAAAATAACAATGTTGATATGCTGGCATAAGGAACATGTTTACAAATGCTGGTAGAGGTACAGTAACACAGAAAATAAATTTCAAACTTTGCAAACAATTCAACAGACCTGAATAGTGTGCCCCTCAAGGCCAAATAGAATTCTGCTTCCTCATCCTATAAATAGTATTCTAATGCCCATATAAAAAAACAAACATTTTTTTGTTATTTTTTTTCATTTTCTTAGAAAAATTATAAGAAATTAATTCTATACAACATAAAAAAAATACCCATATCAAATGAAAAATAGGAAACTCATTTAGCTGTCTAAATACACAGTGAACTAATAAGGGAATGGATTTGGAGAGTCTGCCACTGGAGACAAAAGCTGGTGGGTGACCATGGACACCCCCAGGGGGTGCTCTAAAACAATCACCAGGTCTCTTTCGGGTCCTCTGAGAGCGGAGGAGGGAGTGCGTTGGGAAGGTGTGTGTCTTGCTTGGGCACCAGCGTCTCCTGTTTCTTGGAGCTGCAGCAGGGCTTGAAGATACGTGGGTCAATCATCACCTCACCAAACCGCCCTTTGTAGACAATCCCACAGCACACCTTTTGCCTACAGGGAAGAGAGGCAAACACACAGATTGGTACCAGATAATTGATGATACTCTGATCAATTTGGGGGTTTCCTTTTTTTAAGATACAAGACCAGTGCCATACCGTTTCCAGTAAGAGCGGTCAAGGAAGGAGAAGACAGACGGAGTGGAACGTCTCTGCTTGGACTCTATGTCTGAGGCGTCATCTGACTGGTTGCTGTAGCTGGGGGACTGAGATGGAGACATGCTGGAGGTGGTGCTGTGGGCATCTGAGTCTGAATGGAAAAACAGGACAGTTTTATTGACAGGCTTAAGGCAAATGTTAGGCATATCTACCTGAAATAAAGTAATGCAAGCAATGCTATCATATGATGTCTAAGAAGGTAATTCAACAAAGTGGTAAAATATAGTTACAGCAGTATTTTGATGCTATTTCATCTAACAGGGCAAGTCAGTGTGCCTACTTTGTCGTTTCAACTTGTGAAGCCTCCTCAGCTTGCTTTTTTTCTTCCCATCAATGTTCTTCATCTTCTTTGGTTTGGTCAGCTTGATGCCTGGCCCAGCTCTGGCATCCACAACCTTATGTCATACAATAAACAATAACTACAACTTCAACACAGCATCAATGTCATGACAAATGACAATGCGGTCAGATGGAGTAGCGTCATCATTGAACTGAAAACATGAGGTTCTTACATGGTTCCAATTCTTCTTAGACCCATTTGGCAGTTTTTTCCACCTTTTAACCAACAGCACACAGGCATTGCAGATGTCTCCAACACGATCCTCTGACAATCTTGATAAACAGAAATAAACAGAAATATGAGCCTATATATTACTGATTTTCATGAGACATAGTTCAGCAAAAACAGGGGAAAATAACAAACGTGTGCAAAACTAGAATAACTATTTTCAGAAGCAAATAAAATAATATCAAAACATCCTCCAACATCTACAAAAAGAGTTTTCTAACACTCGTTTCACCTTTTATTGCACGTGTCAATTTACTGGAAAAACAATGTGCAAATTGTGTATGCCTACTAGCTCAAAAACATACTGTGGGCTAAAAAGACTTAATAATCAAATGGATTTTAATCCCACAACACAATTTATTTTCGTTTTTAGTAATGCATAATGAATGACACGTTGGAACTCACCCAAAACACAGCCTGAACGTTTCTTCGTATCGGCTGCTGTCCGTAAACCGTGAACTAGATGATTTGGTTTTGCAAATGCAACATCCTTCATGACTGCGATATATTTTCGACTTGTGGAAACCAAACATGTTGACGGAGGAAAACCTGCGGATAAAGTACAAATACATGAACAATTCTGACATATGTTCAATGCAAAATTGCAAGTGTGTATGCTGTCGATGCCTTGTTCCATGGATGGTAAGGGGGCGGTCACCACATGCGCTCAAAGCAATTGTTCAGGAACAATGCTGTTGTCCAAAACACCACAATTTCAACTACGATGTGACTTTCTTTTTCTGACTAAGTTCGCCACAACATACATTCGTGCCATCATCTATTATTTTAGACACATAATATATGTCGATAGAAGATTTTCGCATGTAGCTGCAAGTTGAGTATCATCCCGCTATAGTTGAGATGAGACCAGACAGTGAGACAAGAGATTTTGAATAAAGCTCGCGGGCTAAAAAAAAAAAAAAAAAAAAAAAAAAAAAAAAGAAGAAGAAAAACATACACGGGTTGTCGAGACCGTTTCTGACTATATCTACCTGATCACCAGCTACTTTATGGGCAGAAACAAATACAAGCGCGCACTAAGAAAACATTGCTGCTTTGATTGTTCTTAGTAAGCAATCGCCCAAAGAGCATAACAGTCAGCATCTGGCAGCCCAGAAACAATGACGCCATCGCGAATGTTAGCGGCAGCTCGCGGACTTGGCCCCTGACTGTTCTCTTAATAATAAAACAATGCGTCACCAGAAATGAAACGCAATAACAACTTTATAATTATCTCATTGATACTGTTTTATCAGAGGTTAAAACGTATGAGAGTCAGTCGGAAAAGCAAGCATGTCAGTGTTCAGCTAGTTAGCAGTTGGGGGAATTCTAAACAAAAAGCGGGGAAGGAAGAGCTTGAAAAAACAAAAACCTACCCCAACACTTATTAAGCGACACATAATTGAATTGGCCGGCAATAGATTGCTTAATAATTTTATTTGCTGTAGTTATTGTGCAATTCAAAACGCAAATAATTAGACATCGCCTTCCTCCCCTTTAAATTCAAACTTTCGCCCGCTGAGAGCGCCAAATAGCAATCTCTTGACTTATTGTTGTCAGCTGCTAGCTTGCTAGCCTAGCTACCACGCCACGCTCCACATTCACGCTCTCCCATTGTTGCAACGATCACATTGCAGATGTAGCTACTATGCACGCGACAAACTCGAGTCCCATTTTAGAATGTCAAAACCAAAGCATTCTATGTATCCCTGTAATAATTTCTGCAAGCAAATGCCGTAAAGAGCAAATAACGGAGGACTTACCGGACAAAAACTTTGAATCTTCACCGTTTTCTTTTCACACACTGCGCATGCCTTACTACTACTACTGCATACAGCTGAGTATTACAATATAATTAGCATAAAATAACATGGACAGAAAGCGTTGCACCGTAGAAACACCATATAAGGAGTGTAACGTACTCGTTTGAACACAAATTCAACCAATGGGTGTTCTCAATGCATGGTATTTAAGAATGCTGCATTCTGGGAGATATAGTGAATCAGTGGGCTCGTCAACAGTTGACGCCAACTTTTGAGACTTCACGTCCCAGAATGCCTTGAGTCAATGAAATTAGAATAAAAAAGGGCTCGGAAATGGCGCCAATGAGTTTGTTTACATTTTAAACTAGCAGTTGATACAATGTGTCATTATTTGACTTCTGTGCTAAGTAGGTTAACTCAAGAGTTATTCAATTCCTTGAATAAATAACCCTATTTCTAAATAGTAACCCATATCAACCAGTAATAATCCTTTCATAAAAATAAAATAACGTAATTATTAATGCATTTCTATAATTTTATTCTGTATATATTTTTTACACTGTACAATTGCTCACTTAGTAAACACTACATTACACAGCTATGTAAATAAATGTACAACAGTATTGGAAAAAAATAAAAATAAAAAATAATAATATATATCTATATATATATATCTATATATATATCTATATATATATATCTATATATATATATATATATATATATATATATATATATATATATATATATATATATATAGATAGATATATATATAGATATATATATCCCAAGATGCTCATGAGGGTCGTACATGGACTAGTACAAGAGAATCCAGACATTTGTTGGCACAGGAAAGACATCCGTCATCTACTTTCATTCTTATTCATCATGTGCTGCACAGTAATAAGCAGAGGAGGTACCAATGATTCTTATCTATAGTTCTAATGTTTACTTTTTTTTGTGGTGTGGATATTGCATAGCAGAAACCCAACAACATTTTCAGAGGAGAACAACTGTTATTGAATGTGGCTTCATATAGCAGCCAAATGTACCACTCATCATGAATTTAACTGTCAATCAGCTCTTAGAATTTTAAACAATTTTAAACAGACATGATGGAAACCTGTCAGGAGTGTACAAGGTACAGAGCAGAACAGGTGCAGAGTAATGAGTTGTAGGGGAGAAGGATTTACTGGTTAGAGGTATTTACATGAAGGCTGTCATTTTATAAATGACTCACTTTCCACCAAGCCAAGGTTATTACTGTTAGTACTGTTGAAAAGTTACTTGTCAACTTTGAAGCATCGACATGGGCTTTACTCCTCCAACTGAATACAATTGTGCATCACTAGCATAAGCTACATTATCTTATTCATAGAAGGAGGAACCTCTTCTCAGCCAAAGTTATTCCATATACAAGATTTGCAAACTACTGCATTTCCTGGGGAATGACCAAAATGTACATACTGTCATATTGATGTAGGTGAATCTGTTTTCCACACTACAAAACATCTATCCCCCTGTCATATTCATACTTATAAAGCATACTTCTACATCATTTGCTTCAAGCACTGTTATGACAGTTAGAATTAGATTTAACAACAGAGCAAGCAACTTGACAGACATATCAAAATAATACTGTTCTTCTCTGAAAATATATTAACAGTTTTTGTTCCTTGTTTTCCTTTTAAATATAGCCATTGTCAGCAGTTCACAATAACAATGAAAATATTTAGCTTTCAATAAAACAGTATAGCACAGGTGAGTTATCTTCAACAATGTGAAAATCATGGATCATAATAGAAAACATTATTAACGTCTAACACCAACATTGTTGAGGATAAAAATAACAACACATTTTGAAAGGCCCATTGCACTTAATATATGGCAAATGTAACAGTAGCTTTAATATAAGCCAGAAATCGTCCTTTGTTCAAGTCTCTTTCTGCATAAAAAAGGTTTAATTGTTCTTTAGTGGTCCCCAACACACTTCCTGGTCAGGTCCGATTGGTGCGAAGGAGGGCCTAGATACCAATGCCTTTGACAAGCGAAGCTTCTAGAATAATGTTGAACTCCTGCAAAGTCTGTAGCACTCTGATCAGAGAATTGACCAATGAGTGGTCCTTTATCAGTGCTGTGTCCTCATACATCTGGCCCGTGATTGGGCAGTCTGCAAGGAGAGCGATCCAGTGGTGCAGCAAATGGTCTCTATGAGGAGCAGAGACAGGTAGTTTAACAGACTGACTCAATCTCAATGCTTTCAGGGAACTTTTTAGTGAATGACACCTGGTAAAAGACCGGATAGAAAGGGGTCAGGCTTTGTTATGAGTAATCATTCTTAGTCATGTCCTGTCTTGTCGTGTGCCACTTAAAAAGCATTCTTTCAAAGAGCAAAGAGGAGGATATTTCATTGAAGTTGCAGGTGCGTTTTAGCTTACAATCCCCTCTCTGCTATAAAGGTTAGTACAGAGACTGTGTTCCTGTGTTTATAAGGCTACCGAGGACATCTCACCTGGCTCCCAGACACACCAGCATCTGGAACTTCCCATCCTTGCCTATGTTTCTAGATGTGCTGTTGATGGCGCGCATGAAGCGGCAGAAATGGCGTACTCTGGTTTGCCAGTTCTCATCTGGAGTCACCTCCCTCTGCTCCGCACTCTCAAAGTACACTTGTGACTTTTCTAAAATAAGGAATCAAAGACAAGAGAGATCAATAAGATGATCAGTAATAAGAAAATAGCATGCAATACATGTACAGTATATTGAGGACAAATGGGGATGTATAGCAACCTGTACCTAAGAAGTCCCAAATGAAGACATTCTTAAAGAGACGTGGTGATTTGAAGCCATGCTGGAACACCTGCTCTAGCGCCCAGACTAGGCCAAACTCCCCACACAGCAGAAGGGTCAGACTGCCCCTCTACAGAGAAACAGAGAGAGAAGACAGAAAAAGAGTATCATCAATATTGTCTCATTTCATAGACACACATCAGCTGTGCCCATGTTTAACTGTTCATTAAAACACATGTGTATGAGACTAAAACAAGATCAGAGGCTTTTGAGGTGTACAGACAGGGGAGGGGCGATGATGAATAATAGAAAGCGTGCCGGGGCTTGTCTCTCACCTCCTTCTCTGGCTTGTGGAAGTGCTTTACAATCCCATTGATGGCCTCTCCTACTCCCTCCTGGATCTGACCTGTGTTTAACTCTGGTTGATGACAAAGGGTCAGACAAAATCAGTCTATGCGGTCAGACACCAGACCTTCACAAGGAAGCAGCTCTCAGGTGCTATACAAGGCATTGGTAGAGTGACTCACTTGGTTTGCTGTTTGGTGAGATGGTGACAAACCTCCTCATCATCCCGGGGGACTGTTGCATGGGTGGCGTGCGGCACAGCCGGTCATCGTTTTCTGAGCTGGGGGTCACCAGTTCCCCCACCAGGATCCTCTCCAGACTACCATCATCCACCCCCTTCCCCAGCCACCGTCCACACGGGAACCTGCACCACACACGCACATGCAATTTAAATTATTTAGACATCATTCTCTCTGGTCTTTCTTTTGATTAGATGTCAATGGAATATCTGATAGGTAGCTATCAGGTAGCTGCTACCAGATCTTTCACTCACTTGTAAGCGTGTCCTGTGATCTCATTCCGGACCATAACACACTCGACCAGCCACTTAGCGTAAAGCCCTGAGTTATCATGGCCCATCTGCACTGTGGTCAGCTTGCCCAGGTTCTGGCACTGGGTGGGAGAGAGGGACAAGAGCCATGGTTGACATACTTGAGTGAGTTGACCTATTCAGTGCTCTCTAGAAAATACATTACTAATTACTAATTGTATTACTAATTGTACTTCTGTTTTGTTCTACATCTCAAGGGAAGTACCAACCTCAAAGGTGATCTCCTGAGTGTTCTTAGGAACTTGGAGCACCCCAGTTTCAGCCAGCTCCCCAGACACACACACCCAGGGGTTGGCAGTGAACATGGAACCTCCTAGTTTCTTACTGGGGATGACCAGCACGTGGTACGGGATCACTGTAAGACACAGAGGAGAGAGGGATGCATGAAACCACTGGAACTGAGATGAAATAGTCATAGTTCCATGTAATGTAGAATCATTTCTAAGATATTTGTAAAGTTTTTGAAGTTGCATCTCAAATGAAAGGGAACAGAGTGACACAGCCATGTTTGTACACAGTTTCAGAGTTAGCTATATAATGTTCAGTGTCATGGCCAGACTGTATGAAGGCATGTCACTCACTGATGGTGGTAAAGACATTGGTGAAACAGAAGTAGTCTACAGCGTTGAAGGAAAGGAGGTGGTAGAGGAACTGCTCCTTCTCATCATCACAGCGCAGAAAAGCATAACGCTTATACAGTTTCCTGCAAAATACATAAAAATAACATATTAATCTCAAGATACATGAAAACAAAAATTATTACAATATAATATTTTCAAAACATTTTTGGTATTGTAAATCATGGCACCTTAAAGGCAAAGTCAAAAGCTGGTGAATGTGTGTTTCTTGGTAAACAAAGGAGAGGTCACAATACCTCATATAAATCCTCCTGAATGTGACCCACTTCCTCACTGATACCTCATCAATTATGAAAACCACGTAAATGTTTAATACAGGATTGTACTATGAAGTTTGGGTATTTCAAAGGAGCTCTTGTAATATAAATGCATAGTTTCCAGACGTAAGGTTGATTTCAACTGTATAAGAGGGACATTCCGATGGACATTTGTGAGGAGCCCAAGCATTGAAGAAGACTTATGGCAGTAATAATGCTTCTCTTTATAATCATCATAATATGACAGTCAGGAAATAGCCTTAAATTGAGCTGAATGTGGTGTTATTCCACATACTAAGGCAGAGGCTCTAGAATCAGCCTTTGTAGACAGTTTCATGGGGCAGTAGTTTAGTGTGTGCTGTGGTTTTGCTCACTTTGTAAGCTCGTGGTCAGACAGCAGCTGTTTCAGGTGTCTGGACAGCAGTTTCTTCTCCATGGAGAGGCGCACCCAGGCCCGGGCCTTGCCCACGTCTGTCTTGATCTCACCAATGTTCTGAATGTGCCTGAGGAGGATATGTCAAAAGAACACTACAGTCAGAGGAAGACAAATACACACACGCAAACACAAACACAAACACAAGGCCTGTGGCAAAGGTGAGCATGGGGCACAAATGTGGATAGGTTAGCAGTGAGTATCTCTGACCATGGTGACGATCTGCCTTGTGGTTTTTGACTGTGTCTATACTGTAAGAGCATGTTTTTATCCAAGCCCTGGATTCCAGAGCAGAGCAGAACTGAAGGGGGCCAGGGGGCATCCCTACCCAGACTCCCTAGTGTTTAGGCCAGCCTCCTGTCATTGCTCGCAGCCACTATCATGGCACCCCTGTCCAGACACATTCCCTTCCACTCCACCTCTGCCAGTGAGCACTGTCTACTCTCTTTAAGTGCTCCCCACACCCCCACCTCCTCCTCTTTCATCCCTCCCCCTCTCCTCTCACTCTCACAAATTAACCCAATTTCCGCAACTCAATCTCCCTATGGCAACAGAGCAAATATCAACATGCACAAGATAAGATAAGATAAGCAAGATAAGACTGTTATTGTGTAAGTGGTACAATAATAATGATTATGAGTATAGCAACCCCCCTTAGCAGTCTGTAGAGGCTGCAATTAGATGGTGAAGATAAATAAATGATTATGTTTTGATATATTGCTATAGATTCATTTAACAACAATACCACTGCTGGTAATAAACTGCTGGTAAAAAAAAATAAAAAAGCACCACAACAGAGTTGTGGCATTAGCAAGGAGGAGGAATGTTGTGTTGTGTGCATACAGACATGTGCGTGAGCAGGGCAGAGGGGTTGCCAGTCTACGGCACAGCACAGCTGCCTGCTCGTGCCCCTAAGCCATACCCTCCTCTCTCTCTAGCCAGACCCTACCCCCTCCCCGCCTCCCTGGCCAGATCGACAAGGGGGTCTCGGGTAATTAGGCTGGAAGTAATGTGCTGTCACACAGTTCAGCTCTCTACCTCTTTCAGACTGCACAAGGGATGACCTTTTACATGACTCAACACTGCTGGTTCTCTACTGCAGACATGACAATGGTCTCTGCCTTTGTCACGCACACACACACACACACACACACACACACACACACACACACACACACACACACACACACACACACACACACACACACACACACACACACACACACTGTATCTCTGGTGACCAGGTAGTTGGTACTTAAGGTGTTCAGCTGTATCCATACCAATCAACACACACAGGCTTCTGTATGCTCTTCTCCAGGATCCCTCTCAGCCTCTTTCAGCACTAGTGTGGCTGTGTTTTGGAAATTAGTTCTGTACTGGTGTAGTATTTGGACATTGGATTTGGAATGTTTGGAATATTACTCTAGTCTGATAACATAATGCTGACATTTGTGCAGAATTATGACAGAAATTATGGCAGATAATGAAGTGTGTTGTGTTGTGTTGTGTCTTACTCAAGATGCGTATCTGTCCTGTACAGCTTGTGATGTACGACTATGAAGCTAATGTTTTTTTCTTCTGTTTTTATTCCAATGAATAAATGAAGAATCATATTGTGTAACTGAATGTATTTTCCATCAGTGTACCACAAGATGGCACTATAAACACTTTAAAATCATTGAAGAAATAATGACAGGTTTCCTGTATTCTGAGGGATTGTCATTTCTAAATTGAGTGGCAACATTGACAATATGAGTTGCTAAAATGTATATTTGTGTGACTACACGTGACAAGTAGTGTAAATCCATCATAACAGAGTGATCACAAAGATGAGGCTGATTGACCTGTACTGTAATAGACCTGGTGGTGGGATGGTGACTCACCTCATGTCCTGGATCATGGACACTTTGAGAGGCGGCATGGCTGAGCCAGCGTCAGACTTGCGTCTCTCCGTGTTGTGGATGAGACCTGATGTGGGAGGAGAGAACTGTAGTTATGGCTATAGGACACACGTGAGGTCACACATTTTCAGGTCTGATAACATTCTTTGTGAAGAGAAGTCATGCATTTGCAATTAAAGCTGTCACTATTCTATTCTTAGTTGATCAAGAATAATTCTGTTATTTATAAGTTATGGGTGATTTCATAATGGCTTACCTGGGGGACCCAAACCAGCTGGTGTTGCATCCTTCTTCTCTTTGCTCTCCTGGTAGTGAAGCAGGTGTGACCACAAGGCAGATTTACCCTGGAAGAAGAGAAAGAGAAGATGGAGATTAGGGAATGTTTGAATGAGTGTGTGTGTGTGTGTGTGTGTGTGTGTGTGTGTGTGTGTGTGTGTGTGTGCGTGCGTGCGTGCGTGTGTTTGTGCGTGCGCTTACTGTACCTGTTTGACCTGCAGTCCGTGGCTCCAGATCCTCTCCAGCAGGTCACAAAGGCTGGCGATGAGTGTGTTCTCCTCTACTCCCGTGATGCTGACCTCCCCATGGCCCAGCTCCACCGCCTCCCTCCCCATCTTCTCCACCAGCATACGCTTGGTCTGGAGGAACACACACACACACACACACACACACACACACACACACACACACACACACACACACACACACACACACACACTCTCACACTCACTATACTGTATCTCTGGTGACCAGGTAGTTGGCACATAAGGTGTTCAACTGTATCCATAGCAATTACAATCAGACTGGGTAATGATATGAAGGTTCTGTACCTTATTTCTGCACTCCTTCAGCAGCCCCTCCACAAACTTCCAGTTGGTCTGAGCGATGACGGAGGGGGAGAGGTTGGACAGCTTAGGCTGTCTAATGGTTGTTCCCAGGTTTCTGGCCTCCTGGATGTACTTCTATGATGAAACATAGAGGAGAGGGTCAGGGTGGATGTTCATATTTGGATGGGAGAGAATATACTGAGGGAGAGCGATCAATCTTACTCAATCACATACAGTGTACACAGGGGGTCACACCACTGGACAACCAACCACTACTCACAGAGAGGGATTGCTCTCCATAGGGTGGGGAAAGGGTGGACCTTGAATCAGTAGGATCATTGTGAATTATCTGTATTGTACACAAGTGCACCTTGCCCAGCTCTAGACTGGAGGGTAATGGAGGTTGTTTCATGATGGAAGATGAGCATGTGTTTCTGTCCTTTACCTTCGTAACCTCAACATAAATCCTAAGAGGGTTGTATCAGTGCAGTTGACTGTATATTTACTTTTCAGGGATGCTGTCAAATCAATCTTGAGTCTAAATATAAGCTATTGGCTTTCAGTCAATATTCAGATTTACTGTAAGTGTACCATGAACACAATGTGAGCTACCCTGAGAGGTGATGTAAAGTATGAGGTAAAGTGGTGGTGCGGGGAGGATGCAGGGATTGAGGACCACTGGTGCTGGGGGGAGGGAGGAGTGATGATCACATTGGGGGAGGGGCCATGTGGGCTCAGGCTCCACCCACAGCCGACACATACCACATCCACAGTCACTGATTTCAGACAGGGCCTGAAGGACTGCGAAAGCCAGTAGTAGTCTAGAAACAGCAGGAGCTGCAGACACTCCACATGCTTGGAGAGCGTGTGTGTGAGAAGGAGAGAGAAACCAAGAGAATGTGTGAGAGGGAGAGAAAGACCAACAGAGTGTGTGAGAGAGATAGGCAGATATGAGGGAGACAGCATGTGCAAGAGAGAGAGAGAGGTCGGTGGGGTGATAGAGAGAGAGAGAGAGAGAGATGGACAAAAGAAAATAATAGAGGGAGAGTGAGTGAGTGAATAATAGAGGGAGAGAATGGGCAAGACACATGCAAGCAGAGAGAATTATAAACACACATGACAATACAGTCAGTATTTTGCCAGAAAGAAAGAACTATGAAAGTGAAGAACATAAGTACAGTAAAGGGAGAAAAAAATAAACGCAAAACAAACAATAACATTTGGTGAAATCAAGGAGAAGGTGTTTCTCAAGCTGCTTGGAACTCCTCAGCAGCTGATACCACACAGTGATGATGATGACAATGATGAGGAGCTCTCACCTCTCTCTGGTCATTGTCCAGGTACAGGTGTTCAGCATGCTGTTTCTGTCTGTCCCTCCTCCTCCACTGTGCCGGAGCACTCCTCTTCGCCCACCTAACAACACAAAACATTGCTTTAGAAAAAGCACAGAGAGAGACAAAATCAATGTGTGTTTAAATGTTTAACTGATAACGGTATTTGAGTATAATCAGTCGTGGTAGATGAGTAAATCTCTCTGGGTGCTGACTGAGATCCTCACTTGTTGCTGGTGGGTCCTGTGGAGAGCACGTCAGACTGCAGGCGGGGGAAGAAGCCCTGTTCATAGCGGCCCTGGCCTATCTTCATGTCCAGCAGGTGGGGGTGTAGAGCTGTGTGGTCGATCTTAACCACTCGCATCTCAATGGCCTTCTCTGTGGGGTGACAGAGAGACAGAGAGAGAGAGAGAGAGAGAAGATGGTGAGATACTCCAACAGATCCATAATCACCATCATTCCATTTAAGAGTCTTATGTCACCGTTGGTTCACCCACTCTCTCTGTGAGTGCCTATGAGTCAGAGCTGTTTCAGCACTGTATGTCTTATCTGAGATCAGCTGTATCCTCAGACCAACACCTCCATGCTGTGAGTAATGATGATCACACCCCCCACATCATCAGCACCAATGTTGATGAGTGATACATTGTTACAGATTTATTCTTTATACCAATGGTTAATACATCATATAACTGGCATGCTGCAATTCATTATAAGACATACAGTGAGAGAATAAAAACAACTGAACTGAAAAATATGTACAAAACAATGATCATTTGGATCTTCCAAGCTGTTACTACTAAGAGGCAAAGTAGAAGGAAATCCCTGGCCCTTTCTCTATTAGAAACTTGATTCCTTGTGTCCTCTCCTCTGTCCTCCACTTGCTTCTTACTCAAAAACCATTGGAGGAGAAGACCTAGGTTCCTCACCTTAGATAATCTCCTCCAATGCTTTTACAAAGCAAACGTATGGAAGACGGAGGAGAGGACGAGAAGTTTCTAACAATTGAGAAAGGGCCTGTGTGTCCTCAAAACATATTTTTCCCATGATGCATTGCAAGTACAAACAAATGACCTGCCACCAAGGGATATCTGGGGAAGAGAGAGTGAGTTATTATTACTAAGTTAGGCCTTGTAGTTTTCTAGCCTAGTGGAGTGAGGTCCAGGGGCGACCAGGTCAATTTTCTGATAGTGCTGTTTAAGGAGATTATCTGAAAACAAGAACAAGTGAGTCTGTCAACATAGTTTTCTGTGAAAAAAGAGCACTTAATTTCTGTGAGGATTTGAGACTTCTGTCTTTATGACATATCTTGCACCCTCTAACTCTACTATCCATTTATAGCAAATGGTGTGAAGCCGTATTTGTGTGAAGCTGTATTCTGTTCTTCTTACCAGCCTCGTCGATGTTAGTGCACTTCTGGTACATGGAGGTGCGCAGGGTTGGAGTGCGCACATTAAGCATGCGGATCTTGTCCACGCGTGCATCAAACACCCTCAGCGTGTGCTCCTTGTCCTCGTCGTCATGACAAAGAATTTTGCCGTCAATGAAGGAGGCGAACATCTGCGTCTCCAGGAAATGAGACAGGAAGGGGAGGTAGGGCTCCGGCTGGTCAGAGAGGAAGGAGGCCTGGAGCAGACAAAAATCAAACAAAATGTTGAAGAAAAGAAAAAAATATGTTAGTTTGGGGACACCAAAAGAAATATAACAAAAAGAAATATAAAGATTCAGTCCAGTCTCTGTTGCTCTCACCTTGTCAAAGTTCTGCATCTGGTCCCTGTTGCTGAACCAGGACTCCTTGTCATGGCTGGGCTGGATGACAAACACCTCGTAGTCAGCAAACATCTGCGTGAAGCGGTTGGCGAACACCTCACGTACACGGATGTTGAGCTGGTGTATCTTCAGCTCCTCCTCGTCACACTGTACCTTGAAGTCCTTGTTACTGCTGGCATCCTCCTTCACATCCAACTGGGGCGGACATACAGAGAGAGGGGACAGATCAGGTCAGGAACAGAGAGCAGAGCGAGAGCAAGAGTGAAAGATAGAGAGAAGGAGAGAGACAAAGAGAGAGAGAGTGAGAGAGAGAGACAGAGAGAGAGAGAGAGAGAGAGAGAGAGAGAGAGAGAGAGAGGATGAAGGTTTGATGATTTCTTAACGTTATCTAATCTCCATGTTACCACAGGCTGCCAGAGGAGCGATATAGAGCATGGGAAATGAAGTCTGAGACTTTTGTTTTGATTTATGGGGCAAACAAACTACACATTCCTGTTAAAATGTAATTGTGTCAATGCTGCAGAAGACAGAGAGAGAAAAATACTCAGTAAGACCTACACTCACCGGCCACTTTATCAGGTACACCTGTTCAACTGCTCAAATATCTAAACAGTCAATCACATGGCAGCAACTCAATGCATTTAGGCATTGTAGACATGGTCAAGACGACCTGCTGAAGTTCCACCCGAGCATCAGAATGGGGAAGAAAGGTGATTTAAGTGACTGAACGTGGCATGGTTGTTGGTGCCAGATGGGCTGGTCTGAGTATTTCAGAAACTGCTGATCTACTGGAATTTTCACGCACAAGCATCTCTAGGGTTTAGAGAGAATGGTCAGAAAAAGAGAAAATATCCAGTGAGCGGCAGTTCTCCGGGCAAACATGCCTTGTTGATCCCAGAGGTCAGAGGAGAATGGCCAGACTGGTTCGAGATGATAGAAAGGCAACAATAACACAAATAACCACTCGTTACAACCAAGATATGCAGAAGACCATCTCTGAACGCACAACACGCGCCATGTCACAAAGCTCAAATCATCTCAAACTGGTTTCTTGAACATGACAATGAGTTCACTGTACGCCATTGGCCACCACAGTCACCAGATCTCAATCCAATAGAGCACCTTTGGGATGTGGTGGAACGGGAGATTTGCATCATGGATGTGCAGCTGACAAATCTGCAGCAACTGCGTGATGCTATCATGTCAATATGGACCAAAATCTCTGAGGAATGTTTCCAGCACCTTGTTGAATCTATGCCACAAAGAATTAAGGCAGTTCTGAAGGCAAAAGGGGGTCCAACCCGGTACTAGCAAGGTGTACCTAATAAAGTGGCCGGTGAGTGTATATGCCCTATAAGATTTGAAGTGAGGAGGAGTATTGGCTACTGTCAACACAGGACTAAACTATGACAGGGAGCTGACCCTGTGATCGCTCCCCCATAATGCATTGCTTCATACCAGTGATCTGAGCTCAGAAGTGACCTTGCCGTGCTGACACGGCATCCACAGCGACCCTATCTGGAGCCTAGCTTGGCCTTTTGACTGAAGAGCTATATGCAGACTGCCAGCCAGGGCAATCCCTTCAGAGAAACACTAGTCACTGCTCCATAAGCTGCTTAGGCCCCAGATATGGAGAGTTGGAGTTGGAGACCTCCTCTCGTTAAAAGCTAATTCATCCATTCAGCAGCCTGTAATGTGATTCTGCTGGAACATTACTGTATATTACCAACGGCCCTCTGTGTCATGTACAAACCAGATGGCAATAAGGCGTTGTAATGACAGCCGATTTACTGTTGATGGTAATGTGGCAGACGTCTCATCTGTCATCAGAGTTTAATACTGAACATTTGCCGCTGGCAGACAGAGGCTGATATGTTGTTTGTGAAATGGCACATCAAAAACTGCCTCTCACACCAATCAGTGCGAGAGGCCTATCAGTGCCTATCAGTGTTCCAAAAAACACACTAAATGTTTCCACATATCAGATATACAGGCAGTATTTTGAGTAATGAGTGTCCCTGTTCTCACCTTCTCTAGGCTAACACCAGTTCTCTTGACCAGGGCCTGCAGGCGAGCGATGGTCTCGTTCTCCCTGAGCAGGTAGGAGTTGAGGGGCGAGCCAGCCAGGTTGCCGTTGCGTTTGTCAGAAGCCATGTCTGCGGAGCGGAAGCCTTTGAGCTTGGCCTGGCCCTGGCTGCAGTGCAGGTTCCCCTCCGGAGACACACCGAAGGCCAGCAGCACCTCAGAGATCTCCTGGATGAACTCCAGCTTGTTGGGGAACTGAGGGAGGTCCTCTGGTAGTTCGATGAAGTGGTTGTCGATGTCCACAAAACACAAGTTGGCCTGAAATGATACAAGGTCTCAATTTAGTTTCATTATAAATAAATACCACAGGGAAAATATGAGGGAAGCAAACAGTACTGAACAGTAGTGAAGGTCTTGTTATAGAAGGGGTGCTACTACTTTTGTCTACTATACAGTACATTATTCCACTATTGCAGTCTGAGTGCTGGAGCAATTACAGCAGCATAATGTGCAATTTGATCATCTAGGCTATTCAACTAATCAAATAACACATATGGATATTTAGATTTTAAATTGAGGCTGAGATTATTTTCAATGGAGCAGAAAACTTTTGAGAAAGCTCATCCCTCCATTGTTGATCTGCCACCATTCATGCTACTGATGAGTGTTAGGAGATTAAATATAACCTTGGATGAATTGAGTCAAATTAGGATTCCTTAAGGCCATACATTTGCAAGTTCTCAGGCTTTTTAGGTACCATAAATCTTCAGATTGGATCAGCTCCAGATTTGTAAAAGCTAAATTGGCATACACATGGGCCCTGCCTCCCAGCTATTGGCATACAATAAAAGGCCTACCTATGCAGTATTGCTGTATACTGTAGTAAAACAGCATGTTTTGACCAAGCATAAAAGCATGGGCAAGCTAAAATGAAAAGGGGGTTGTTTGTCCTCAAAAAGGACATACAAATTATAAAATGTTTAAAAAATGTTTAAAAAAAGAAACAAAAGATAACCCTTGAAGAATAATCTATAAATCTATAAATAATCTATTCTTCTATTCAACATGCATCTATAGGTTATCAAAGTAATTACTTTAGAAATTAATTTAAAAAGTACAACCTCTTTTGTCTGAATTTGAAAAAAGACACTTCATCAAAATGGAGGGCAAACACAAGCCTAGAGAGCGAGGGACTGTTTGTAGTCTGTGTTGTAAGGCCCTGTGATTCTCCAATTTCATGCCATCACTATTAGGAATATCAAACAGGAGATGAAGGAGATTAGGCTGGCAGGGGTGTCCAGAGGGATGCCTTTGTTAGTATTCTCAGCACACTCCCTTCACGCATAGCAATCTGATTAGAAAATATTTGCTATCGCTTCCGACAGGCAATGTTTCAACAGGGGTGGTACAAGGGAATCAATTTGAATGGTTTCAGGCAGAGAACGCTTCATATTAAAACTGCCTTGATGAGAGCGGGAAGAGAGAGGATAGGAGAAAGACAGAAAGGTGTGCATATTCAGGAAACACAAATAATTCCCAGCATAGATCTCTGAAGTCAAATTGGTGTGTGTGTGTGTGTGTGTGTGTGTGTGTGTGTGTGTGTGTGTGTGTGTGTGTGTGTGTGTGTGTGTGTGTGTGTGTGAGTGTGTGTGTGTGTGTGTGTGTGTGTGTGTGTGTGTGTGTGTGTGTGTGTGTGTGTGTGTGTGTGTGTGTGTGTGCGTATGCGTGCATGTGTTGAGGGTACGTACCTCCTGTGGCAGCTCGAGCTTGGTGCGGTCATCCTGTCCGTTAGAGTGCAGGCCCATAAGGTAGGGCACAGGGGCATCTAGGAAGTGCAGGAGCGAGGCGGGCAAGATGGGTACATAGACATGCTGCCACTGGAACGGGAACATTAAGGCTGTGATGCTCTCTGCCACAGTCATCAGCCTCTGGTAATCTATTACACATAGATAACACAGGAGTGTTAGAGACAGTGACAGTAGTAAAACTAGTCAACCAGAAGATATAGATCATATGGTCATAAGAGCTAATCATCTAAATGTAAGTTATTGTTGATTATTAGTGATCTGACAGATTGTAACTGACTGACCAATCTGTACCGTTACGTTATTCTATTTTCCATACATGCAAGAGTTCAAAACCCCGCTCATGTCATGTGTGTTTGGCATCCAAGTAAACTTCCACCCAGTCCATTTGATCTACATTCCTCCTCTATCAGAACAGGCCTGGGCCAGGCCTATATTCAGTAGCAACTCTGTCTCTGCTGCTCTGGTGCCAAAATAACTGCAGTCCTTCATTTGGCCTTCTGTTCCCCCCCAGAACAGCCCCCTGCCCATTGCCCCCCTGCCCTGGCCTGGCCATCTCTCCCAGGAAGAGGGCCAGTGACTCAGGGACAGGAATACTAATCCAGCCTGTGTACTCTCACCCTGGAGGACAACAAACAACAGGCCCTTTCAGGGCATGATACCACTTTACTGAGAATCACACAAACACACACACACACACACACACACACACACACACACACACACACACACACACACACACACACACACACACACACACCACACTCACACACACACACACACACACACACACACACACACACACACACTCACACGCACACACGCACACACGCACACACACACACATACACCTAAGAGTATCATACACACACAGGCCTCACCAACAACAACTAATCTTGTCTGAGAGAGAACACTCTTTAATAGGGTAATTCATCAGATATGCAACTGAGAGCAATCTAATGAGCATCAGTGATGATGTAGTCCTCCATTTGTCCTACAATCTGAAACTCTTCCCACAAGGGTTTTCCAAGACGAATCATCTGGGCCGATTTGAGTGCTTTGCTAACAGAGTGAGAGCTCTATATAAGGCACGCTGACAAGCAGGGTAAATAGCCACGTCCATCGATCTAACTGAAGAGACGGGGAAAAACAACAGATGCTCAGTTCAAGGATTCATGTATGTGGGAGAGACATTCACCAGGCCCTTTGTATCTAAGTTATGAATTATGCTTCTATTTTTAGCTACCGCGCCTTGAGTCATCTCCTTTTTTGTATAGAGCATCCCTCGCCTCAGTGTGTGTGCATGCTACTTTATCTAATGACACTGTGTCCCCCCTTTTCAGTGGAAATCTCACAGGCGGCGTAACTCTAGAAAGCACTCTTCACACATTCTGCAGTGATGAGCCTTCCGGAGAAAAAAACAGGGATGATGTCATCTCCAACCAATCATATTTACCCTGCATCACTGCTCCTTATCTGCAAGGGTTGCCTAGCAACACCACCACAGCATTGCACCTGAAGCTCTCCAGCCCCTTGCATTGTGTAAACAATTTGCCTTTCCTTGTCCCCGTAATGGATCCAATCACCACGCCAGCTCCTGAATCCTAAAACAATCCTCCTGCCGTGCTGCTTGGATCCTCATCAAAGGCAATCCCTTGGGAGCCTTCATAGAGATGAAATATGCCATTCTGCATCTCATACTCTACAGTGCTGATATGAATGGCAGCTTTGTTTCCTCTAAACTTAAACCCCTTAATAAGACAACATCTGATATGAATTGCTCCCTAGGATAATTATCCGTATGTAATTTTTTCCATCTGCCAAAGAATCTGGAACATAAATGGCTGTCAGTCCTACTTAAATGTCCCTTTTAAATGTCCCTATTCAATGTCACTTTCTCTCCCAGCATGGGTTAGAGTTTAGCATGAGCAGGGGGAAACAAAGATGGCCTGATCATAGCCAACAGAGACGGCCCTTCACAGCACACTGCTGCAAAACACTCTGTTTACCCAGCGGCTTACACACACACACACACACACGCACACACACACACACACACACACACACACACACACACACACACACACACACACACACACACACACACACACAAGCTCACACACACACACACACACACCAGCTCACACACACACACACACACACACACTGCCTACACTGCCCAGGCCTGAGCCAAGAGCTAAGAGCTGTCCATGAGGGGGAACTAACAGTTACTGAAGCTGAAAAACACACAGGCTTGATTTAATGGAAACACCCAATAGGTTACATAACCTGCCTGGATAATAGTTCCATTGACCATACCAAACATCTATCACTGCACGAAGCGCCCATAGGCTGAGACCACTGTGTTCTTACTGCAACTACAAATGTTAGCTCTGTTGTTCCTACTAAGTTTCAAGTATTTCTGCGGTAATCACACAGATCTCCTCAAGCAAAATCAACCACTTCAAGAAAATACTACTGGGTGTCTGAGGATTCTTTTGGAACAAAAGGTTAATTACAGTAATACGAATTTTACTTTGGCTACGGCCAACATAGTGCGAATCTATCTCGTCAAGACTATCCTATGGTAAAGCATATCTTGGCTACATGATCCAAATCAGTGATCCTGGATTGATCTCCTATAGATACTAAGACAGAGGCGTCAGTGAGAGAAAACCACAGAGCTCAGGAGATTAGCGAGAGTTAAAATCCAACACTTCTTGGCTTGAACGTAACATTGCATCAAGATGTGTTACCAGAGAGACAAACACAGCTGAGCACACATTTCTTTTTGAGCTATTCCAAATGTCTACATAGATACAACCCTCAGTAACCCTTAACATTCGTAAGAAAAAACATACATGTTTAAACATCTATTCATTATGAACCACAGCCTATGATTTCAAGATATTTCTTCCCAAGGGGACCAACAGGAGGATATTGTATTAGCTATCTGCTAAGATGAAACATTTCTTACGTGCTGAATAGAGCAAGATCTGGATCTCCAGCAGGACACAGGTGAACAGCTGCAGGACATTCTCCAGCCCCAGCAGCTCAAACACCTGGCTGATGGGGTAGTCAAAGAGAGGCAGTTCGGCCGTGCTGGGCCGCTGGCACACCACTGGCCCATACACCCCCGAGAACTTGAGGGAACGTCCAGCGGGCGGTAGGGGCACCTCATACAGGATGTTGTAGACATAGCTTTCCAGGGGGAGGGGCGGGGGTTGGGGAGAGGAGACTGCCTGGTGGAGCTGCAGCAGCACCTTCCTGCAGGCCTGGGGGAAGGCCATGGGCGCCATCAGGCAGATGCACTTGGACACGTACAACGTGTCCCGGCTGATGTCGTAGGAGTTGAAGCGCTGCAGCCGGGAGATGGAGGGGGCAGCATGGAGCGTGGGGTGGGGGTGAGGGTGGGGGTGGGGATGGCACTGTTCCTCGGGACCCCGTGGGGAGGTGGGGGTGTGCAGGATGTCATACTGCTCAGCGTTGTGCATGTGGTAGAGAGTCTGCATGGCGCTGCAGATCTGCTTGCTGGTCACCTCTTCAAAGAAGGTGAGGGTGAAGCCATAGGTCCGCGAGCCGTCCTCCCGTGTGATGATAAAGGAGTGGAACTGGGGCTCGCGCGAGTCTGCCTGCGTCCGGAATGCCAGGCCTTTCGGCATACACAGCTGAGGATAGGAGGGGAGAGGGGAGAACAGAGAAAGAGGAGAGGGGAGAGTAGAAGGGGGAGAGTGGAGAGGGCAGAGAGGAGAGGGGAAGGGATAGGGGGAGAGGGGAGAGTCAGTATCACTCTAAATGCATGGATTGTAGGTTCTAGTCCCAGTTACAGTTTGTTTACTATGGAGTCCAAACGTCACTTACCATGCCAACGGCATCCTGGTCAAAGGGACTCCACTCCACATTCTCTGGGTAGTGCGCTAGAACTTTGGATTTGAAGGTTCTCCGCAACGGACTCTGCTCAAAATTCTCACCTGAGAGAAAGAAAAAAAGAGAGGGACAAGAAAGAGGGAGAGGGAGAGTCAGGACAGAGGGTCCAAAGAGTAAAAGAGGAGCTTGAGGATGTAGACGTCCAATCACAAGCTTGAGGCACAAGACAGCCCCCCACAGGAAAGAGGAGGTCAGCAGATTTGTCTTGAGAGAAAGGCTGTATTGCATCATATAAAGCTGTCAACTGCATCCTGTTCTTGGCAATGCAGGAAAATAACCACTGCCAAAATTGTCAAATAGATAATATTTGGGGTTTGGGTTTTTTTTTCTGAGGAGGAAGAAGAATGAAACTACTTTTTTTATCACATTACAAATCAGATTTAAATGTACATCTATCAGTAAATTATTAATGTGACAGCTTTTATGGCAATACAAGCAAAGCAACCCGCAAAACAAACAAACAAACAATCAATCAATCAATCAAACAAAGAAACAGACCAACACAAATAAAATTGATTAAAACCCAGAGTGAAGCAGAAGTGATGCACACACCAAGACATGTTGAGAAGTCATTCAGAGTAGAGGGGAGAGTACACATTGACCAAGCAACACCAGCGCTAGGGGAGCACTGGCTTGGTGCTTGTGAGAGGTAGAGGTAGTGATGGTCAAAACAGATTGGCTTGTTTGCTCAGTAGCTGCTGAAGGGGGTGAATCAGGAGGAGGAGAGAAGAGGGGGAGGATGGGTGAGGACAAGAAGGAGGGAGGAAGGAAGGGCAGTGGGGATAAGTGCTCCCAAAGTTCCCCTCACCATGTGTGCACTGCAACTTGAGTTTAGAAAACTCAGAGACATTGATTAAAATCAACAAAAAGGGAGAGTGCTGTGAAAGAAGGGCGTGTGTCAGGTGAAAGGTTAAAGGGCACAAGCGGAGCTGACGTCAACAGGGAGCATCATCTGATGGGGGGGGGGGGGGGTTACCTTCATCCGCACTCGCCAACTTCCCTCTGGCCCCATCTCTGAATTTAGTAGCCTCTATATACTGGCATAAAGCTACACAACGACAGATAAAACAACAAAAGTTAATCACAGAGGGCTACTGCCAGGTATCGCATCACTTCTTCTCAACATGTACACACAAAGAACACTTCAGGACCGTGTGTTCACACAGCGTTCTTCTCAAGTGAGAAAGACACTGACGGAACAGAACATCCACTACACATGTGGTATGTATGGAGACACAGGGAGAGAGCACTAAGCATTCTGCCAGGTTATGAGAATGACCTGTGTTTCTATGCATTGCAGTGCTCTCTCCTCCCTGAAGCCTATAATTGATCCCTGTTGTCAGTGCTGTGTTATGGATTATGGTATTACTGTGAATGTTACGGATGGGGGCGCCCCAGTGCAGTCCCCAGTGCGGTCCCTAGGTGTCTCCCTCCAGCTGCCCACTGTGCCGCCTCACTCATGGACTTATCACCTGCACCTGTGTTTAATTGTCACTGATGCTTTATGTACCCTCACTTCCCTCCACTCCCCGCTTAGTCTTCACAGTGTGTTCACCGTTTGTTGGTTGCTTGAGATACGTAAGCCTTTGAATATACAAGTACTGTTTTTGGAGACTCTGTTCTCCCCCTTTTGTTTTCGAGATTAAGTCTGTGTTTGTATCCTGTTTTGCCTACTCTACTTTAAGTAAAGAACCTTTTGTTTGGTACCGCTACCTACCCGTCTGCCTCCCTTTATATGCACCGCACCTGGGTCCGCTTATTATATCAAAACGTTACATGTGAACACAGCAGTATGTTAATAATACATGAGAGAATATGATCAGGTCTCTGTCGGTTCAAAATGAAGTGATAGAGGATGAGATCATTGAAGAACACTTGGGGTGTAGTGGATCCTTAAAACACACACATGTTGTGCCAGAGTGTGGCGCAGGTAATAGTTTCGCTGCCTCCCACCACATTGTGACCCAGGGCTGACAGGGTTTGAATCTTGCTCCCAACCCTTTCTACTCTGTGTCTCCGCTGTCACTGTAATCCCATTTCTACAACATCTACCTATCTGAATAAAGAAGAAAAAAACCCCACAAGGGACGGTTTATAAATAAAACAAACACATGTTAACAAAGTGAAGTGCATGTCTGTTTAATAGTAAAGTAATATGGTAATTCAGGCAAACATGGATACCACCAGGACACTCCAGTCCTGCTCAAAGAAGTATTTGTTAAACAATACTTGTTATGAACCCTCAGTTCCTACATACATGGTCTATGGCAAAACATCAAGAATAGCCTGAGGTAAAAGCTGACGGATCCTAAGACAGTCAGGGGTGCATCATAAGACTGATCTGTGTTTTCACACTGTACATGGGGGTAGGGGGGGGGACAAAGTCAATGATTCATCCACCCTACTTCAAACACAAACTCACATCACAGGAATAAAAAGAGAAATTTGCTAGTTCTGGTTGGTTCTTTGTGTGTCTCTCTGTGGCATGGCCAGGATCCAGGCCTCCTCCAGCCCTGCTGTCACACACGTAAGAGACAGCATGGTAGAGATGGAGCTGAGCCGGGGCGGGGGAGGAGCCTGTGGCTGTGTGGGAGCCTTGTGACGTGTGACATCACATAACCTCTCCTCTCTCCCTGAGTCACAAGACAAAATCCAGTCCAAATCAGGGCTTCTCTCACCTGACTAACCTTAAAGACACCTGAATGATCTAGAACTATCGTCTCTGTGCTAACTGGACCACACTGATTGTTCTGCTAGCAAAGCTAAGCATGACTAGGCTAATCCATGGTTTACATCACTTTCTCACCTACAGTAGCATGATTTAGATATGACACACAAGACAGGAGATGTGGTTAGTCATGGAGCCATCACTAGAAAGTCTCTTCCTGTGTACTGAGTGATGTGATTCATGGTGTGCTTGCCTGAACATAACATGAGTGCTCATTTTAGAGAACAGAGCGACATCTAAACAAAGTCTGAGAAATAATGTGAGGGAGATGAGTGAAACGTTTCCAATTGTTGGTTTGTGGGAAGTCTTCTGTAGAAGTTGAGATGCTCTCTCACCAGAAAAGGTGACACCAATGAATGATGGGAAAATGCCTTTGTGTTCACATAACAGGAGGACAGGAGTGAGTGTTGAGTGGGACAGAGGAATATCACGTGTCTGTCTGTGTCAGGCTGAACTGTGAAGGCTAACCAACCACAGACAGCAGTAGAATCAGGGGCTAGAGGATTAACTGCCTAATCTTCTGGTTATTTTCACGTCCACCACATAGGCTGGAAACTAGGCCAGGAATGTAGACTATTAGACCACACAAACAATGGGGAGGAACGTCAACAATATATACCACAGAAAGGAGAGCCAATTACATGGAGGAAACACAACCTCAAGTCTATCCAGTCATGTCATGGCTGAGCTACAAATGCTGTACAACTTCAGTTCTATTGTTGTGCTGATATGTTATATTTTACATAAACCACGCACAAACCCTTCCCACATCTCACTTTTTGTCACTGTGACTGCGGAACCTACATGCTAAATACAGAGCATACTTTCACACACTAGACAGTATTTTCTGATAGGAAGCCCCTTACTGATAAAATACTAATACTAATAAAAATCTGCATCTGCTGGAACCTATTAGTTCTCATTTTTCTAGAATTACATCTGTATGTAGGCTGTCTAAATCCAGGCCTGTTATAGCCCAGTAAAAGTGATACATTAACACCCTTTCTTAAGTATTTGTATGATGTTAAAAAGCCTCTGTCATAGTTCACTGAATGAATACATTACCACAATGCCACAATGCCACAATGAACTCTGGCCCTTTCCTCTCTGTGGCTGACTGGTCAAAGATTTCATGTTGGGGGGAAATTGGTCAGTGTGGTTGAGGATAATCAAGGCTTTCTGCTCTAGGTTAGTGAGGAGAGCAGCCACCTTCTAGTGACAGCAGTGACAAATCTCCCTTACACATGGTGAGATAATGTTGTGAGGCTATGGGACATCAGGCGCAGTGAGTTTATCGACATCCACATTGTATTATATTTCATATCAAAACTGTTAGCTTTCTCATGACATAACTTCAACCAGAGAAAAAAACAACCCACTCTGCAGAGGAATGAGGAATGTTTTTTCTGCAGAGAGACGAGGACTGTGATGCCAGTTAGAGATATTGAAGAGTCAGAGCGTGTCACAGTTCTCCTCCTCCACTCTCTCCTCTCACTCCTCCCACTCTCATTCTGCATGCCAGGGACCGTCTCCCGGTCTGAACACCCTCCTACACTCAACCTACATACTACCATGCCCACCATGGCCAACTGAGCTGAGTGATTCAGGAGGACGGAGCGATGGAGGGATGCCTCTCATTTAGCAGAATGCTTAGGCCGAAAAAAATAATCTTATAGCATTGTGACCGCCTATGGCCTGTGAGCATTGATTACTTTATCTTATGATGACTGATGGATAGATGATTCACTTACCTAAACAAATGTATTTGTTGTAAGTCGCTTTGGATAAAGGCATCTGCTAAATGCCATAAATGTAAAATGTAAATGTAACATGACTGCAGAACAGTGGACATTGCTCACACATGAAAATGGTGCCGCAGCAAAGAGACATCATCACCCATAGAGCACTTCAGCCTATTCAAAAATGAAAATGCGACACAGCTACAAGGAACACTTGGCTCATTCACACTGTGGTGGAGACAGCTTATTTTTATTACATTCACACTCTTCAGAGCACAGCCTCCCTCTGGAGTGCCTATGTGTGTTTTTCTACTCCATTAACTGGGCCTTTTGGGATCTCACACACAGTTGCCCAACACAGCACAGCAACAGTCATCATTTATCGTTGTTTATTCGTTTAAAAAACCTGTACACCTCTGAGAGAGTGCATGGACAAGAAAGAAGAGAAAGACCTCCTTTGATAGATCCCAAGGAAACCAATAAGGTGCCCTTGTTTTAAGGATGACAATTGGATCCACAAGAGTTGGAGAATCAAAATTCAGACTCATGATATAGTGAGATATTTCAAAGAAGTATGTTGGATGACATACAATAAACTTGCAATATTCTTACTTTAACAAAGTAGGGGGGGCTTCCCACATGAGGAAGCCTGCTAGACAAATACTAAAAGAGCAAATTTTCCATGCCAGCAATTGGCACAAAGGGTGGCATACCTATTTAAAACATAGGAGCCTTGGTCATGGTGCTGCACAGTTCATGTTGTGGGTGTGTCTTATGCAAATTATGGGAACATTACCAGCCCATTTACATTTATGGCATTTAGCAGACACCTTTATCCAAAGCGACTTACAACAAATACATTTATTTAAGTAAGTGAATCATCTATCCATCAGTCATCATAAGACCAAGTAATCAATGCTCACACCAGCGGCCATTGGCAATTACTTATTAACAGGAGAGAACTTGTACAGGGGGGAAGTGGGGGTGAAGAGGTCTCAAGGGTCAGGGTTAGTACAGGGAGGGTAGTGGGGGTGAAGAGGTCTTATGAAGGACTGTTAAGATGTAGCCTGAAGAGATGGGTTTTCAATCTACGGTGGAAGCCCCCCAAATACTTGTTGTAGTTTGTTGTCCATTGTAATAAGAGATCTAGGATTAGGTACATCATACAGCACCATGATGTAGGACTCCTGCTACCCAGTACGTCCAACACTAGAACTGGCCCTTAGTCACCAGACCAGGTGTGCTTGGTCTAGCTCAGCATGCGCACATGATGGGCAGGGCTTGTACTTGTGGGACCATCCCATTGGCTTTAAAGAGCCAACTCCACCAACTCAGCACAGGAAGACTGTGGAAGACATGGCAGCGACTTCCTTGGTAGAGAGCAGGGATCTGGCTGTTTTGACTGGAATGTGTGGGTTTTATCACACTGCACAAAAGGGGAAAGGGCATAGTAATACGTCATGCATATAGAAAGCTTAATCTGCCTTATTGATTAAGAGCCACCAGTAACTCTTTTACCACCGGGACAAGACAAGTAAGGAGCAATTACTCCATATCTCCCAGACACTTGCATGGGGATTTAAAATCTGCTATATTATGCCAGTCACTGCTGGTCATTTATAGCAGAGTGGACTGGGATTGATGGGGTGACTCTATGATGATTCTAGCAGCATGAAGAGAGATGATTAGAAAGTTGTCCCCAGAGACAAAGACAGGGACCAGACTGTAGAGTCCTAACCGGTTCCTGTGAGAATGGATGGGATGAACAGCCAAACACATGGACACAGCTGTGCACATGAGTCTCCATAGAAAACACACCATTTCCCTAACATGTGAGACGGTTTTTGCATGAGCCAGAGCTGCTCTCCCAACTAGGGCAGTGGACAAAGGACAGTGGGACATCCTGGCACTTTTATCTGCAGTCTAAATACACTGGACCAAACAGGCCTGGTTTGAACGTAACAACACCACACTGCTCAGTTTACCAAGTAAGGCTAGTGAAGGAACAAAATTTAAATATTTTTTCTTCACTTTTTTTTCTTTTCCAAACATTTAATTTTTTTTGTAACTTAGCTTTTATTTTGAAGCACAGGGGTTATACAACAGGGGTTATACTTTGTTTTTTCAAAGTATATTTGTCTAAAGTAAATACCTACACATCAGTCAACACAAGAAAAAAATCTATGCTAGGACCAGTAACAATGCACAGTTTTCTTTGCAGGTACAATGCATAGAATGACATAGTTCAGCACGTTTCTTTAGACAGATTAGAGTGGGATTCCTAAATAAGGAAACCTGCTCAACAAATACTAAAAGAACACATTCTCCATAACTGAAGCCAACGATTAGATGGCCTGCCTATTTAACACATAGGAGCCTTGGTCATGGTGCTGCATGGTTCTTGTTGTGGGTGTGTGTTATGCAAAATATAGGAACATTACCAGCCCACAAAATACTCAGTGTAGGACCAATGGAATGGTTCTAAAAGAGAAGATTCCGCCCACCAGGTACTCCAGGCACACTAAAACAGATACGCCTAGATGAATTCCCAAAATGATGTCAGCCTACATCGCAAAGTTAACACATGTACACACCTCCACCGGTTGATTGCTTTTTTTTCTTTTACAAATCTGTATTTCACTTAGATCATATTATCTTTTGTTTGTTGTTCAGATTTTTGGACAGAGTGCTTTTCTTTTTAATTATAAGTACAATGCTATGTACAAGTATCACAGCATTTCTTCTTTAAACTGATTTGAGGCGGACTACCTACATAAGGAACCATAGTGGATAACTTCTAAACCAGCTCATTTTCCATACCTGAAGATGGTGATTAGATGGCCTGCCTATTTAACACATAGGAGCCTTGGTCATGGTGCTACATGGTTTGTGTTGTGGGGGTGTTTTATGCAAATAAGAGGAACATTACCAGCCCACAAAATACTCATTGTAGGACCAATGGAATGGTTCTAAAAGAGAAGACTCCGCCTACCAGGTACTCCAGGCATTCTAAAACAAATACGCCAAACTATCAGAACTAAGAAAGTGGTATGTAATGATTGCATCAGCAGTACATCAGGAAATATACAACAATATTATTATTTAACATGCAGAAAATTGTAATATATCATTCACATTATTTTAACAGGGACATGGAGGCTTCCCTTAATAGGAAACTCACTGGACAAACACCAAAAGAGTAAATTTCCATTATTCAATAGGGGATCTGTGTCATGGTGATCAGTGTTGCATGATGGGAGTGTAACTTATGCAAATAGGAGAGCAGGGGGTAAAACAATAAAATTGAGAAATGGTGACTAACTATTAAACTACTAGCACATTAGTCAAATGGAGTGTCATGACACAGAACCCTTACATTTCGACCTAGCCTCTGACCCCTCTCTTGCCAGGGATCTTCAGAACAATACCTAGAACAAAAAGGTAATCTATCTCCTCTGGCATTTACAGTGGCAGGGGGCTTCTGAGAGTGTTCTTGGTCTGTACTTTCCAGAAAGAGATGTATGCAGACTGTAACCAGGGGTGACATGTAAAGAATGACCTAGAGAAGACTTGTCTTAAAGGAGACACATTGTGCTCTTTCGCACTAAACCAACTCACTCTCTGAAAACCTAAATGGCAAGGGGGGAAGTACCAAGTATTGTTGTTTTTCTTTGGTTTTGTATTGAAGAGACTGAAATGAGAGCTTTTACTATACATATATTCAAGAAGTCCTCCAGCTCATTGGCAGCAAATCATCGCTATTTCCTGTCAAACAGAGCCAAGGGGCCCATATCATGTGACTCAACATGAACTGGCCACAGCTACAGCTTCACCTCCTCTGCAACCAATGGGGAAATGAATTTGCTTTCAAGAAAGACAGCATGCTGCTCATCATGGCAGACCGCCACCTCAGCAGAGCACAGCAGAGCTGAGCTAAACTGAGCTGAGACGGACAGGCTGAAGGTAATGAGGGACTCTCAGTGCATCATCAGTTTAATAAAAAAGCTATCTGCTCCTCTACCCTGCAGCTGCCTAGAACCCCTTTATAAGACAGGTCATATAAGACTCCAGTCATGAACATTAAAATGCAGGTTTCCTCTAAATGGAGCCTCTATTTCATTTGTTTCGAGAAAACTGGGTTTTAACATAACATTTTGTGAGTGCGTCTTGTGGAGCATGTGCACTGTTACGGCCGCTTCCGACGCCTGCCTGTGTCTGTCTCGTTGTTCTGTGTTGTCAAGCAGGCTGTGTGCTCCAGGACTCGGAGGCTCCACCCACTTCGTGGTCTCGATTGGAGCGATACATTCCTGCAAGCGCACCTATCGGGACCGAGCGCGGTGTGTATAAAAGTTGGGCTGTGTGTTGTTGAACAGTTCCCTTATGAGACTTTGTGGTAGACATTCGATGTTAGAGATAATTCGGTTTGTATTATGTACTGTGCATAACGCACTAGATTATTGTTTATTATTGTTTAGAAAACTGGGCCAGGCTTACTTTTGTTTTACTGATTCGCACCACACGTAGTGGATTCTTTTGTTTAGATTCTCAAGGAGTAGAAGTGGCTGTTCTTGAATGTATTTAAGTTTTGACTGCTGCAGTAGGCCAGTGAGGTTTTATTTTCGCTTTGGTTTTGTTTAAATAATTAAAGTTTAGTTTTGCTCACCTTTTAGGTTATATTTGTTTGTTTGACTTGAACAGCACCTGCTGGCCCTTTTTCCTTTGTTGTGTTACCATTGTTACCTTTACAAAAAGTCCTTCTAAATTCCTTGTTAATAAAATAACTTTAATTTACCAAATCCATCTGGTTTTATGTTGGATATGAGTTAGGCCTACATGGTGAATACTGTAATGCCGCTATATGGATATACAGAATCATAACACAGAATTACAGCTGGTCACAGCCTGGAGATCAAGTCACATGGTAAAGAAGAATCTTGGTTGATTATGTGTATTGCTCAATCCAGGGTGCACACAAAGATGAAAACAAAGCTAATCAACTTCCTCAAACTGAGTAATGATTTTGGATTACATGACAGCAAAGAGGAGAGATCGAACAGAGCAAAAAGCTGCTGATCCCAAATCAAAATACAAAATGCTTACA
Organism: Argentina silus; assembly: GCF_951799395.1. Lineage (NCBI taxonomy): Eukaryota > Metazoa > Chordata > Actinopteri > Argentiniformes > Argentinidae > Argentina > Argentina silus. Next base: position 14,237,522 of record NC_139656.1, on the reverse strand, counting down.
TGCTCTGATTTCTAAATCCACAACTAAACCCAGGGCTAGACATTACTGGGGGCCCTCCCACCTTTTCCCTATTGAATCACACTACCATAGCAAACTCCAACACATTATTCAATTCCATAGGGTTATAGATTTGCTTAAAAACTATTTAGTTAGAAGGTGCCTCAAGGAAACTTCCTGAGGACTTGAGCTCCTTTAAAACAGCTATGAATTATTAACACACAGTGAATATGAGTGCAGAGCCACACTGAGCAGGCGTGGGGGCTTTCATAGCGATGTCATTCACTGAGAGGGATTAACAGAGAGGGGGTGCCTGGGAAACTCAAGGGATGTTAGCATCTGAATAGGTGTGTGTGTGTGTGTGTGTGTGTGTGTGTGTGCATGTGTGTCTCAGCTGCCTATCCCCCAGTGTACTCAGAGCAACCTGTGAGCTAGCCAATCACAGCTGCCTGGCAGGAGGGTTCTTTTTGCATATGCTAATCAGGCCCTCACCCTGCACCCCAATACTGCGAATAAAGCAGGGTTTTGTCATTACGTTTGCCACATTTAGGTTGCAAGAACTGCCGCAGCCAGTGTATATAACAGTGTTATAACTGCCCCCTGATGGAAGTCAGTATCATGAAAAAGTCTGAGCATAATGCAGGCCATTCTGATATTGTACATATCTTTGTTAAAATACATCATGATCTATGACAATGCATTCTGCAAGCAGTTATGAATCCTCTCTTCATTAGGCCTGGGAATTGCCTGGGATCTCATGATACGATACTATCACGATACAAAGGCTGCGATTCAATACACATTACAATACTCTATGTATTGTGATTCGATACTATGATATATTGTGATCCAACATTGCCAAAAATAAAAGTTGTTTTCATTTAATCATGGGAAATAGTTGTATCATGTGTAGAACATGGAGGTGAAGGTGGGCTAATAAAATAAAATAAAAAGTATTGATACAGAATCACAAAAAAGAATATTGCGATACTCAACTGTATCGATTTTTTCCCCCACCACTACTATTCATAGTGCCTCACTACAATGAGTTATTTCAAGTCTGTCATATAGACGATGAAGAGATCTTTGCAAAGATCACACAGCTTTGGACTGAACTTAAATAACTAAATCATTTTGAAATGAAAAGCAGGAGATAAAGGGAGTTCCATGGAAAAATAAGAGCCAAGCTTAAGAGGCTTTGCAAGCAAAAATCTATTAAAAATCAAAGGGAAAAATGTAATAGATGGCCGATGACTAGCTTGTGTCTTTGTGGCAGGGACAAAAGGAAATACAGTGCTCTACAGAGGAGGGCTTCAGGCCACGTTGGGAAGCAGAGCAAAATCTACCTCAGTCTTATCACCAATACCATCACAACCATACTCCTCCCATGTCAACATGTAGCAGTCGCATAAGGGCCTATGTGCATGTTATATCCTTTTTTCTGAGAGCTTGTGTCTAATTTTTGAATGGAGGAGAAGAAAAAAACACAATTATCTATGTAATCCAAATAATTCTCCACTTCCATGATGAGCCAGAGGCAATTCAATGTCTGCTCATTGGGAGAACATGAACTATAAGCAGTGACAGTATTATGTACCAATATAGTTACGAAAACACTGGTATGGTTCACAATGAGGTTGTAACAAAATAAATTCTAGCTTCTCCAAGTGTACTCCAGATCTCAGAAATATACCGCTAGAGGACACATCTGAATGAAATCATGGAGGGATTACACAATACGAGGTACTTTGGTTTCCGGGAGACTGACTTGCGCACGCACGCACGCACGCACGCACGCATTCATGCACGCACGCACGCACGCACGCACGCACGCACGCACACACACACTCACACACTCACAAAGTAGCTTTTGGACAACCGTTCTGAGAGGGAGGGACAAGGTGACAGTAGCCAGTTAGGGCTGCAATTTGACATGCCTCTAAAACACTCTCTTATTTGTGGTCACCAGGGAAAGGACCAACTGGAAACTCCCATTTGTCTTCACTGAGTCAAAACACAAGCCTTGGAAAGGTCATGACTCAGACCATGCTGTAAAGCTGACAAATCAGGACATGATCTCAAGTCACCTGAAATGTGGGCTTTCTTTTAAGATCACAACATGTCTGCTCACCTCAAGTGAAACTGCAACATCAGCATTTGGGCAAGCCCCTCTTTTTTCTCCAGTAAATAGCACAGGAAAAGATTGTGATAAGTGATTGCTGAGGCATCATCATCAAACTAACTGCAGCTTCAGTCCAATGAGCACTGAATGCTGTATAGCCTCCTCTGATTGCTCAGTGGCTGGCAGCCTGTGCTGTGCTGTCTATTCGCTGTGTCAAAGAGAGTAAGTAGGAAAGAGAAGAACGTTGTTAGCATTTTCCATAGAGCATCACGTAATGTGAACCGCTAGCGGAAGTTGCTATTGACTAGCAACCCTCTTGTTACATACATGTAGTTGTCGAGCTGTTTCTTTACAAAAGTCCCTGGGAGGAACATTTGCTGTGCATTTCTCATTCACTTACCTTGGTCTTTATTGAGAACCTTCTCTCTCTCTCTCTCTCTCTCTCTCTCTCTCTCTCTCTCTCTCTCTCTCTCTCTCAATGGGCAATGAAATAGCAGGAAGTTAGTTCACTCTGAGAACATATGCAGTGGCTTGCAGTGTCTCCTTGAGTGTAGGGAGGTGGAAGGAGAGCTTGCATGAGCCACCAAAATAGCTGCATGTGAATGCATCATTTAATAACCATTAATAGTTTTAATATGTAGCAGGATACTCCATATCTTTAGTGTAGACAGAAAGGGAAAGATGGAAATATTGCTTATTTACTGCCATCATAAGTGGCACAGCTACAGAGGCCACGAGGGGAGGAGACAGGAAGTAGGGGTCAGGGAGGAGGGGCATGGGATTTCAGGGCGAAATAGGCCAGAAATAAATCTCCATATATTGTTAGCAATGGAGCCATAGAGAAATAAAGGCTAGAGCTGTCTGGATGTCAGTGTACAATAAGTGTCCAGTCCCCTTCAGTAATTAGCCACGTCTCTGTAGTCAGAGCCTGTGAGAAGCAGGGGCCAGGCCAAAGAGAGCTTAGACACCATAACCCTGCTTATCCACTTTCACTACCCACAATCCACACCATCCATCTGGATAGCCAAGGCCATGGCAGCCCTGACCGTATACAGCTGGCGGAGATTCACCATACAATCACTGGGGTTACATTACTAGAGCTAAGATCACTTGTCTTTCACAAATATAACTTTGAACAAACATTCCTACAATGTCTCAGTTGTGAGACAGTGGCACTACACTATAGTGCTTTGTACATTCACAACACTACTACTGTACTGTGTGTAAACGTATTACTCAAGACAATAGCAAAAGAACAATCTAGAATCCGTAGTTATGCCTCGCCTTCAACCAGTGAGACAGCATTCCTAGCGCATTTGCTTGCACATTAGCTACAATGTTGCAGTAGCATTGGAAAAGAGCTAGTATGTGTGAGTTTGTAGCACTCCCAACAAAAGTATTAGCCAAGTTTCCGCTCTAACCCTCTAGACTGCTATGGTCACAATTTGGAAGACTATATTGGTGCTCTTTTCTTAGGGGGTCCCCCCAAAGGGAATGCTGGAAGGCTATCATTCTTGAATTCCGTCAGGCTGACCTCGGAAACTGTTGTTAACTAAAACTGTATGTCTAATGAGTGCTTACTGTTACAGCCGACCATGCTACAAGTCTCAGCAGTGCACCATGGCCATGTAACTATGCATGGAATGGCAAAGAGGACAAATTCCTCCTCCCATATCACCTCTCAGCCAATGGCAACCTCAGCCCCAAAAAGGCTTTGTATTGTCCCAGAGTCTCTGCAGGAGATATCATGAAGGCCAAGTATAGAACCTGTAGAAAGTGGTCTACAGTATTTTGCATCTAACTATCATACAATTATCAGTCTCTCTTCTTTGATGACAAACACAATTTGCCCCTTCATGGGGAATAGTCTAGTGAATTGTACTTTCACGAGCTACTGGAGCCCTATCTTGACGCCATTCGAGGCTTGTGCATGAGAAGATGAGACACAATAAGGAACTGAATAGCCTACTTCTGTAACACCATTCTTGATAAACAACAGGGAAGTAAACAATGATTTCCAGGTCTGTAAATGACTCTACTTCCACTTTAGCTAGGACAGGAGATATATATCTCTTGCTTGTGTGTTATCTTAACACCCCCCCCCCCCCACTTCCTGTGATGTGGTTAGGGTTAGGGTAAGGGGAACAGCATCTTAATGAAAAGCAGAACCTTACAGTTCAGTGAAAGCAGAGACATGTTAAGTTTGTGTTGCATTGTGTTGCAGTGTGTTGGGTATGTTTTGATTAAAGTAACACTATGCTCTAATTTCAAATCCCTTGAAAGATTTTAAATATTGGCATTGAAATAGTACTGCACTTCATTACTCTAAATGTAGGGGAGTTTATGAGGAGAAACAGTAAAGCCAAGGCAAGGGACATGTTCACCTGCCTGTTCCTCATATTTGTTCGTTTTTCAAAGAGAAAGCCTCCAGAAGCGAGCCACCGAGGTGCAGAGCAACTAATGATGTCTCATGAGGGAGCACACACACGCACACGCACACGCACACGCACACGCACACGCACACGCACACGCACACGCACACACACACACACACACACACACACACATCCATAAAACTAACATTGTGCTGACTCATTATGGAGACCAACTGCAAGACTAAAGTCTAGAATAGTAGGAGTTGAATAAATCTGTATCTTTTTTCTCTGGTTCCTATTCAGTTATAAAGCATTTTTCCTCAGTGGTTCATTCTATATTAAGTCAGGGATCAGGATACAGGAGAGGATGATGTTTACATGTGAATATGTGAGAGATGGTTTGTGAGGTTGGTTGAGTTAATAGAATTTAACTGAATTTAATTGTAAAAAAGAATGTTGCCTGACTTGTTCTATTCAAACTGTGTCTTGGATTATAACAAGAATGTTAATGTTATGTATGAATGTTAAAGTATGTTGATGGGGCACTTAAGTGGCGTCGCACACTAAGGTGCATACCATTTTATCGCAAGGTCCCTGACTCGATTCCTGCCATCAACATATCCTGCATGCCATCCCCCCTCTCTCTCACCCATCCTTCCTGTCAATCTCTACTGTCTCTCTCCAATAAAGTAGAAATGCCTTAAACATTTTGGAGAAAAAAACATGACACAAGAACTGGTGCACCCTACACCAGTTGGCAGTTTCAAATGCAGTGTTCACAAACCCATACACAACTATCCCGCAACACACACACACTAATCATTACCCAGCCTGCCTGCACAGCCCCCCCCCCCAACTGCTTTAAGTATCAGCTACCATCCTCATGGCCCTCCAGAGACTGTAGGCACTCCCAGTCTTACAATGACATCATCCCACCTTCCCCGTGTGCTGCCCCCCGGGGAGCATGTTATGGCAGAGACGGTCCCTGATACTCCCAACTTCCCTTTGTTTCCTGCACTCACATTTAGCCAAAACATTGATTATTGATCTCAATCTATCACACTCTGTATCTTTAGAGTGAACTACTGGCAATAGCATAAACATTGAACCAAATGCATCCAACAACATTTTTTATGATTTCAATTATAGGCTATTTGGTAAATAAGGGATGACATCCCATGAGAGAAGCATTATTTCTAAAAACATAACTGGAAGCCGTACATCATTTGTTTACAAAGTCTCCTATGAAAAACAAAAACAATATGTTTTGGTTATGATAAGTAGGATAGTTGACCATAGACAACCATAACCATGCTTGTTTACCTGTGTAATTAATGCTGAATAGGGAAACATGCTTGTTTACCTGTGTAATTAATACTGAATAGGGAAACATGCTTTAGTAAGCGCAGACAGTAGGCTATAGACTTCAGTCATAACTGGAACACAATGCAACATGCAGCCTTGAATCCTGTATTGTATGCCGCAGTAAATCAAGGTCAGTGATCTTTTAATAACGTGTACGAACGTCATTTTTATTATGGGCTCTCACCACAGGAAAACATCTAAAGGTTCAGACCATGGCATAAAAGCATTATAACAAATGTGAAATTATATGCATGCATAATCTATTCTTTTTGATTAACTTTCACCTTGACTTGGTTTATGAGCATACTCATACGTATTTGCACCCTAGACAAATTGAGTAGCCTATAGGCCTACAGCTATAAACGACGAGGATCCAGCCCCCTAGGGAAAGCTTTGAGAGTTATGGTTTTTAACCAGTGATGACAAGATGTATATAGGCTCTTGAAATATTATTGTCAGAATCATTAATTAGGCCTGTTTAGGAACAGATCCCGGTTATTCCAAACAAACGACTAGTGCCCATTGAACCAATGACTATAGTACAATCCCCACTGAACCTCTAAGGGCATGCAGGCTAGCCTAGATCAATAAAATCTTTTCAATAAAATGAAATACAGGTAGCCTATGATTTAAATGTAAGATATTACTTAATTATCAAATAACAATTGAGTCAAGGAAAGCGTTTGACAACAACACCATGATGCGCCGTCATATTTTCTGATTTATTATCCCTAGATTTATGAGTCTCAGAATGTATAGCCTATGTGTCCAACAGGAAAGACAATATTGTTGGCATTTTCCGTAGACCAAATGAAACACACATAATAAAGCATAATGCATAATCTTTGACAATATTGGTTCCCCTATGCTCACTGCCCGACACTTACCGGACAGTTCGTCTGGTTCCAGCCCGCTTTCAGTGTCGAGTCCGCAGATGACAAAATAATCTGCGAATCGACAAGAATTCGAGCTGAAGCCGGTGGTCATTTTGAGACTGGTCCGGTGATACCCTTTTTTTTCGCCTTTTCAGTTTGGTGCATATTATAGGATCCAGAAGAAATGTTGTACAGCCATCGTGGATGCGCTGCAAAGCCCGAAAATAAGAACAGAATGGCACCCGAAATGCATTATGGGTCCCCAAGTACAGCTGTTTTCATCTGCCTCAAATCCCTTCTCAACCCTTGCAGTTTACCCCTGCGTAGAGGGAACACTGCGCATGTGCAAGGTCCTTATGAGATTACGTTATGCACTTAACCCTTCAGCATCTGAGATGCATCCTGTCCTTTTAACGAAGCATCATCATATCCGCATCAAATTAACCTGCCAAAACCATGAATATGCTGTGTAAAATCACGTTGATGAGGCACAAACTCATAAATGCTTGGAAAGAGCACACACCTTTATCTCACCCATAATATAGCATAGGCTAAAGAATGTTCCTGTATGTAATAAATCAATGTTATACACACAATAGGGTTTCATTTAAAATAGGCCTATATATTCAATCTCAAGAGGTATTCAACTGAGTTCCAGAAAGAAGGAGGACCGGGAATAGCCCTGTGGAAATGTCATTATTTGATCTCAATCGTTATTTTGTGTATGACACAATGGTTGAAAAGTAGCTGAACATTTAAGTTGCCTATGTGCAGGAAGGAAATGTTGATAGGTCAAGCTTATCTCAGCCTTCCAAAACAAAATGCAGTCCCAGAGTCACTGGAAAAACCTAAATGAATTTTAATTTTAATTTTAATTTTATTAGAGTTATTATTATGAACATTGTTATCATTCTATGTTTTGGCCGACATGGTAGCCTTCTCTCCACAATTAAAGAGAAGTGTGCCTTTGGGAGCTGGTAACTGATGACTACAGAGCAACCCTCTTGAATAATCTGTTTTGTTTTCTATTCTTTCTTGTAATGCAATCAGCAGTCAATAAACTTACTTTCTTAAAGTGCACAAAGCCTATGCATTCCATAGTAGTTTTGATTGGCCAGTTAGTGCAACTGGTCATCACAAATTCCTTTCATAACAATTCTGCACCTTCTGCTGTTAGAGTAGGCTGTGTGCACCTGAGTAGGCTAATAACTACACAACTAGCCTGTATAAATTATAAATACATTGTACAGTAAGTTGCCCTCTGTTATTTTACACTAAAACATACATACCGGGGGTAATGATATTTTGCAACCCTGTTGGCCCATTTCCTTTTTGGGTTTATGCAATTGTTTATGCAACGGTTTATGCAATTGAAGTATCAATTGTCAGCCTGAGTTCAGAAAATATGTATAAAGAGCACCCCCATGTGGTAAAAGGTGAAGGGTACAAAACCAATGGTACAAAACAACATTCCAGTATGCTCATTGAATCCCCAATAATCAATTGGTAATAGAAGGACATAATTCACAGTGGCAGCAAAGAGACACAATCAGTACTGTACTGTCGCATATTGCATGGGTTGATTGCAATATACAGTATAATTGTTTGCCACAATCTTTCACAACTTTTCTAGGCAACTGTGCATTCCCAGCACTGATTTGTAAACTGTTTGTTGTTTGACAAAACCCAAGTCCATGACTCGAGACCATTGATAAAAAGATGCACATTTGCCAAGGACTACCCCTCAGGGCTGATTGAAAATGAAAGTTACAGATTGCGGCCATCGCTCTGTTGTTCAAAACCTTTTTTCCTGGGTGTATACCACTTTTTCATGATCCAATGCTGTCAGAGGTCTCAAATTTTAAGAGGATGTTTTTACCACCTCCTGTGGTGATCGACTGCAGTCTTACAATAATTATCTACATTTTCAAGGATGTATGCCACTTGCAAAATTCAAGGTGAAGAGTAACTAAGAGGCCCTATTGGCCTGCTCCGAAATAAGTCATTTTAGTTGTCATGCTTGATAGGTATTTAATCAATCTTTTTTTTATTTTTTATGATTCAACATATTCCTTTTTACAATATACAAGAGTGATTATAAAACAATTTCCTTTAAAAAAAAATAAAAAACCCTGCAAATCAACATGTAAAAAGTGACTATAACCCTAACCTTCTACCTAAGAACTCTACGTAACCAAATTAGGGTTATGAGCATATTTACAGATTCAGTAAAATAACTAGTTATTTCACACAAACTATCATATGTACACCCGAATGACACATTGAAATCCAACTTGCCTTTCTATTCAATGGCCAGCGCCATTTCTGCAGTTGTCCTGGCAATGAACAAACATTGTAGGGGAGGTTAGGTTAAGAGAGGCCTCGTTCGCATCACCCAGTGGAGTGGACGTGCAACCAGCTGTTGTATGTTTATGTTTTGACAGGAGCTACCTGTCCCTTCCATAGCTGTTCTTGTTCTCTACAGGTTATATATTTGTCCATGCTGCTGCCCTTCACCCCTTGTCTTCTGTGTTGCCTTGCATTTGTGACTGCACAGATTGATGTGTGTTTCCACCTATACACCATGTACTCTATGACACATTGTTTGATAACAACTTTTAAACTTTACTTACAGGGAACCATATGGATAACTTAGACGTATGTTGTAAGGAAATAAAGTGGGAGAAATGGTATGAACAATGTTGAACATAAGACTGTTTATCTGACATAACTTTATTTAGTTATCTGATATAAACATTGCATTGCTGATTTATATCTGTAAGTAATTGGACATTTAGGGTTAGGGACATTTAGGGTCACAATGACCATGGCCACGGGCCATCTTCCACAAACATTTAAAATTTCAGTGGAGATAGCTAATTGTGATAAATCATGCATTTGTGGATTACTTTTGCATGTACAAACAGAATGTTAGTGCCAAAATTCTGTAAACAAATGGAAACAGATCCACAGACGTAATGTGATCCGCAAATGCAGATTCAACAGGTCTAACTCAACACAATGCTTTTTAAAAAATAACTTTGAAAAGGTGTTTGTCGCTGCTTTCATTTTTATTCACACATCCTGATGTTTGTTTACACATTTTAGAGCATTTACTCACAAATCGTTTTATATATCTACAAATCATTTTGCATTTATTGAAATCATTTTTACAAATACAAATCAAGAGGTGTTTGTTTGTGGATAGTGAATTACCATTCATGGTACACATTTGTGAATTGTGCTCTATTGGTTTACGATAATATTGGCAGTAATCTCCATAGTAATCTATCTCCATACTCCTGCAGTGTACATTGCGTCAAGACAGCGTGACGTGGATCATTTGTCTTGCAGTATGATGCCCCGAACACACAGACTACGTTGCAACTTTACTGTACGGTATTATTTACGCAAGGTGTGCAACCAATGTGATGCACTGTTCAAGAAAAATCCATGCGCAAGATGGAGAGTCACACTGTATTACTATGTCTCACATACAATAATAACCTTTGAACTTGTCGCCACTATTGGTAGCCAAAACCAAATTGATTAGATGATGTATAGTCTCAAAAAATCTATAGTTGTATCTAACACTGACAATTTAGTCATCATTAGGGTTAGGGTTAGGGTTAGGGTTAGGGTTAGGGTTAAGGTTAAGGTTAGGAAAACATACCAGAGATAACTTGCCAGCCGCTCGGCTGGGCTGGTGGGTTCCGTCCAATTTGTTAATTCCCTCGTGATGCTCGCTCCTATCTTGCAGAGTAGGCGATCAAACGAGCCCAGGTCAAGGCGAAAACAGTACTGAAACTCTTCACCAAAAGCTGCAACTCCAAAACTAGACGGTGGTACTCCCCATACTGCTTTCGGGTTAGCAGCAGTGGATGGACCCAGACCGATCTCCTGGGCGGCTCTCCTCAACCTCCAGCAACAAGGCGATGGAAAGAAGCTTTCTGAGTTTAGCTTGCATTGTAGAATGAAAGACAACTTCCACCAGAATTTATAGAATTTGTTACGATGTAACCCAGTCGAGGGTCTGGGGAGGACAGGAAGACGCACGAACCAGATTTCACTTATACAGATTTATTAAATTGATCGTGTTTCTCCGTATTTACAAACATTTTGACATTTTGAAAAAAAGGGAAATCAAAGAAATAAACAAACAAGCCGACTATTGGCATAGTATACTGCTCAGGAGTTTCAAATTCTTTAGCATAGTATCCACACTCTCGGCCCAGGCTCTCCACTGAAGGCCAAAACTCTACTGTTTAAATACAGTAATCAATTTTCCCACCCTAACAGGACTAAACTAATTGCCTTTCACACAGTTTCACACGGTTGTAAGTGGCCCTTAACCTAAACAGTTTTCCACCAGACCATGCATAATAGCTCTCTGGCTGAATTGGGAGTTTGAATAGAGCTAGAGGTCTGTTTTTTAAGGAATATATCAGAGATACAGCTAACAGAGATGACATAGGCTACTCTAAGAAGAGGCTTGTAGTATTTAGGGTTGAGAATTTACAGGCAGGTCCAGTATGCTTCTATTCATGCCCTTTAAGATGAACAGTTCGATAGGAGTTTTCCAACTTTTAAAGGACATGATGAAATTGACACTCCTAACTGTCATTGTATCAGTCAGATGTAAACACATGTAAATAGTAAGATAGTGGTAAAAAGTTCTGTTCCCACACACATGCACATGACTGTCTCCACCAAATCCATCTACAGAAGCCTTATTTCCTTAAGCCTTATAAAAGTATACATTATTATTTGTTACATGGAGTCCCTTCAAGTTAACATAGTGTCCTTTAAAGATCCAGCTGTCCTCAGGTCAAGTCTCCTGTTTCTGCTTCCTTGGTGCCAACACTGGTGTGAATATCCAGAGGATGATGTCATAGCTTTAGCAGCCCAGTCTTATAAAGCCAAACCCAGTTTCCACAGAGACCCATCAAACATCAAAACAAGCTAGCGGCTAGGGTGAGCCACGTCATCACATTGCCACTCCACAAGCTTGGATCTAAGCCCTCATGACCAGAATGGAACAGCATGTACCATACTCCTAATACCAAGTTTGATGTGCACCTTAATCTTAGTGATATATTTTTCGATGTCACTCATTTGTAGATGCATATCCTGCATAGCCCTATTATGATCCCCTCCACAACACACACAAGGTCATGAACTAAATGCACATGAGAATTTATAGGCTATTTGCAATAACATCCACAGCAGTTAGGTTCATTTACCACTCAAGACCACCAGCTCTTTTACTCCTAGGCCACCAGAGGGAACTAGAGCTCCTGAAGCATCCAATACAATCCAATACATCCAATGACTCAGACATTTGCTGGACGCTCTGTGTCCTTTCTACAGACAGCATCTGTCTGGACTGAAAAGATGAAATTGCTTAATTGTACAGAAGAGTGTTGCACATTCATGTCAGGTCTAGCTGTTTAGGATAATGCAATGCAGTGCACCTGTCTATCTAGTCCAGAGAGATAGACTCTCTTCTGCTGAATGCCCTATTTCACAAATTTCTGCCTAAAAACCAGACCCAAACTCTACTGCTTATAACATTAGAAATAGAATGATCAGATGCAAAAGCAGATGCCATTTGATAGGTAACACCTTGAAGTTGTGTGTGAATATGCTCAGATCATAGTTCAAAATAACATACTACACATGACAAGGAAATAAAGTCAAAGTCAAAAGTCAAAGTCAAAGTCAAAGTCAAAGTGGCTTTATTGTCAATTCTTCACATGTCAAGACATACAAAGGAATCGAGAGGACGTTTCTCACTCTCCCACGGTGAGACAGATAAAGTGCACAGGCACAACAGATAAGACAAGACATACTAAAAGTGAAACATTCAATGACAGACAATAAAATAATTTAAACAGTGCAAAAGAACAGTCAGTAAAGACAGTAAATACAGTAAATAGCGGCCAAATGCTGGTAATAATAATAGTGCAATAGATCGGTAGATTGTCCAGAGTCCGTAATGTTTTTAGGGGGGGGCTGAAGGGTTGGGGGGGGGGGGGGGTTTCAGCTTCCTGGCAGCCTGGAGGATGTGGCTGGGGGGAGTGAGGGGAGAGAATTTAGCTTAAAGTAATCGATAATCAAATGAATAATCAAATTAAAGCAGAATTTGGGATCAATTATGGGCCCATCTGGCTTAAAAGGTTATAACTAGAGGCTGTGGCTGTGTTGAGTCTTTTGAGCGGTGGCTGTGTCCTGGTTTTAAGGTAAAGTTGTAACTGCTGAGAATTAGAGATGGTATACAGCATGAGGTTGGCCTAATATAGGGGCACTGATTATAGAGTGATTGAATATGATTACAGTTAGAGGCTCTGTTAGACGATATCTCTGAGACAAGCTGATAAACATCACAAATTGTACATATTCTGCATAGGTAAATACCAACATGGTATCCTATGTCTTGGTTCTAGAGTAAATAAAGTTATCTGGTTGTACAAATGACCACATAACTCAGTAAAAGAAAGGCATGTGAAAGGTTCCTGACAACACACTAAAAGGTCACCATTTTTGATGTCAGTGAACTGAATTATGGCCAAGGTGGCATCAAGATTAAATTACAGTAGTTCAGCATCATATCCTGGACTAGAGCCTATCCATTACCACTCAGGGCAGTGGGCACAACACAGTCTGGACATGTCAAATTACAATCACATTGTGGTATAAAGTAGTCCTAGTTCATTAAAGATCCAATATGTACTTTCAAGCTTTAAAATAGTGCTAAATTACCATGATAAATCAATCACAATCAAGGAATGAGATTACATGACAAAGAAAGTTCAGTGAAGAGTGCTGTTTTTAGCTGCCAAAAGGTTGAACGAACGTAATGTTAAGATCGTAAATAATTCCACACGTAAAACATGAAACGCAAATGTAAAATTAGCATTGTAAACGTAAACACTGCTTTGTAATCTAATTTCTGCAAATACAACCTCTCTGTCACGATTATGGATTTACATTTACGCATTCAACTCCTTCTTAACGTCTTCCTTCACAGGTTTGCACATAATTTGTCTACGTTCAAACATAACTGAAAGTTCAAACTTTCAGTTATGTGGCACCGGTAAACAACACAATTTGTATGTACTTATTTACCTGAAGCTAGTGAAGCTAGCCATATTAACATACTATTCTAACCCGAAAGTAGGACATCTCTCCCTTTTTTTCCAAGATTGTAGGCTACATCCGATTTAATGACAGCAGCGTAGGCCTATAACACAGCGAAGGACTGTCACTCGGAAAAAAAGTGTAAATGAATATCATTAGTAGTGTTCTACTTAGTAGTACTCTATAATTTGATATACATTAATATTAACTAATTATTAAAGTTATTAAATGTCATATAAATTAAGTTTGTAGCACTTAAAAGTGGTGGGACGTGGGTTAGAGTCATGCTGAAAATCTACAACATTGTATGAAATAAATCTTTAAAATCATATGATCATCTTCGTTAAATCAATTAAAATCCATCAATGTGTATTATTGTAATGCATAACTTTTATGAATGAATTTATGAATGAACTCACCGAACACTTTATTAGGAACACCTGTACACCTTCTCATGGTGGAGGTGGTGTAATGGTGTGGGGAATGTTTTCTTGGCACACTTTGGGCCCGTTAATACCAATCAATCATCGCTTGAATGCCACAGCCTATTTGAGTATTGTTGCTGACCATGTGCATCCCTTCATGGCCACAATTTACCGATCTTCTAATGGCTACTTCCAGCATAATAATGCACCATGTCACAAAGCAAAAGTCGTCTCAAACTGGTTTTATGAACATGACAATGAGTTCAGTGTTCTTCAGTGGCCTTCCCAGTCACCGGATCTGAATCCAACAGCTCTAGGATGTGGTAGAACGGGAGATTCACAGCTTGAAAGTGCACCTGAAAAATCTGCAGGAATTGCGTGATGCAATCATGTCATCATGGACCAGAATCTCAAATGAACGTTTCCAACTATCTTGTGGAATCAATGCCACGAAGAATTGAGGCTGTTTTGAGAGCAAAGGGAGCCCCTACCCAGTATTAGTGTAGTGTTCCTAATAAAGTGTTAGGTGAGTGTATATTACCAAATGGTTAACCATATTATTTGTATATTAACAAATGGTGGCCTATACAGGGGAAGGGACGAGAGTGAAACAATTTGCTATATGAAAGAAGGCCACACAGGGAATAATGGAAGAAAGCCTAATTAATTCAAGAATTACAGAGTTAGGTGAGAGATAGAAGCAGAAGATGGCTAAACTCATATAGTAAAACCTTTATCAAGAGACTGCATTTCCCCAAATCCTATCACAAAGGAGGTTGGAAGGGTCTAGTGAAATGTTCTTGCCACATTATGAGCATATACAATATAGAGAATTGTATCAATACGCATCTAAAAACTTTAATTGATAATTTCATAACAAGCTCTAGATAAGGTGGGACAACAATGGTTTCTAAATGGAAAAATAGTCAACTCACGTGTCAAAGTGTCTGAAGGCTATGCTTACCAAATTTTTCAATTATGAAAATGTAGATGAGACCCAATTAAAATGCCCATCTCACACCCCCACCTTTCCCCCCATCTCTGTCCCTCACATATCCCCCTCTACCTCTCATTTCTTCTCCCGTCCACCCGTCCACCCGTCCACCCCGTCCACCCCGTCCACCCCGTCCACCCCGTCCACCCCCTCCATCTACCCGGCCTGACCAACCTCTATCTCGGCCTCACCCCACACCCCTGTACGGAGCTGGGGCTCCAGGACCCGTTCACCAACCGAATCAGGGACAATTTGCTCTAACTCACTGGATTTTGTGGTCATAAGGACTGCTCAATGTTTCCCATGTTTCCCCGCAAACACACTATTTGTTCTGCCCAATATACAGGACTTGTACTGCATGATAGAAAGAGTGGGAGTTAGAGCAAGAAGCTCTGTGACATCTTTTTCTATCCCACTTTAACTGAGACATAGATTTTTGTTCAACTATGCAATGTATATTGTTGTAATGCATCTATCGCTGTAATGTGCTCTGCATGTAGGCTACTTCAGGTTTAGCTGACCTGATCTTGATGACCTTGAAAACGTAATTATTTAATTCTAATATAATTTTATTTATTTATAATGTATACATTTGTATACATTTATACAAAAGTAACATGAAAAACATGAAAAACTGCTTCACAAAAACTGCTTCACAACTATAGTGGGAAACTGTAGAAATGGTGGAATAAACAAGCCAGTTATTGGCCTACAAGAACTGTAGGCCTTCATGAACCTTCTAACTCCTCTGTAAAGCACGCCTCAATAAGTCGCCCACTCACATATTGCAAAGTGGCTTCCAAATGTATTACTATATTTTTTACCCAATAGCAAATTAAACTAGGAAAATAAGTTTCTGAAGTTTCTGAAGAAACTTATTTTGGTAGTGGAAAAGGTTTAAAGATATTTCGATAGATAGAGAGATTTGCTGGGTAGTTGAAAGAAGTCTTCCAACTATTTTGTAAGGGTGGTGTCAAAGTCTTATTGTGGTAGCGGATACAGTTAGAGATGGTTTGGTTGGTTGGTTGGATGGTGGAATGTTAGATAGACAGGATGAGCCTGGGGTAATTCAGTGGAGTGGGTAGAGAGTTGCCTCCATCTTTGTCCCCCGTGGCTCTCGGCAGAGGGCTGTGAGCCAGCAGCTGTGGTGGTTCTCTCACACTCATGTATGTCTGTCATCAGGCCCATAGGCTGGTAGTGGAGGGAGAGGGATAATCAAGCCTCATAATAAGCAGTCTCTGCATCAGCCCCAAAGTTAAAGACAGGCCTGGATGTTGAGAGACACTTTGGAAATAAAAAAAAAGAAGAGTAATTTAAAATAGCTGTGCAGCAGGCACGTATGCATGTGTAATTTGATGAGTGTCTATGTGGAGTAACATGAGAAGAATTCTGATTGGTATCTTTGAACTTGATTTAAGCGTCACACTCAAGAATCTGGAATTGAATGTGATAGTGCCAGTTCACTCAGTGCATTGAGAAATATGTTGAGTTGTCAGTATCCAATGAGAATGCATGTTAAAGCTGAAAAGTTAGTCAATTTTGTATAGTTATTTTGAATTATGTTTATTATGTGTCCATTGACAAATGGCCATGTGGTACCCAGGGCTCTTGAGAAGCCAGAAGGACTATATAAGGCTGTTCTATTCCTATTGCTTTTCCTCTGGGGGTCCAGCACAACATTGTCAATCACAGGACAATGCGACTACAGGCCAGTGAAGAGGGTGTGGCCACAACAGGTCATCATACTTTAGCTTTAAAGAAACAAGAGGACAATTGATGATGAAAAATGCAATTTGGTTAACATGTGACATAAATAAACTTGTTATGTATCACATCACTATCACATAAATAGATGTTGCTGAAAAGTAATCATTGCAAACCTGTTTTAGTATATTTTAGACAAGTATTTTGGAAAATAACATGCGTTTTTTGTTTTCAGAATCAACAAGCTCCCTGCTGCTTGGGTAGGTCAGTGTAACTGAACACTTTTATGTTTGGAAGGTAAACCAATGTGACTGGATGCCTGAATTTACAGCTCATAGTAATGGACTTTTAAGGGTGGTGTCATCATTTTTGATTGACAGGATCATATGATACTTTAGGACAGTCTGTATCAAGCACTACGTACGCTGTTTGAGAAAAAGTGGAGTCATCTATTGGCCGCATCAAAGATCCTCAGCTTTTTAGAGGGCATGTAATCCAATGGTAACCAAGTACAAAACTTTCTAAATCAACTCGTCACACTTGGAGGGCTACCAAATCTGGGATGACCTTGCCTGACAAGCTTAGTATGGATTTAAAATGCTATCCTTCATCAGTTTGCTTTCCTATTGATTCTTCACCAGTGAAGTATTCCTTTTGGATATTGTACTTATTAAAATGGTCTGAAGGCTAGTTTTGGAAAATGTGATGTGTTCCTGTGCCTATTTGTAGGCCTACTATAAATAGTGTCAGCGGGCTACGCATGCTCATGTTTGATTGGAAATCGCAGTGCCTTGAGCCAGAGCAGTGGGGTATCTTTCAAAGGACAAAAAGAAACCTATGATTGGTGAGTTTACTGCAGGGATCTTATGGAAGATAGCTCGTCAATATCAGATGATGTCATGGGTGTGTCAACCAGAAGAAATACTGTAACAGCTTACTTTTACAAAGCATCTCCTATATTGTTAGATCCTACAGTGTAAGGTGTCATGTTACTATCAATGGGAGAATACAGGGAAATTATTTCTGATTTGACAATCACCTATAATATAACTATAGGGACATTTAGTCCAGTTTGTATGGTATTGTTAGAGTTCTTATTGTCACTCTCCTCTCTCTCTTTTAGCTGTTGTCTTTTATACATTTATTGTGGAGGGACATCGTTCTTCTACATCCCTGAGGAGTTTTTCTCTGGACCTTTGATTCAGGTGAAACATTATCTGGTGGAAAATGAGTTCCAGGAGGCTGATAACACGCTCTTACTCAGAAGATGGGAGATCCAGCCATAACAACGGTGATGATGTCACTGGGAGTATCAGAGCCGGTGGTGGCCGCAGCTACCTCTCCAGTGTCAGACCTGAAAACAGGTATAAACCCTCAACTACCTCATTGAAAACGACTGTAATAATAACATGTGAATTATAACACAGTTATTACAACATACTTTGTTTTGAAATTAACCAGAAATGTTGATACTAAAATAAACATCAATGCATTAGTGTATTGGATTGAAATATTTCTCTGTGTTAGTTTCCATGGTGTTTAGAGCCCTGTTGATATGAAACACTCACTGACTCGTTAAAGTGACCATGAAGGTCAGCGCTTTATAAATAAACTGCATCTCACTGCATAAGCCTCTAAAAATGCAAACCATCTTCCAAAAAGCATCTATTTAAAAATAGAAGAAAATAACTTAATCTTTATGCTTCTGAATATGCCATTCTTTCCAGTACCACAACCAAGTAAAGATAGTTTATTGATCATTAATATGAATGGAATAAGTAAAAAGACAGTTTGCATCACAATATTCTATGAAACTGAAGCTATTTTGACATGGTTATGGACATCAGTCAGTACAGCACCCTATCTGAATGAGCTGTCCCTGAGACTGAAGATGACAACACCATGCAGAGATCAAGTGACTATAAACACCATCAATGGTCATGATTATAGGCATGAACGATTCATCCGTGAATATCCTATAATCATTGTGATGCTTTTGCAACATAGCTGCATGCTATGATGATTCAATATGTTCTGTATTGGATGCATTATGAGTGGTGTTGTGTGTGCCTCATTGCTGTGAATGAAGGATCATGGACTACAGTGGAAATACTCAAAGATTACAAAGTACATTAAAATAATTAGTTGTTCAAGGTCAAGGTTTGAACATGATAATTGGTGATTTTGATTGTGGGTATTTAGTCCATGTGTAACTCTTCATTCATGTTTGTGCATTGTGCCTTATATAAACTGCTTCTATTTGCCTCCTTTCTGCATAGCCACTCAAGCCACAGGTATTCTCAATACAGGCCATCAAGGTACTGTCGTGCATTTCTTCAGAAATCTATTTTAACTAACACTTGCTATAGCAATTTTTGCTTTAGCTCTGCTTATATTGCTTTCTTGCAGAGAGATTGAAAATCCAAAATAAATGTACTTCCATCATGCAGTTCTGTGGTTTTGATAAACATCAATTGGCTGATATACCATGTAGAACTGTGCCAGATATTGCATTACAAGGTAAGACTACTTTTGGATGTACATTTCCAATTTAAAATGGAAATTGTTTTGGTCACATCCAAGAAGTACTGGTTTGAATTACTGAAATGTGAAATGTGATCTAATATTATGAAGAGATGAATATGTTACTGCAGGATGAACTACTGTAGCTCAAGGATGTGTTTCCATATTCGGAAATATTTTCATTCCGATTATACAAAATTACTCATTTAGGAGATAATTTGGGAGGGAGTAAGTGAAAGACATTGTTTACACTTGAGCTCACTAGCTAACTGTGTTTTGCAGGAGCACACTATGTAGTGTTATGTCACATTTAACAGAGGAGACCCAGCCATCCTTTGAGACAACCTTAAAGTCAAAAGCAGTGTCTGAAACCTGTAATGTGAAGTTCAACTGTGTGGTGTCAGGTAAACTCTCCTGCAGAGTGTGTGTGTGTGTGTGTGTGTGTGTGTGTGTGTGTGTGTGTGTGTGTGTGTGTGTGTGTGTGTGTGTGTGTGTGTGTGTGTGTGTGTGTGTGTGTGTGTGTGTGCATGTGCGTGTGCGTGCGCGTGCGTGCGTGTGTGTGTGCGTGTGTAGTGTGTTTCTAAAGATTTTACATGCTCAGTGTATTTCTACTTCATATCACTTTTTCAATGTCTTTCCAGGTTACCCGGTTCCTGAAGTGACATGGTATAAAGATGACATACAACTGGACAGATACTGTGGACTACCTAAATACAAAATATCCCGTGATGGACAAAACCATTCCCTACACATTTACAAGTATGTATAAGTGTTTAAATGCTCAGAATTGTCATTTCATTGTAGTTGCTACGCATCATTAATGTGCTGTTACTTTGATTTGTACTTATACAAAAATATTTGATGCTGATATTTAAATCAAGCTTGGACCAGATTATGTGCAGATGAAGTGATACACAGCATCAATAATGAGTTTGTTTTTTCAGTTGCACTGTGGAGGATGCTGCCATTTACCAGGCATCAGCCAGGAACAGCAAGGGCATCGTTTCCTGCTCGGGGGTTCTGGAGGTGGGCACCATGAGCGAGTACAAGATCCACCAGCAGTACTTTGCCAAGCTCAAACAGAATGCCGAAAACAAACGCAGAGAGCTTGAGGAGCCCAAGCCATGGGACAAGGAAAACCATGGGTCTGTTCACCAGGAGCAACTGAGGACCATCAGTCCAGACCGCTCCCAGAGGAAACGCCGGTCCCCCATGGAGGCCAGCTTCAGCACCCCCAGCTCCATGGAGGACGAAGGGGCTGAGGAGAACACTCTGACCCCAGATTCTGAGGCTGAGGCCAGGCTAAGTGAAGCAGCTGTGGAGGGAGAGTTGAAGCCTGTCGCTAATGGGGCAGAGGCTTTCAATGAACAGGCCATTAAGGAAAATGGCAGCAAATGCCTCACGTACATCTACAACTCAGTGCAGAAGACCTTCACTGCACACCCACCCAAAGCACCCTTTGCCAAAAAGAAGATAAAGATCTCCACTGGAGTGGAGAGTGTTAAGTCTAATAGCCTGGCAGAGATGGTGTCTGAGAAGGAAAGAGGAACAAGTGAAGAGGTCAGTGTGGCACCATATCTGACAGTGTCTCTACACTCACAGGGGTCCCTTGAGGAGGTCATGGAGATGGAGAGTGCTATGGCCTGTCTGGAATCAGCTCCAGATCATGTAAAAGAGACAGAAAAGCCAGAGGAATATTCACTGACTAACAGTTTGTCAGTTATGGAGGAAAAGGTACAAGTGGAGAACAGTGTACAAATCCCATCACATGAGGAACAGCCTAATATCCTGTCTGCATCTTCTGCTGCTCTCTCCTTTTCAGAAAACATGGTTGAACATTATGGCATTTTGGAATATCAGGGTACAGATCCTCCCATAATCTCATCACAACCACAACCACAACCACAACCACAACCACAACCACAACCATGTCCTAAATTAACACCTCCAACTGTGTCCAACACCATAGCAGGGGATGTTAAAACACATTCAGAGGATGCTGCAGCCATGGAGGTTGATGATAAGCCCTCAGCCGTTGAACACAAACACAGTACCACAACCCTATTGACACATACAACTGAAGATCCAGTGAAGGGCTCAGCAGCAATGCTTGGGATGAGCTCAGATACTTCCATCCATGTGGATATAGTGACTAGGGGCTCAGAGTCAATAGCGACATCATGTGAGAGTGAGGCTGACCTGCCTCAGTGTATGTGTGAGCAACCAGAAGATCAGCTGTCTGTAAAGGAAACATGCAGCAACCTGAAGAATGTATCTGTGTCTCGGCCTGCACTGCAGGGTGAGGTGAGTGGCCCAGCTCATTTGAGCTCATCATGAGCACTCTGCGTTTTCAACACAGGCCAGATCAGTAACACAAGCACCCCAGGGCTATTTATAGTTTACAAGTATGCCTCTGTGTGACAAGACCTATGTGTAATGATGCATGCACTGGCACATACAGCAGCAGGTATAGTCCCATTGCACATACTGTATCATGTGGCCAAAAAACCTTGAATGCAGGGATCAGAAAGGCTTGTGTGTGGTCTGAGGTGTGTTTGTGGCAATGAGGATTTTGCCATCAATAATCTTCACTTGTTTGACAGCAACAGAGAAAGGCCTTGGTGAAGAAGCAATTGAGCATGAGAGTGAAAAGTACAACGGAATAGATGGCACTGTGACGATGCCTTAGAAGATTCAGGATTAGGTTCCAGCCACGCAATATTTCCTATTCCTGAGAGTTTAGGTGCATAGTTACCCTTGTCTTTACACAGTACAACACATCCAATCCTATGTTGCTGATGATAACTACAAGTTATTGGGGTGAGTATGAGTACTCCTAAGGAGTGCCCTACATCACATTCCACACCCAAAAAGGAGCATGAAGGCAGTCGTTTTTAGTGGCCCTGTTATTGTGTTTGATAACTTGTGTTCACTTTTTGATATAGGATTGGTTTACCTCTATTATATTTTACTACTTGTATTGTATCATTGAATAACAGCTTTGGTGGTATAGCAACCAGTACCATGTCAAGGTAGTCCCGCCTAGCATATACTGTAGACTTGAAATACTGTGATCTTAATTTTGAGCAAGTGCTGAGGTAGAGGCAGACCTCTGTACCACTAAAGCACCTCTTTAAATTATCTACATTCCATTCTGCCTTCACTAAGCCTTAAAATACTCCCTTTCACGATTTTAGTCTGGGCTTAATCTTCCTATACTCCTCCGTCACATACTCAGCTGTGGACACTATGAGACAAGGCATCCACAATAGCCTACCCCCTTGTGGTAGAATGAAACAAAAGTATAAGTGGTACTGTACAACATGTGTACCATAATCATGCTTTTCCTTATGTATTTGTATATTCATATTTACATATGCTTACTATTTCACATCTAAACAGTATCACAGCTTGAACATCATAGTAGTGACACTGTTATTGGTCCTTCTAGTCATTTAGGGCATGTCTCATCCACTGTTAGAGTGTCACATAACACAGGGGTCCAATTAGAGCCTATGCTGCTAATATCCGATGATTTTCAGATCCCCAAGACTATAGAAACATGTGCTTAATGTGGATTAAATCTCAGTACAGATCAGCAAACACTGTGCACCAATCATCATTTCCTTCTCGTCCTGTACTTTGGTACTGCAATGTACTTGTTCTGGTGTTGTTAATCTCTGCGACTGATTAGGCAACTCTTTAACTGAGGTAAATCATACGTAAATTAGTGCAGCTCTGGTACTTTGTATCTGTAGGGTGGGACCTTGTACAGCATGATAATTGAGGATTTTTCAATTCATTCACTGAATTTCCATTTGCCTGTTGCATTGATAAACATTTGAATTGACCCCAACCCTGTTGACAATGGGCCATAGCTGTGAACTCAAGAACAGGTTGTGACAGAGTAACAACTTTGGAAAACAGGATTGCTTCATTCATTGAATGGGTTCCAGTTGGTAAATATGACTCAGCAGTCAACACGAGAGGTCAACATGGAAAACAGTATTCATTCCGCATTCATATTTTTAGATTGATCATATTTCTCCTCTCTCCTTTTATCTTTTATTTACTGAGATCACAGTGACCCGCCAGCTATGTACAGAAGAACTGACACCACTACATGGGACACTTGATGATATATATACAGTACATTCACTTTATGTGAATACAAATGATGTGTATCAGTATGTATGTGACTTCAGGTTTAGGGGGTTATGTGACTTTAGCTTTAGTTTAAAAGTAGATAAATATCATCACTACCTTTGTTATCTGGCCTAGCTGTTCTCTATTTATTTAATTTTTTTGTGTTGTACAATTCACTTATGTTTGTAACACGTCTTTGGATCTTAGAAAAGCTTTATATAAATTAAATGTATTATATATATATATATATATATATATATATATATATATATATATAGAGAGAGAG
The DNA here is from genome assembly GCF_951799395.1 of Argentina silus. NCBI lineage: Eukaryota > Metazoa > Chordata > Actinopteri > Argentiniformes > Argentinidae > Argentina > Argentina silus. Next base: position 14,213,570 of record NC_139656.1, on the reverse strand, counting down.
AGAGAGAGAGAGAGAGAGAGCGAGAGAGAGCGAGAGAGAGCGAGAGAGAGAGAGAGAGAGAGAGAGATAGGCCAACCATATCCCCTATATCACTGTTCCATTTTGTATAATTACTGTTTACTACTTAACTACATTTTAACATAGCATATGTGTGTTTCTTCACAATTCGTCATTGATTGTGCTATGCTGTTACTGCCTTAACATTGATATTTGTTTATGCATGTCCAGCATAGTCATGGATAAGGGAATAAGCATTCACAGCATGGAAACCTCTGCTTGTTTGTGCCTCAAGGTTACTCAGGCCCATACACAGACGGAGAGGAATGATGCATCTGTCACCCTACAAACACTAACCACCCGGAATAAGCTAGCTGTACAATCGCCACCAAGGCCTCCATCAGACAGAGAGGTCACAGCAGATGCCAACCAGACTCCTACTTTGCACAATCCCAGCCACTCCGCCTCTGACAAAATAACAGAGAGCACATGGGATCATTCCAAGGGATCAAATGAAAGCCATACAGTACCTTTTACAGACCTACAAAAGTCACCCCGCGAAAGCCTAGGTGATAGTGAGAACCCCTCAGGGTGTAGCGTTTCACCCGCAGTCCAGCAAGACCAAGTTGAGATAGCTATAAAAACTGTTGGAGGCACAAAAATACAAGTTGATGAGAAAGTACAGAGTAATAAGGTCAGTGAATTACAAGTACAGGGAGACATTCATGACAAAAACATGAAAAAATGGAATGAAGTTGGTTCACTAAATGAAGTTGCTGCACCTCAGAAGGAAAACATTGAAAGTAAATCAGTGAATGTATCAGATTTAGAAATTAAGAAGAATGGACTATTGAAGACAACAGAATGTGATATACCTCATATTCTTAAGAATCTTTCTCCAAATCTGAATCTTCTCCACCTTGAGACTATTATTCCAGATGAACCACAAAGGACAGACACAACAAGTGTCCCAAATACAAACATCACAGAGCAACAACCAACAGACTTCAATGACACAACAACAACACCTGTAGCCAATATAACATCTATTGCTGACCTCTTAAGGGCACAGGTGAGGGCTATGACCTCTCCAGAAGTTATTTCAATGGCAACCACTTCACTATCCCCTGTTCAATCTCAAACTACAGACCATCTACCCACATTCTCCCCACCAACAAGAAAACAGGATATGGCTGAACAAAGGCCAGAGTTGGGAATGGATGAGACAGAATGCAGACAGGCACAAGGAACAGACACTACTGAGAAAGAGATGAAGACAAATGTAGAAATTGAACATGTAGATGTTGAGCATAGATGTATGGATACTAAACCAAAACTGGTTGAGGCCTTACCTATTCCTCCTATTTCTATCATAGACATGGACAGAATGTTTGCGGACAATAATCACTCTATAGTAAAGGGTAGTGATAGTATCATGGATACAGACAAAGATGATGCATCAGCACATGCTCTTTTTGAACTTAATGTTGATATTTGTCATGCTAGGATTGAGAATGATCGAAGCAATTCTTCTGTTATTACTCCAAAGCAGGAGTCAGCCATTACAGTTCCTTCCCCATCTGTTATTGTCACTCCAGAGCACAATAAACCATTAAACAACACATTTCAAGAGATGGATTCCTCAGAATCACTTTCTCCAAATGTCATTAGACAACATAATATTGTTTCTTCCCACTCTGAGCATTCGACAGGAATCAGCTCACTTCCCTATGACACTGAGAAACATTTGGACACCAAGTCTGGATTTGCAAAAAGCATGTCCCCAATATTGCAACCTGTCAGTGAAAAACATCTGAAAAACACTGCACCAGACTCTGGCACTACCATACAAAGGCTTGATACTAAGGTTCTCCCAGGCACAGAAACACAAGGGATTCCTGTTCCAATCATTCAGTTGGACAGCTTTACACCTAAAGAAATGAAGGTTGATGGATATTCAAAGACAGACTCTTCAGCAATTGTTCCAATCACTGAAGATAGCTCCTTGCCAAGGAGAGGAGACAGTGTCTCCCCCATCCCCATTCCTTCAGCCACCCCACAGGAGTTAGCATCCGGTGCCCGGCGCAAAATCTTCATCACAGCAGGAGAGCCTACGGCAGCAGCTGACACCCAACCCCAGCAAGAGGAAGTACCCATGAAGAGCAGCCAGCTCTCCCCAGAGGCCCCCTCCATGTCCCCTGTCCTATCCCGCCGGTCACCCTTGCTGCAGCCCCCCAACGGCCAGCGCACCCCTCCAGTAGAGAGACGCTCCCCGATGCCCAGCAGGAGGAGGGTGGCTCCAGAGTCCCAAAAGCAAAGCCAGGAGCATGACCCACAGACCGACACTACCAAGACCGAGGAGAAACCAACGGAGAACAAGCACAACCCATTTAAAGGTACACTCACTGTCTGCCATGTTACAGAAAAGAGTGGTTGATATTGGCATGCTTTGAGGAAGTGATCTTATTCAATGAAACTAACCACTGGAGTGTTGTTTCCTTTGGTTAAGACTCAGTGGGGACTGCTGTTGAGAGCCTGTTTGCTTTAACACTGTCATGAGAGAGGGCCAGCTACAGTACTTGCCAGAGGAGATTACATGGATAGGTTTCACTGACATAGTATCCATATTAAGGGTGGAAGCTGAAACATAAGAAAGTGTATATCTTTACCTAGTTGTGCCTGTCGGAGTCCCTCTCCAGCCTCTTTCTCTCTCACCAGCTCCTCAGGTTATCCGTAAGATAAGGGGAGAGCCCTTCTCAGATGCCTCAGGACATTTGAAGCTGTGGTGCCAGTTCTTCAATGTGCTTAGTGACTCTACTATCAAGTGGTACAGGGATGAGGTGGAAATTGTTGATATTAAAAGAACGTAAGTCTTGAAATTGAATTGTGGCAATTTTGGTAAACAACTGTAACTAAAATTGTAAGTGACCATGAACAATATATCATGATCATATACAATGTCCAGCCACACAGCAAGGGAACTGAAAGAATACACAAGAACTTCCTGCAATTTATCCTGTTCAATTGAAATCAACACCAACAGCAACTTTCGGTTACGGTATGTAACCCCGGTTCTCTGAAGGAGATGAGGGAGACATCTCACCAGATTGCCCCTCTTTTACGGAAATAGGTATGTTGTGCAGTAGGCTTTATAGGCTGGGCTGGGACAGGGTCAGTCATGCAATGTGCTCCCGGCCTGTTCCAAGCGTGATTGGATAGGGTTTCAGCTAATAGGGTACACAAAGGTACATATCCCATAGTGAGATGTCTGCCTCATCTCCTTCAGAGAACCGGGGTTACATATCATAACCCAAAGCTTTGCTGAACTGCTGTACTCCCTAACTTCCGCTTGTCTCCCAGTGCAGGAGATGAGACTCAGGTGGCCCTGGCCATTGTCCAGACATCGAGCAGAGACTGTGGAGTGTACGGCTGCACAATCACTAATGAATATGGGATTGACTCAACAGACTTTCTACTCAGTGTGGACAGTATGTAGCCTATCACATACATTGGGTTTCAGACAAAAACAAGTTATCTCATATTACAGTATGTGTCTCTCTGCTTTTTCCAGTACTTGCTGGCATGTTTTTGCGTGAGGATCTAGAAGGTAAGATGGAAATGTAAATTTGTATAGGTTCAGATTTTTTGGTTCTTCGACACTGTCACCCCTGGGTGGAAAAAATGTGCTCTATAAATGAATTTCATTATCATTACTCTTATTACACAGTGGGGGAGGAAATCGAGATGACTCCCCTGTTGTTCACCAAGGGCCTGGCAGACTCTGGTTACTGGGGAAACAAGTTGTTTGGGCGCATTATGATGGAGGAGGCCCATATTGGAGAGGGCTGCTCCCACAAGGCCTGCAGGGCAAAGGTCATCTACGGTCTGGAGCCTGTGTTTGAGTCGGGGACCACCTGTTTCATCAAAGTACGCAACCCCATCGCCTACGGGGCCAAAGAGGAGAGCAACCTGGCAGAGAGGAACATGGAGATCACCCAGCAGGTTAGGGCCACTGTTCCTTTAATCCTTTTGAATTTAAACTGATAAAAGAAAATCATTGTTCATGTTCTCTGTTGATTATTCATTATCAATAGTAAATGTCACAAGGTGAAACATGACATTTATTCAAAGTCATAATGCCTAAACCAAGTATTTCCTGTATGTACTGCTCTCTAACAGGAATGTAAGATTCAGAACATGGCGCGTGAATACTGCAAAATATTTGCTGCGGAAGCACGCGTGATAGAAAACTTTGGGCCAGCACTGGAGTGAGTGAGATTATGTGTAATTTATACATTATTTATACATTATACATACATACATACGATTGTCCAAATGATTTAATTATTTCATCAAATAAAAAACGAAGAGGAAAATTCACTATCCTCTCACAAACAACTGTGTTTATGATCTTGGTTACACAGAGTGATCCCCCTCTACTTGATGTACCGGCCAGCAAACCCTATTCCCCACGCTACAGTGGAGGCAGATCTGAAGGGGGTCTATCTGAAGTACTGTCTGTTGGATGCCACAGGCAGACTGATCATGAGGAGTAGCTCAGAGGTGGAGCAGAAGTGCTGTGCCCTACAGCACTGGATCCACCAGTGGACCAATGGCAACCTATTGCTCACTCGGCTTGAAGGTACTGTGGAAAACTACTCAGCTGACTATAATGGGCAACTGTGCAATCATTGTTTCTCTCTGAATCACAGAAAAGTAATTAACTCTGTTTTATGTGATTATGTTGCAGGTGTTGACACCAAGATCACAAATGTTGAAATATCAATCAAATCAAAAGGGTTGGTATCCATTTTATGTTGTATTGTCAGAACATTGTGTTCATAAAAGATAAACATTGATATTGACTCCACACCAGGCATTTTATAATAAATTATAATAATAATACACTTTATTTATATAGCATATTTTTAAAAGAGTGTTACAAAGTGCTTTACAAATAGATAAAACATATATGCAAATAAAAAATAAAATATAAGTAGAAACTGTAAAGCACAGCACATTAAAAAAGAATAAGAGCAGCATCAGAAACAAAAATGAAAGTAGAAAAACAGTAAAACACAACATATTAAAAAGAATAATGGCAGCATCAAATAAAGGCTAGTCTATCAAAATGAGTTTTAAGAAGAGATTTAAAAGAAAATACTGATCTTGCTAGCCTAATATCCTCAGGCAGGTCGTTCCAGAATCTAGGGGCACGGTCACCTTTTGTCTTCAGTCTAGATTCGGCCAGAAGGGCCTGAGGATATAAGGTTGTGCTGAGGCTCATAAGGGACTAAAAGGTTAGAAATATAGTCTGGTGCCACAGGTTACCAGCAACAGGTTACCAGTGTAGGGAGGCTTGGGGTGATGTGGTCTCTTTTCCTAGTTCTGGTTAAAAGCTTAGCTGCTGCAGCATGACTATCTGTAACCGTGCGAGGGACTTTAGGAGGGAGAAGAATAGAGGGAGTTGCAATAATCGAAACAAAATGAGATGAATGCATGAGTGACTTTTTCTAGATCAGCAAGTGACAAGAAAGGCTGTATTTTGGAAATGTTTCTAAACTGATAAAAACATGACTGTACAACTGTTTCAATTTGTTTCTTGAAATTGAGGTCAGCATCAAAAATCACCCCTAAGTTTCAAGCTGAAGATTTCACCTTGGCAGAGAGACAGCCAAGACCGTCCTGTGTTGCTACCGTGGAACTTAGAGGGCAAAATATGACTACCTCAGATTTACTGTGATTCAATTGTAAAACGTTCTGGAACATCTAATATCTTCCAAGCAATCGTTAAGACAAGCTAAACTGGATGAATCATGGGGTTTAATGGGAAGATATAACTGGGTGTCATCCGCGTAACAGTGAAAGGAAATAATGCATTTATGGAAAATCTGGCCTAGTAGAAGCATGTATAATGATAATAAAATAGAGCCTTGTGGCACACCAAAGTTCACTTGGGCTGAGGAAGAGACACACTTTCCTAGACCAACAGAGAACTGTCTGCCTGAGAGGTATGACGAGAACTATTTTTAGGCAGTGTCTGTAACCCCTACACAATATCGAAGGTGGTTTATTAAAATGGTATGATCGATTGTATCAAAGGCTGCATTAAGATCAAGGAGATTTAAAATGGAACATGACCTGAATCAGCTGCTAAAAGTAGGTTGTTTGTGACTTTAAGTAGAGCAGTTTCAGTGCTATGACAGGGGCGAAAACCAGATTGGAACTTTTCAAATAAAACATTTCTATCCAGATAGCTAGTCATTTAACAACTGTATTGCTGTAATTTCAAACTGCCATAAAAGTTGTAAACGTTTCCGTTACTGTTATGGGTCTTTTTACACTGTTGCAGGTATCAGGGTCTCACAGCCATGGGGAACCCCACAGTGTTTGAGCAGTTCATCTCTCAGCACCAGTGTAACTACTACTGCGGCCTTCTCAGCCTGAGATCCCTGAAGCCCATGAACTCTCTACAGACACCAGCCAAACCTAAGGGCTCCAGGAGCCCCCTGCTCCAGCGTAAGATGGTCCCTGGCTCCTCTAGCCCCCAGACCTCTAGAAAGGCAACAGCCAGCCCCAGAGTGTCCAGGAAGTCAGAATCAGAGGACAGCAAAAAACACAAAGCCGTAGATGTTCCCAAGGTTGTCTGAATGAGGTAAAACAGCATCATTGTCAAATGTCACTGCTTTTCCCAATGAAGGAATGCTGAACCAGGAATGGAATCACTGATGACTTTGTCCTTTGTCCGTAGTAAGCTTGGTGAAGTTGGGAACTAGTCTGAGACGAAAGATTGGTGACCTCTGCCCCAAGCTGTGACAGACACAGAGCCCTGTATCCTATCAGAGAACAGGAGAGGGAAGAATTAGAATACTACCAAATATCAGAGACAATGGTATTAAATCAGTAATTGTTCTAATACCACCACCAGCAATACTATTGAGTAGATTTCCGGTACCCTTAAGGTACCCTTTGTAAAGGGTTTGTAAATGGTTTATAATTAGTTAATAAATAATTTCTAACCAGTTTATTATTAAATGATAAACCATTTACAAACAGTTTTAACTCATTGATTTAGATTGTTCGATATTCACTTGATGCTTGCTAAATAAGGAGCTTGCAATCAGAAGCCAGTTATTAATGCTTTATAAATTCACTTAAAAATGCTTCGAAAACTAACCCAGATGTGAAAGCATGAATGTTATTTGCAATGGTTGCACAGTGGTTGTGCAGTTGGGAAAAAGAAAATTCTGTTATTTCCTTCCATTTGGGGATGATTCGGCTGGCACCAAACTGATTCAACACATCTGTACATACAATGTGAAAGTACGGTACAGCTGTCACCATGTTTTTGTCCCATACTTTAAAACCTGATGTCCTTGTCAACACTTCCTCATTTAAACATGTCCACCTTGCAGGTTCCCAGATTGTATTTGTTGATATATCCATCCACCACTTACCCCTTATCTGTGTCCACCGATATGTGGTTATTGCTCTGAGTTGTTTTGGGTTCATCTATGAGTAGACAACATTGATTATTATGTCATGTGATTACTCTTCTATATCTGCACTTATGACCATTTATTAATGAGTTACCAACATTTGTAACAGATACAATGTCACCTTAATGTAAAGTGTAACACTGTTGATCATTAATTATTGACTTACCAACATTTATTAATGGGTTACCAATATTTCTAACTGATGAAAAGTCACCTTAATATAAAGTGTAACCCCGTTATCCATTTATTAATGAGTTACTAACATTAATTAATGAGTTACAAACATTTGTAATTGAGCATAATTAATGTGTACCTAAAATAAGGCACTCCAAGTAAAGTAGCCTCATCATTCATAAGCAATTAACAGTAATGAATGATCGATCAAGTAAAGTGATGGAACATTTCATCATTCATAATAAGTAGTCATAAACGAATAATTCAATCATTTATAAAGCATTGATGACTGGCTCCAGATGAAAGCTCCCTATTTGACAACCAGCAAGTGGGTATTGAACAATCTAAACTATAACTAACTATATAAATGATTTATGAACTAATTACAAACCATTTACAAACCATTTACAAAGGGTACCTTAATGTAAAGTGTTACCAGATTTCCTTTCACATTGCTTACAGTTCCCATAACAACACATTTACATTTATGACATTTAGCAGACGCCTTTATCCAAAGAGACTTACAACAGAATCGTTGCTATTTTCATACCTTGCTGCAGTAAGGTAATTGTGACAAACTCACATCACAGGCTGAAGCTACAGCGCCAAGTCACACACAGCACCCAAGTTCTTTAGCAGTCCTCTAGGAAGAACTAGTGCTATGAAATATATTTTTTTAAACTTAACTCTGAAGGTGCTCTGCTGCAATTGTTGGTACAGTGCCGCAATGCAGCTTAACTTTTCTAGCATCAGAACTGTGTGTATACAGTACCTGTAATTAATATGCACATCACTAGATGTGATACAAGATTTGCATCCTAGCTGTGGTCTCTAAACTTCACATTGGGATGGTGTTATTTCTACAACATGAATATCCAAGGGTAGATCAGTGTGAAGGGACCGGAGGAGTAAAATGTTATGTTCAATTCAAGAGCACAAGGATCCAGATTTTAGTCCTTTATCATTCTAGAATGCAGGGGAATAGTTATTTATGTTCCAGAGCCATATATATATCATAAATATATGGCTTTTGTTCACTACAACCACAACATAGATTTGCAGCCTTAAAGCACACATTGATATGGATTGGTAGAATTTACAACATAATAGAATTATGTTGTATAGACCTTTTCAGGAATGGGTCAAGCCATATGCACTGTATTGTATTCCATGACACTGTTATACATTGAATAATGACACTGTGCTTTTTTGTACTGTAACTATCCTAACCTGTCATGTTACAGTGTATAACATTTATAGAAAATGCTCCCTGAATGCACTGGCTGTAAAATAAAATAATTGAAATGCACAGTTCCTTGGTCAGTGATTTTCTAGAGAAGCTGTCATTAAATATGATGTGTTTATCTTGTGGAATTTTGAGTGTTGCTGGCATGTGGCATTTAAAATAAAATGCATATCAGTTATGAGAATTATGGAGTGGGTTGTGACTGTAATAGAAAGCATCCCGCCCTGTCTATCTGATGACGCACTGTACAGTATATATACCCCACAGAATGCATTGTCTCAGTAGACGAGGTTCCCAGCGATATCTGACTGACCTCTGTTATCTGAGAGGGCAAAGTCACATTGCGTTCTGTCACCACAAAGCTATGACATACAGCGCCACATTGGCTATGAATAGGACTACTGTATTGGAGCTTGCCACCGATAACAACCTAATTCTTATCTATCATAATATTTCAGACTAGAAAAGTAAAAACATTAAAAAAGCAGAAACATTTCTGAAAGACAGTTGCTAAAATATAATTGGGTATGAGTCTGATAAGTCATCTGTGGTATAAAACATTAGAAATATAAGAATACTCTACTGATGACATATACAGTACAGTAGGTCATTTTCACCCTCTGATGCCATTCTGTACCTCAAATGTGAGAATAGGCATTATGTACACTAGATGTCAGCATTGTACAATGACATGGGTTATCCGTTCAAGTGAAGTTAATCTTACACATTGAGTGGCAATTTTGATTTGTTTCACTACTTAGGTACTATAGATATGCACTACCACCAGAGTGTTTTACAAAATGACTGACTTCATCATGGTAATCGTTTATGATTCACGTGAGTCATAGTTTATGTAAATTGTGACTGCACATGCAGGTGTGAACCACTCCGTGCTAACCACTTATCATAACACTTCATGTCACACATGATGTCATAGGCAGCGTGAGAGGGTCAGGAGCTGTCAGCAGGAACACAGTGATGACTGACAGATGGGTTTGGTGGTGGATCAGATAGCTGCTGCAGAGCAAGAGTGTTTGTGTTTTTGAGGACCCACAGTTGAGGACACAAGTCAGACACCTCATTTGATCTTATTGTACACAGCATTGCCATTCAGCTTTTAATGTTTCTAATGTGCCATTGCCAACATAGTCAACATTTCAATGGCTCTGTCAGTATGAATCAACTATGCTAATGATAATAAAGTGTATATTTATATTTATATACTTGTATACCAACTACACAAAAATACTGATTAAATGCATCATCGAATATCTGGCATTGGTGTAAAGAATCTTGGGAAGCTGGGAATGGTGTTGGAATGGTTTGATATTTGAAAGTCATACATACCGATCTGTTAAACCAAGTAATGTTGCCCTATTCAGAGAAGAACAACCATCCAACTCAGGAGAAAAAACTGACAGCCACCAGACATATCCATGGTCTAATGTAACTACCTACCTAAAGTACAACACAACTGGTTGATACTGGTTGATACTGCGTCCATGTACTGTATGTGATATGCATGTCTTCCTCACAGCTCATTAGGGATGTTTGTGTCTGTCACAGGCTGGAAGGGAGGTGTCTGAGACGATGACTCAGGTCTGGGACTAAAAGTCCTGAGGTGGGGGATCATGGGGCCTTTCATGGCCCGTTAGCGTGACCAAGGTGATGACAGCTTGGAGAGATTTGGGCTACTGTGCAACACTTCTGCCACCTACCGTCAGTGCACTCACCACACCATTTACCAAGGAGGGAAAATGAAAGGCCTGTACCTCCACACACTATCGATTGGCGCCCTGTTTAAATTGACCAGAATCCCTCAGGTCAACACAGAAGGAGTCCATTTGCTCATAAGGGAGGCCACTTGCAAAGTTGTTAAAAGAGTTTCCCTGCTATTCCTCCTCACCCTTTAAATCCTGCTGTTTCAGGAGTAAGAGTCATGAACACAGCACTACCATGGGCTTCTACTCACTCCATCATTCCTGAACAATTCTTGGAATCTCACTAATGGTAAACAGGTTAAAAGGTAATGGGTATTTATTCAATCCAAGATTAACTGATTTACACTTTAAAATCAAGGAAGGTGATACAGTACAAACACCAATATTGTGATACATTTGTTTCTGAATGATTTCACGTTGGTTGTGTCCAACAGACAAGTCATTTATATGATAGTCAAAAACAATAATCTTTGGGGGCTCGTCATCTTACAGTACGCTTGCACTCACACAGTCTAATGCTTGTCCTCTATCTTACAAACTTGTAATGGCAGAAAAATCACATTTCCCTGTCAGAGCCTCATCAGAGATCTGAAAATGAGGCATTTTTTAATCCAAGCAGATTCCTGCAGACACTTGCAGAGTGAAACATGCATTAACATAGCTCCTCAAACCACACTGAGTGGTTCTGAGAGAGAAGTAAAGAGCTTTAACTCAAGTCAATTAGTGTAATCTGTGAATAAAGATTCAAGGCAAGACACAGCAGATTTGGATATTGAGAGGCTTTAATTATAGAAATGTCATATGTAGTACATAAATAATTGCCACCTCAGTTAATAAAAAATAAATTCAAGTTAATGTGAAGACCTCCCATTGCAGAGTGTCCCAATGCTAGGCAGACTAATGGACACATTTACAGTACTCATTCACACAATCAGTATTATAGAGGGACAAAAAGAGACAATTCTCTCAATTATGTTTTATTCAGACAGTTGTTAATATGATGTGATATGCAGCACATTAACAACTACAGCTAATTAAATGAAATCAACATAGTGTTATGATATTTTAATAGTGAACCATAAGACTAGTAAGGCCACACATAATCATTAGCTATGTAAGCAGGATCAGGTCATGTTAGGCCTCACAAGCATTTATTCCAGAGTCTTATTCAGATGCAGAGCAACAGTACAAGTTAAACAGCTGATCAAACACAATAGAGATCTATTGTCATTGAGATCTTGTTTGATGAAATGAAAAAAAGAAAAAGACTTGGTGTAATACCCAAGGACAAATCCTTCATAGGTAGGTTATTAGACTCACATTGTTGTGCGTGATGTTAATTATAATTGGATGGAGATTGTGATTCCGACCATTTAAGCAGATTCTATGGAAAGCATCACACGCTCCTAAATGTCACAGTGCAGATGGCATTTGAACAACTTTTATCTCTAATCCACAAAAAAGTCGGAAGCAGCCATTGCCTCGCTGCCGTCACTGGGTTGACTGTCAGGGCCATGGTAATCTACCACAATCCAGCCTGCTTTTGCTGACTAGGAAATGATGACATTCTGATACAGATCTCTCAGCTTTCACACTGTTCCCTCTCAGGGGGGAAAAATCTAAATGGGCTGGAATAAAATAAATATTGACTAATTATATGTTAATGCACTTTGAAAAATTAACATTCTTTGGTCTCCTCAAAAACAATAAAAACTACTTCTTATGAACATGTTTAGCCATTCATTGGATCAATTTATTCATGACATCTAGTGGACCTATGGACACGTGATTGGAAGGACGAAATAGCATAATTTAATATCCTGTATGAAGACTGGCCCAATGTGAACAGCTCGCACACAGCATACTGTACTGTTATGTAAAGGAATCAGAGAATGGATATATTTTTACCCTCTTACTGTAGGTAATCCAATTGAATTTTAGTACAAACTAAGCAACAATATCAGGGAACTTCAGGCGGGCCATTAAAAGGGGTCAACAGTTTGGATTTGTCATTATTGTGAATATGTAAAACATTGTACCTTATGTTAAAACTGCTCTGTTTCTCTAAGGATAGTCTGCCACACAAGCTGCATAATCCCCAACCGAGACAATTGATCAGCCAGGTTCAAAACCTGGCCTCATGACCCGGCTGAGAAGCAAATCAGTAGGTAATCAAATTATTGTTGTTTTAGAACAAGTTTTAATCTGGCATGGTTCAATCAGGCTCGCTAATATGTTGGGATGAAAGCAAAGCATGACCCTAGAGTTCAAAACTGTTGCAAACCCGAGAAGTGCGATAAGGGCATTATGAATAATTATAATATCAACCGACTCTGAAAATAATAGGTGTTTTTTTACATCCCCACATTTTTGGGGGAATGAACACCAAATAACTGATCCACACATCATAGAATTATTCCAGACACACAAATGATTCTCATGTATGGTATGCCAAATTATATTGCCTAGATTTCAGGATGGTATTATGATATCCCAATTTCCATAATTGCAAACTTTGAGAGACTCAATGACAGACATAAATTATTTCACCAAAAAGAACTTGTCATTGGGGATAAGTGTTATCTACAATCTCACTGAGCTGTTTGGCATGAGTAGATGGGCAGACAAACCCAACCAACGCAAGGATAACAGCATGTGCTCCTCTTTCATAGACCACTATCATTCAGTGAGCTCTTGTAGTCTAAAAGGTGTTTAGACACCTCAGTGGAGGCATTGTTTTTTTCATGCCCACTTACCTCACGCTGCCTGGCTGTCTGAGAGCGTGGGCAGTACGGCACACCATCTCTTGACAGCCAGCATGCATCTCTATTCCTCCAATCTACTGTGGAGCGATCCCCATACGTCAGGGCTGAAATCATCATGATAAAACAACCAATTACAGGAAGATGACCACCAACAAAATCCCATACTAATCCTTGGATACAGAAGTGTGACATTATTCTGTGTAGTATCCATGAATGACAAACAAGCATCTCTGTGCTGGTAGTCATGCAAAATTTCCATGAATGATATCATACAGTTGCAATGTTTGCCAAACATTGACAGATGCTTTTGGTAATAAAATATCAATGTGTCATGAGAAAACCATCATGAGTCAACATCAAAATAAGTCAGGCATAAATAAGTCAACGATTGTGTGTTGCGTCAATGATTTTATCTTTTCATTAAAATGTACAGGAAATTGGAATCAACACAACTCTTTGCCCAGTATGTGTGTGCATTTGATGATACAATGCATTATGATTTCCAATACGTAATTAAAACACATTCTAAAAGCCACAAAAACTTTGCATTGCTCAATGTATTGACCATTGGTCAGAATGGTTGATGCATTTAATCTACATTTAAGAAACTGTGCTTCTAAAGTGTTACTACGGACTACACTGTGTCTCTGTAGGCTAGAATACACTACAACAAGGTATATGCTATTTTCAAAATCAGAATAGGATAATCTCATAGTCTGTTATTTGTTCCTATTAAGGTTTTTTTTCCTGTAGTGTTTTAAAGACTGAATGAATTCAGAGTGGTACAGTGAATTATATCCTGGCATGAGGCAAACAACATGATAAATGAGATGTAAATGATTTGTGATTGGTAATCTTCTTCATTTGACAGCATATTCTAAACCATATGTAACCTGTCAAAACATTGACGTTTTCTATGTCACTGTATACAGCAGGCTATGGCTATGCAAAAGCAAGGCACGCACCAGCAGCACTACTGAGAGCGCCCCCGTATCGAGAAGCGACACCTCAACAAAACTGAATATGGGCGGGACTTCCGATTGTGTGTACCCGGAAGATTTGGATGCAAGTCTATGCTTGACGTGCATCCATATGTTCGCTTTTTTAAGTATTAATCACATATTTAGTTTAACTTAGGTGATTTCACACACTTAAAACCGTTACGATGTTGTCTTTAGATTTCCTTGATGATGTGCGTCGCATGAATAAGCGTCAGGTAAGTACGCTAACATCGGCTTTGGTGTAGGTTGTGAATGGAAGTAGTGATGGCTCTGCATTAGCTAGCTAGCGGACTGTTAAGTTACACGTTGCTTTAGATATCAAGTTGGCTATGCTAGCTACCTAGCCAGTCATCTATCGAGCTTCTTGTGGAGGGCAAGTTAGAGCGTTAGATGCATGGCCAAATCACTGCATAATGATTCATTCGTTGTAACAACGCTCGCTGGAGCTAGTAATAGCTAGCTCGCCTTCTGTCTATTCTTCCGCCTTAGGCTTCGTATGTGTTTTAGCAGGCTACTTCACTGTTCACATCTGGTCCAGTGTAGGCTTTTGTTCCAACCTTGTACTAACTCACGTGATTCAACTTTTCATCAACATTCACACTGACTGGAATAAAAGCATGCACAGGACCAGGCTTGAACAGGTGGTGCTGGTTTGAGCTATAATCAACACTTGATTGAAGTGATGAGTTGCCCTTCATGACTGAAACATGACAAGTTGTGTTGTTGTTTTTTTCAGCTCTATTACCAAGTGCTGAACTTTGGTATGATAGTGTCCTCAGCACTGATGATCTGGAAAGGACTGATGGTTGTGACAGGCAGTGAAAGTCCTATTGTTGTCGTTCTCAGGTAAGCATTGGTGTTGGCTGTAAAGTTTGTCTTGTGGCCTGCCTTTCCTTGACATACAGCCATATGTGTATGATTTCAGTGGAAGCATGGAACCAGCTTTCCACCGGGGAGACCTCCTATTTCTAACCAATCGAGTTGAAGATCCCATCAGAGTCGGCGAGATTGTTGTCTTCAGGATAGAAGGAAGAGAAATCCCAATTGTACATAGAGTACTGAAGATTCATGAAAAGTAATGATTTATTTCCTAACATTCAACCACTTGATATTTCTCAACTCTTGCATGTTCAGGCAGTTTCCAATGACTGTATGCAAGTCCTAGCCTACTTGCTGGCTGAGTAACTGAGTAAATCTTTCTCAGAGTAATATTTTATGTGAGTGATATGCTGCTCTGTGGCTATGAAATCCATCCAAACTAATCTAAATTGTGTTGTTTGTCTTCAGGGAAAATGGAGACATAAAGTTTTTGACCAAAGGTGACAACAATGCAGTTGATGACAGAGGGCTGTACAAACAGGGACAACACTGGCTGGAGAAGAAAGATGTTGTGGGAAGGGCCAGAGGGTAGGCATTTCTCTGGTTCCACAAGAGTGACATTTTGCCCAAAACTGGCCTATATGATACTATTTTACCTGGAGTAAACGCATAACGATCATTCCATGCACATTCAACTCAGCACAATAATCTTACCTATACTGGTTTGGCCCCAGATAGAATTTATGAAAGAACGTCTTCCTCTTTTTGCCAATTAGCATTTGGTCAACTGTCCTTTTTGGATACAGGTCTAGATACAGTATCATGTCTTGTGGAATGTTTCATCAAGATCGTTGCACTGAATTGTGCTTACAAATACTAGCGAGTTATCTGATGTGTAATGTCAATGTTGCCTACAGGTTTGTGCCATACATTGGAATTGTCACCATTCTGATGAACGACTACCCCAAATTCAAGGTAAGATGTTTTACATCCTTTGTACCAGAGGAAAAATTATAGTGTTTTCACGTTTGCTAAATCCACTCTTATTTCCTTCCTAGTACGCTGTTCTATTTCTACTTGGTCTCTTTGTGTTGGTCCATCGGGAGTGAGGACCCTTCCAGACTACCACAGAGTAAGGATTGATCACGTTAGGGAAATCTTCACCACGCCTTTCAAGACAGAATTATGTTTGATTATGTTAAATGAACTCGCTTTCTGTATCATAAATTCTGGCTTGTTTGTAGAAATGTGAATAGTGTGTTTACATTTCAAAATTCAGGCTTTAATTTTTTTTTTTTTTTTGAGGGAATTAGATTTTAAGTTGTATAACAAGAAGTCAATATTTTCAGGTAATTTTCTTCAGAACGTGAAAATACAACATTCTGAAATGTCCTGTTTTTGTTTTGCTGTTAATTCATTGCTTTTTCAACATGAAAATGGTTTGCTTGAAGTATTGTATGACAAGTTAAAGTATGTGTGTAAAATTAAATATGACATTTGTTACCCTCTTATTTAGGCTTATGCTCATTTTTTTTCCAAGCATCCACCCTTTTAACAGAATTATCAGTTTGACCATAGTTGAAAGTTACAACTTCATGTCAGTTTTTTACATTCATTTAAATGTACCAACATAACTAATTGTAGATTACATTATGTGTGGAGCTTCAGGTTAGGCATGATAAAGAGATGATATGTGTCTTCTAAATAATAGGGTTGGCGTTATTTTCTGACATGATCATAGTAGAAGGAAGGAGGTGCGACTCACTCAGTTATGAACTCATAGTTTTGTTATTCTATTGAGATTAAATCATGACATTTCTCATCTCATTTGAATGATAAAACAGACTTTTTACTTAGAACGAGAGCCTCTTTCCTTCAGTGATTTCCTGTGTTTTTTGGCTGCACCATGTGTCTCAAAGCTGGGGGGGGACCGTCATTGAGTATGAGCAGGTACTTCACACACCAGGTACTGATGATGTTGGAATTAATCAAATCTAGTCACCTTATTGCTCATTCTATTTAGCAGTCTAGCTCACTTCAGTTACAACCTTTCTTCAACCTTTATTTAACCAGGCAAGGGAGACCTGGCCAAAAGGGCAGATATTCATGGCGATATAAGCTTTGCACTGCTCTTTTAGAATGTGACCATGATAGAGATGATTTTCAGTACTCATCTGGCAGGCACACGCAGCTGCAGTGCAGATTTAGAAAGCCTTATCTGCAATCATTGAAAACTGGCCATAGTCATCATATATCTCAATAAAATGCAGTTGCTATAACAGTCAAATCAAATCCTAATTTGTGTGACAAAAATCACGGCAGCAGGCTAAATGTTGTCTCTGTGGTGAGAGTGTGAATGCCAGAGGTTGGGAAGAGGACAATACCAAGCAGCAGCTCCCTTAGTGAACTTCCAAGTTAGCACCCTGAAGTGAGAAAAAGGACGGTCTGTCTTAACGGCTCTAATTTTGTAGTGATAATCAGCAGGTCCTCCTGTCCCAGGAGGTTTAGCCTGACCACAACTGCGTGCCACAACTGGCCAAATGTCATGTTACTCACTGGAAGACCGCAGGGTATCTTGGCAGGAAATAATGTGTTGCTCTGTCTGAACTTCTTGACCAAATGAAAGCAGAGGGATGATCTTCTGTGCACGGAGCCGACAATGAAACACATTTACACCAGCTATCCTTTGTTTACACATATATTCATCTGAAGGTTTAATATTATGTTTTTCTATTGATATTTGGTACTATGTTGTGAATACCAACAGTTATAGTGTCCCATGGGCTTTGTTGGAGTGTAATAAATCAGATCTTTTGGATACATGGAGTACTAAAGGCGAGTTTGGTCATGGCAACAATTCTTGCCACTTATGTCACATAATTTACTATATTTTGGAAAGAAATGGTCCACTTCAGTTACCTTTTCAAGGCATATAATTGGCAAAACTACTTCCCCTTCATCAGCCTAATTATTGATAGAGTCCCAACAGCTAAACACCTTGTCCCCTTAGTGCACTTTTGAGCAATAAAGCAAGGGTAGGTCACGTTTGATTAAAGGATTGTACTGGCATTTTGCCACCTTGCTGTTGAAATTGGCATAAGCATATTGCCCGAAGAAGTTGGAGTCTATAAGGATATTTGCGAAGCCATATTAGGCAAATATTAACTGAACCACCTCATGCGTAAAATGCGCACGAATGGGCAACAATGACAGTGGTCCACTAATTGATACCGTGATTGACTGGCAGCTTGTTTTCGGTCACCACTTAAAATTGCGATTTTCTCTGCATAAACCGCATGACACGCAAGAGAGCCCACCTCCAATCAGGATGATATAAATGCGGTATCAGATTGCATAGTGGGAGTCCGTCACGAACAAGAGCGCTATTAGGCTGCCACTTGGAAATTTGCGTCCGAGAGGAAAGTTTGATATTTTTTCTGTAGAAATGTCAGGGTTTAATTTAAATAATGTTTGCCAGTTTGGGTTCTTTACCTACCTTGTGATTTTTTCTTACATTTCCGTTACCACTGCAGTAAGTTTTGATTTAACTGAGCTTAGAAATAAAGTAGCGAAAATTAAAGTCAATCCAAGAGGGAATCTTTGGGCGACAGGTAAGGCAATGGATATTAAATGATTTGCTCATGCTGTATGCAGCGTTGTGAAAGGCTCTTGCTCTTGCAATGCTTTTGTGTCCACCTTTTGGTATTCATCACACAAATTATTGAAATGAGCCATATCACCATTTCAAAATATTTACAATACTACAGGAGATATCTCATGTCTATCGCACTTGATTTCATAGCTGCTCTTCCTTCCGTGTTTTCATTAACTGATAGGTCATTTCATGGGCAAGAAGAGTGTTATGGATAACCCCCTGCTGCCGTCTCCTAATGGGCAGGCTCTGGACGCATTCGAGATTGCTTTGAGCCCAGAGCAGAATGGGCTTGGGGACCTTTTCCAAGAGGTTCTGAGAGTGGCGCTGCAAGCTCAGCTGGACACGCAAGAAAGCCACTCAAAAAAACAGGTGAGAAACGTCTATAAGATATGTATTGAACTCTAGGCTACAGTGCAATTTACTGCGAGTAAAAGTGTGTATTTTAATGGAATTCTCTTGATGTTCTAGGAGACCGGATTGTTGATGAAGATATTAGAGAGCTACATTCAAAACAGCATGAAGTGACGCAGGGGCCCCTCATCATCATGCAGAAGTCATCTAGCCTAAGATTTTGGTCAATAAAGAAAAAAATTCATGAATTGTCCATGCTTTTAACATGATTGTAAAATGTCTTATGTTGACAGTTTATAAATATGCTATCTGCAATATCACTTATCACAAAAGGTGGAGAGGGTTTACATGTATATTTATCATTTTGCAGATGTGCTGCATTGTATTGTTGATATTAAATTATTTATATTCAATAAAACCAAATATTTGCAATGTCTGTGATATTTATATATAGACCTAATTTTAAAAAGCTTCAAAAGGAGATCCAAATGTGTTTATAATTTATGGAGACTGAAATGTAACTTGATTAGCGGTGCTGTTTTAGATGTCAGTGTTTTTGGGGGGATCATTTTGATTCTTTAATGACACAAATAGTTTAGCATTCTCTTTTACACATTCACCACATATTTAGCTTGTATGCTGTGATAATGCTGTAATATTGTGAATAACATAAATTATATCAAAAGGCATCAGATGACCCACAACATGACTCCTTTAAAGGGATAGTTCACTGCAAAAAATATTCACACTTTCTATTCATATCGTAGCTTAATTCATAGGATAATATGGTTGCAGCTGAATTAAGGTACTCTTCTGTGGTATATTAATAACCTTTTATTTTGGGTTGCACTATCCCTTTAATAACAATGAGTAATATGAACATGACCCCACTCTTCACTTGCACTTATCTTATTAGTGCCCCTGGATGGATACTAATTGAGTACAGTACATTCTAATATTATTGTCTCCTGGGGATTTAATTAAGAATACAAACAGACAGAGAGTCTACACCAAATTGATCTAACATTATAACACAGAACTTTGGGTTCTATTGAGAATTAAATATCAAGTGAAATAAGTGGACACAAGGAATATTCACACATCTGTACAAGTGGATTTATTAGTCATTCTGGCAGTCCCCTTTACCTTTGATATTGACAGCCATTCCATAGGGGCCAGGGCCAACTACAGTAACTGCAGTCTTCAGTTAACTTCAGAAAGCCTCTGAAGCGCTAGCTAGTCTTTTCTGTATACCAGGACTGAGAAATCAACAGATTGTTCTCACAGCATGAGTGAGAAAAAGAACTTGCATTGTAAAGTGTAAACTAAAATCAAGTCAGAAGCAACAGTTATATAAATACTAATGTGGGCAGCTTACATAAATATATTCATGATTTCATGTTTAAATGTTTCCTTGAAGTGAAAAGAAATCAATATGATATTCACATTCATATTTTCCTCTGTCAGTATTCAACCAATGATTTTCCTCTGGCTTTTGCACGAAAAGATGATCTCTTGTCCTATCGATCAATAATGCTAATGTACTGTAATGTTTTTCAGCTTGATCGCCTGGGACAGTCCATTGTATTATAAGCTCAATGGATAACAATACAATAACTCATATCCATGTACTTTGCCAGTCATGACAGCTTATATAGAATGTATTTTTCAAGTTGAGAACAATGTGTTCTATGTGCATAAGTGAAACGTACGTTATTAACAAGCCTCCTTGACATGTAGTCAGCGAGTCTCCTTGACATGTAATTAATTTAACCCTGGTACCACATGCAGTACATGATGCATTACTCATCTACAAGCAATGTTTACTCTGTACTTATGAACTCTTACTAAAAGTCTGAGTACTTTACAGTTCTAGATTACTCTACCTTTATGGACTTTTCCATAGATGTCTTCAATTTGATAGCTTCATGATTTGATGAAATGATGCTATTTTTTACCATCATTTATACCATAACCCACAATACCTTTTTTGTAAAAGTATTTCTACAATGTTTATGTGTGCATTATGCATTATGATTGTTGCTTTCAAATGTTTTCTGATTAGAGGTATTCACACAGTCATTTTAGATGACAGACTCACTTATCGGCATGCTGTCTGTTGTATTCACACTTTTTATTTAATTTTACTGTGCAACCATGTAATCTCTTTGCTGCCACAGATCATGGTCCCCTGTGACCATACCCTTGTATCTATTGTATGGAAATAATAATTTATTAAAGAATAGAGCACCTTGGAACTGATTACTGATTATTGGAACATATTATTTAAGATGTGTCATTACTACAGCACACGTTTTCCAGAGCAGTATCACATTTTTATGATGGTGTGATTTATGTCCTAGCCTGGATAGATTTGAATGATCAAATAAGAGAATAACTCTGTACAGTACAAAACATCTGGGTCTTAATTGTGTTAGTGTGAACAGTTGATTGAATTTAAATCTTATTGTTTTCCCATGAATAACAAGTGCATGACTTGCCCATTGGGTAGGCGGCATCTCCAGTGTGGGTATGGTGTGTTGGTTGAGCCACAACACAGATCTCCATTGACATATGCTCCCCATCTCCTTGGGGAAGAGAGATTGCATTTATCATCTCAGTGATGATAAATCCCACTGTGTGATGATAATTCCCACTCACTCTAAATACAAATCCCAGCTTTTCTCTTTCTTGCGTGGTAAAACAGACATAGTGATCTCTCTTGTCCCTGACATCCACATGCACAACTCCGACACTTCCTGCTGCAGGCTGGACGGATATTAACCAGGTTAATGATGCAGTGGGAGGCCAACAATCAGACAGCAGAAAAAGCAACCATTTACCCTCTCATGAATACGCAAATGTTATTAGGTTAAGTATGAGGGTAAAGAGTGAGTGAGTATAAAGGGCGGAGGCATCTGCTTTCTCATTAGCAAATTGTCTTTATAACAAAGAAACAGATCACTTGACACAAATCCTATTTATATATCATTATCAGCACGCCAAGTCTCTGGAGACATTTTGTGTTTATTTTCCCAGTTGTTTTGATGAGGGAATCATTTTAAAAACAGATTGAAATGATTAAAATTACCATATCACAATGAAACTGATAGGGCCTCCCAAGCAGTAAACCATATCTGCATTTGTGATTGTGAGAGAATGAATATGATCATCTGGTGACACCAAATGAATAGAGTGACTTCAATGTAAGAAATTGTTTCTGGTTCAAGTGTCTGCTGGCAAAACAGATTATAGCCTACACCTGGACAATTCAAATCAAACAACTTTTCACAAGGCACGATTGACATCATGTCCTGGACATTGTCTTGTCTTGCTCTTAAACCAACAGACAACATACTGTACATATTTGGTCTAAACAAGAATCAGTCTTGCTGGTTGTTATCAACAATGCAACACCTCTTGCTCCCAGCTTGTAATACCAGTAGTTGACAAAGATAGATCTTGTTGGCATTAGTTCATTACAGGGAAGGCTGTGGGGCAGAGCTATAGCCAAGCCCCATGTTGATTTAGGCCTAGACTCCTAAGGTGTTCATTTTGTCTTATTTCATGTTGTTGTATAGACCTACCAATATTGCATTTTCCTTTTCTAATGTATACTTTGAACAATTTTAAATATTGTGTTTGTGTAAGATGCTATTAATGAATCAAAGGACAATTTGGAGCAGTGATTTACATTTACAAAAGATTCCTAAAAAGTATATAAGGGTTAACAATGTCCTGGTGAAAAGCAAGCTGTGCATTAGCTAAACTAAATGCACCTTCTAAATTATTTGTAGTAGGCTACTTAAGAAAGCTACCGCAAAGCAAATGTTTCATACCAATATCTGTCACATATTGGACATCTTGCAGAATCTATCAAAGACAAAGCTGACAACAATTGATGGGATATACTGCCATCCTCTGGTAAAAACGAGCATTTTCCTATCTGAGTTCTTATTAATGTTTTTATGATCTCTGGTCACCACATAACATATTTTGGTATGTAATACTGAGTTGGAATATATGGTAGGATGCAGGCCTGTATAATATGTATATAATGTATGTATGATTGTATGATTGTATGTATGTATGTATGTATGTATGTATGTATGTATGTATGTATGAATGAATGAATGTATGAATGAATGTAGTGTGTGTGTGTGTGTGTGTGTGTGTGTGTGTGTGTGTGTGTGTGTGTGTGTGTGTGTGTGTGTGTGTGTGTGTATATATATACAGATTATACAGCTAGACATGGGGAGACATTATACAGCTAGACATTGAAATCAACAATACATTGTACATGTAAAACAGAAGAGCTCTACTATGCTGTCTGTACTTCATTAGTTACATCAACATAATTCATCAATAGATTGGTTACATTGTTTTGAACTGTGGTAATCATACAAACTAAAACAGATCCTAATGAATAGGACTAAATAAATCACAAACAAATCAAGACATGTGACTTTGTCTGCTCTGTTGGCCATTTGATTGGTCAAAGACTAGAATGGGGGGCAGTGGGACAGCCATTTTATTATAAACAGCATCCATCCAGCAATATTTACAGTGTACATAAATTTTTTTTAAACTAATTCAAGCGCAACCATGGGGCAGTGTGGGATTACCTCGTCAAAGACCGTCCTGGTTTTCCTGAATCTAATATTCTGGGTAAGCAAACTAATAGCTGGTTTGTCTCAGTAATGTTTGACGGGGTTGATGGGTTGGATGCAGCTAGCTAGCTACGCAGCAGCAACTCGCTAGCAAGCTGCAGCAGCAATAGTCACTCTCTAGCTAGCTAGCTACCAAACAAGATCAGGGACGCTTCCCGATCCTTTGTTATTTGTTGTGTATACGAATATTAGTGATCAGATGTCAATGTGAAATGTTTCGTAGCTATCTCACTTGTAAGGTTCGTAGACAGCCCGATATGTTTTGATATTGCTAATCAATGTTAGTTAGATCTAGCTAGCTACTGCTGTACCGTACCAGCTACCTTGATCGTATGATAACAACTAAGAATAGGCCTTCTAGTACATGCACTTAAAAAAAAAAACAATATTAGTCCAGTAGATAAGCTTCTAAAAAAAGACGATATTGTTCACATTTGAAAGAGAGCAAGAACATTGGCACACACTTGCAAGTGACTTGCATAACAGCACCTGATATAGTGCCAATTAAGCATTTTTGGAGCCTCTAGCGACACTTATAGGTTAATAACGAACTGTAAATGCATATATCTTTACAAATTATAAATGTTATCAAGAAGCTGCATTTATGCAAAATAAGTAAGGTAGGCTTAAACATTTTAAAGGTGGTTTGGAATGTCTAGCTTAAAGAGGTAGTCTCTGGGATATGAACCGTGCTGAGAACAGAGCAACTTTCATCAAAGATAGTGAACGAGCGAATTCGTTTCACTGCCCTCCGACATAAAATAGCAGAGCTTATGCGCCAATCACATTCAACTCTACAGTGTAATATTTCCCTCCCTTCTCTGAAATGTCTTTGGTTTGGATTTTCGCTCTGTGGCAACAGGCTCTATTCTTTATTCTGTTGCATCTCCATTTGAAAGTCTCAAAAGTCAATGTCGCCCCACTCGTTTTGCTATGACGTCATATCTCAGAGTCTACCTTTAAGAACAGAAGCATTATAATGTTCACCATAGAAAACCATAGAAGACAAACAATGGACCATTGAAACCCATGTTAAATCATAGAACTTTAAATGCAACCCGAGAACTAAATAAGTGCAAATGTCAGAAGAAGGCTGCTTTCAAACTAATTAAGTTAAGCTATCATGTAAATATTAAATATGCAATATATGTAATATTTAAGCTTTCTAATGGTTTTTATGACTAGGCTATGTTTAATCGGTAGCGAAGGAATGAGATCACTTGAAAGAAATATTTAGCGACTGTGCTGAAAAGCGCTTTCTATAATCCAGTGTCTAGGGGCAACGCACATTTGTTTACAATTGGCCAGGGGTGTTCTAAGGGAGTGGACTCACCGATTTTCGCCTTTCTGTCTCTGGTAGACACCAATCTTTTCATTTGGCAAGACATTATATTAAACATTCAAGTAAGCTGGCAATCTATGCATGTATAAAAACATTAATATCTTAATTAAACATTAAGTATGAGTACTTACCCCAAAAAGCACAGAAAATATCAGGAAAATGTGATCTTCTGATTTTTCTGCAACTTCTGAAATGACCACCAGGAAATAGTAAATATCATAACTTAATAACGACAAATCTGATTGTCTTAAAATAAGCAGATGGATTGGTAGGGACATTCAACAGCACAAAAACATAGTTTTTTAAAATGATTATTTATGTTTTTCTAACATAGAAATACACTTAATCATGATGTGGGCTTATTTGGAACACCCATGAGTTTAAAGGGTACACTCGATATCCATTAAACCCAGTCCGGATTTCGTCTTTAATCTCACATTAGAAAATGATGTAAATTAAGTCATAAAACTTCAAATGAGAGATAAATCTTTATTTTTATCTCCAAAATTAAGGCAGTATATGTTAGAAATGTCTAATCTTAGATTTTGGTGGGCATAATAGGTACACTTACCTGAATTACAGGGAATTTAGAGACTTTGCTTCAAATGCAATTAATGCATTTGCCTTACTGAGTTGCTCTTACGACTTGCATGACTGTAGATGTTATTGTTGTGATTTTATAGGTTATTATTCGTATGAATGCCGCCAGCAGCTTGCTACTTTACAGGGTATCACTCAACACAATATTCTGTTTTTTCCCCCTGTCAAGCCAAACTAATTCTGAAATGACCTGACATGCATTGTTTTCTGCATATTTCGCTCTCTCTCTCTCAAGGCTGCAGCTGGAATTCTATGTTACATTGGAGCCTACGTGTTCATCACATATGATGACTATGACCATTTCTTTGAGGATGTGTACACCTTGATCCCAGCTGTAACAATAATAGTTGTCGGGACTCTGCTATTTATAATTGGGTTAGTTGGTTGCTGTGCCACCATACGAGAAAGCTCCTGCGGGCTAGCAACTGTAAGTACTGAACACTGTGGAAGCTCCATGAAGGCCTACAAATCATTAAATAAAAGTCATAACAAATCTATGGATTACATTTTGCCAATATCTTATGTCTCTTCTCTTTGTACCACAGTTTGCTGCCATCCTCCTTCTGGTGTTTGTCACAGAGGTAGTTGTAGTGGTACTTGGCTATATTTACAGGGCAAAGGTAGGTGCTGTCTCTCTGAATACTATAACAATTAAAAAGGCTGAATACATTTGTGAAATTGTGAATTACCAATACCATATTAAGTATGTAGGTAAAATTGTATCTGCAGCATTTTATTTAATTGATTGCTGTAGAAAATTCTATGCTATGGCTATGGTCAACTGTTGTTCAATGTGTTCGATGTGATTTGGTTTGATACCCAATTTATCTCAGGTGGAAGATGAGGTGAATCACTCCATCCAGAAGGTGTATAATAAATACAATGGAACTAACACTAATGCCCCCAGCCGTGCCATCGACTATGTGCAGAGACAGGTGAGAACAATGCCAGTGGATTTCTATGGCCTGAATTTCATTTGAGTATTTGAATGATGTCAGCAGCAAGCCAATTGACAGGGCTACAGTGTGGATATTGTTTATCCGTAGTTTACACTGGACACAACATTCAGGTTTTTGCCAGATGAACACACATTCTCTCTCTCCCTCTCTCTTTTTCTCTCTCATAGCTTCATTGCTGTGGCATTCACAACTACTCAGATTGGAGGAACACCCACTGGTTCAAGGAGTCCCGAAACAACAGTGTTCCAGTCAGCTGCTGTAAACCCAACATCAGCAACTGTACTGGCACCCTTACCCGCCCAGGAGATCTCTACCAAGAGGTAAGGAGGAGTCACACACACACACACACACACACACACACACACACACACACACACACACACACACAGTCACTTTCGGACACATGGTTGTTTTTCTGTCATCTACAACTTCAGTTCTTCTGATGTTAATAGTGCATGCAAACAAAGTTTGTATAATGTTTTTCTTTTTCTTCAAGGGATGTGAGGCTCTTGTCGTGAAGAAGTTGAAGGAAATAATGATGTACGTCATCTGGGCTGCACTGACCTTCGCTGCAATACAGGTAAACCTCCATTATAAGTATATAGACGTAGAGTAACATAACAACACTGTAAAAAAAAGAAAGAAAAGTGAGGGCTTTAGTTCCTCACTATAGTGATCCTCATCTGTGACATAGTTGTATGCTACTTCCACTTCCACCTCCTCTAGTGAATCCTAACTGTTAGAAATAGCAGTGATGCTGACCTGTTCCACCCCTGTCTACCACTAGATGCTGGGGATGCTGTGTGCATGCGTGGTGCTGTGCAGGAGGAGTCACGACCCAGCATACGAGTTACTGGTCACCGGAGCCACATACGCATGAAGACGACACAAGCCCGCACCCTGGGCTCCACTAATGTAGAGAGAGACGCCTCACAGGACAGGCCCACAGTAGTTCTCAGCTGTAGGAAGCTCATGCACATCTTGCACAATTCAGGATAACAAGTAGCGTACACTGATGATGGGGAAACAATTTGTAACTCAACTATTTATTGATAAGCTTTGTAAGTTATTTTATTTTAAACATCTTTTTATAAACCACTATGAAATGCTTTAAAGCCAATGTTGTATATATCGAATTGTGTCATTTCCTTTTGCTTATTAAAAGATACAGCATTGTCTGTTTTTTCTTAGCCTACACAAGGGATTATTTGTAGCGTGTATACTACTGTTCAGCGCAATGTGTGGAATGTAATCTTCCCTCATGGGTCATTTTGCACTGTGACTATAGCTCTGGAGGTGTTTTGATGAATATTTATTTCTGTGCACATACCTGCGTGTAAGAAACACCACATACTACTTAATTGTGAGTCAACACATTGCCAGTCTCCCTAAGTAGGTGTAATATCAGTGTTACCCACAGCCCATTGTGTAGATACAGGTTTATTTTGCAGCTTTGTACAGATATGTTTTCTCTCACAAATCCTAATTACAGTATGAAAAGTGGTTCAGACCGCAAGGATATTTCATGTAAACCAATTATGAAATGTTTTATGAGTCTGTTTTATTTTCTATTTTTGTGGCATTGTGTGTAGTTACAACATAGAATTTGTTGTTGAGGTGATATTTAGACATGTACTGTAGCACAGCAGAAACATATGTGAATCAAAATCATGTAAATAGATTAGGAAAAGGAAAGAAGACTTTGATTGAAATAAACTTCCACATTTCAACTAAATGATGGCATGTCATTTACTGTAATGCAGTTTAAAATCTATCCGTGTTGCTATACTGAGAAGAGAATGAACTTGTGTTTTATATTGAGGCATTCTTTGATTATAATGAATTGTATCAAGATCCAATTTACATAAGTGTACTTAAGTGTGGATTGCTAAGAAAGAAAATAGTCTAATGATGATAATAAACATGAAACATTTTATTAATCAGTTATTATATCAAATAGATTATACAGATAAAGGTCGTGTTAGTTTCAGTTGGACTCTCTCCCATTGCGCCATTGTTTAATCATCACTTGGTTATATCTTGACAAAAAGTACAATTTAAGTTGCATAGTAGCGTTTTTTATTCTGTCACATTTCTATATTGGGTAAATGCAATGACAGCATATCTGGTGTGGTACATGTGATGGCAACATTTTGTAGCATCATGACGCTCAGTCATGACTCATTGTCCATGTCAGATCAGTGAGTCATCTCTAATGCTGGAAGCTGTTACTGGAAATATAGAGGGACCGAGATAATGCAGCATCTGATAGGGGACTTTACATGGTTAGGCTTTCTAGGACTATGTTGGTGCCTATTAGATTGACTCACCCACCAGTGTACGTAGTTACACTATGTCAACATGAATGTGTAAAGACAGTTTGAACAGGTTGGGTTTTCCCCATCGCAGATCTGTGTGTGTGTGTGTGTATGTCTAGACGTTGGCCAGGTAAGAGCCTGGGACCAGTCCAGCCTGACCATTCCTCTCCACATTCCACCAGCCATCATCATTCTGCTCTACCACAATAACCACGTCCCCTTTGGTCACAGATAGCTCCTCTGGGTCCTGAGAAGACCATGGGAAAACAAGCACAAATACCCCGTCAGGATCGTATAGCCAGATAATAAAGATCAGGGGAATAGTTATATGAACATTATCAATATAGCTCATCCAGCTAGAGATAACGATATATGGTAAGAGGGTGTCACTGTCAGGAGTTTGTAATGACACCTACAACTTGTTTAAGTATCCATAGTGCTTTTAAAGGTTCAATAAAGAAAAGTTTGTGTGGATGTTTCACCTGTGCAGTGTAGTCATACAGCACCGTGTAACTATCATCAGCTGTCACACCTCCTGATGCTGATGCTGCATGCTGAAATCCTGGTATAGATGCATAGACTCCATCTAAGTTCTCAGCTGAAACCAGGAGGAAATAAGGACATGGCTTTCATTGGAGTTTAGGTGTCATATTGTTGGACTATAATCTGTGACAGGGACATTTGTTATCACTGATTTAGATAATATTCTGTCAAAGACACCTGCATATTCAGTATTCCACTAATGAAGTGCATCTAGAAGCAGGTAGCTATACTGACCACTAGATGGCACTCCTGGATGTGAACAGTCGTTAAGGCTCATCTTTGAACCACCAGAGTTTCCTTGCAGTAGAATGGAGAACCTACAATGACAAATTTATATCACATTCAATTATCAATATGACATTGAAGTTGCCATATCAGATAATGATAAGAGTGTAAGAAAGTAACTCCTGATTACTGAGTAGATATTATTATCATAATTAATAGTGAAGATCTGAATCTTACCTTTTCATGACCCCACCCCCTCCAATACACATACTGCCGTTGTGATCACCTGATGGTTCCTTCTCATAGTAGCTCTCAAACACAATGGGGTCTAAAGGGACCAGGAAGGAATGCAGTGGAATTAGAGGAATGTTTACCTTCTGTGAAGTCTGTAGCTACAGATAGAGAGGGTGCAACTTTTGCATTTGGATAGGATAAGCTTTCATTCTATAACATTTGTAATTGGAACATCAATGGCTACACAGGTGAGAGGAACTGTGAAACTAAGCCTACTACTGTAGATATGATCTGATACATGAGCCACAGTTCTTCGATGTAGACATTACGGCTTCTGTATCAAATGAGCATTTACCTGGTGGATGTGAACCTGTTGTTTTCATCCCTATGAAGAAGTTGTTATCCACAGTGATGTCACACTTTTCCAGAATTGTCCTCACCTCCTCATAGAGCTACAAGATACAACGGTCACATTATTGTACAGTCTTCAAGGAGGCTTTTGTCATGAGCAGAATCAACAGGTCAGTATGACGTGAGCACACCTCATGATGCCACCATACTGTGGTTGAGGGTGTTTGTTCATTAGCTGAGGTGGCCAGCTCACCTCGTCATCTTGGACACATTGCATAGAGAAGTGATTACAATGGTCCCACATAGCACACCTCAGGGTACTGATGCGGTCTTCCTCCTGCTGTTGAAACACCTGAAACAGACATACAGTACAACCCCTCAATTATCCACATGTCCCCCAGAACGTCAGAGCATCTCACCACATATTGGCACCATAATTACAGGATAATATCAGCAGGTTAAGCAGGCTCTACAAGTTGATTAGGTATGTCCCTAATTACAGTGCATTCGGAAAGTATTCAGACCCCTTCACTTTTTCCACATTTTGTTATGTTACAGCCTTATTCTAAAATGGATTCAGTTCATTTTTTTCCTCATCAATTTACACACAATACCCCATAATGACAAAGTGAAAACAGGTTTTTAGAAATGTCTGCTAATTTATAAAAAAAAAACCCTGAAATATCACATTTACATAAGTATTCGCCCCAATCTGAGGTCCTGAGTGCTCTGGAGCAGGTTTACATCAAGGATCTCTTTGTACTTTGCTCTGTTCATCTTTCCCTTGATCCTGTCTAGTCTCCCAGTCCCTGCCGCTGAAAAACATCCCCACAGCATGATGCTGCCACCACCATGCTTCACCGTAGGGATGGTATTTGCCAGGTGATGAGCGGTGCCTCGTTTCCTCCAGACGTGACGCTTGGCATTCAGGCCATAGAATTCAATCTTGGTTTCATCAGACCAGAGAATCTTGTTTCTCATGGTCTGAGAGTCCTTTAGGTGCCTTTTGGCAAACTCCAAGCGGGCTGTCATGTGCTTTTTACTGAGGAGTGGCTTCCGTCTGGCCACTCTACCATAAAGGCCTGATTGGTGGAGTGCTGCAGAGATGGTTGTCCTTCTGGAAGGTTCTCCCATCTCCACAGAGGAACTCTGGAGCTCTGTCAGAGTGACCATTGGGTTCTTGGTCACCTCCCTGACGATGGCCCTTCTCCCCCTGCTGCTCAGTTTGGCCAGGCGGCCAGCTCTAGGAAGAGTCTTGGTGGTTCCAAACTTCTTCCATTGAAGAACGATGGAGGCTACTGTGTTCTTGGGGACCTTACTGCAGAAATGTTTTTGTAACCTTCCCCAGATTTGTGCCTCGACACAATCCTGTCTCGGAGGTCTGCTGACAATTCCTTTGACCTCATGGCCTGGTTTTTGCTCTGACATGCACTGTCAACTGTGGGACCTTATAAAGACAGGTGTGCCGTTCCAAATCATGTCCAATCAATTGAATTTACCACAGGTGGACTCCAATCAAGCCGTAGAAACATCTCACAGATGATCAATGGAAACAGGATGCACCTGAGCTCAATTTCGAGTGTCATAGCAAAGGGTCTGAATACTTAAATGTGATATTTCAGTTTTTTTTATTTTTATAAATTAGCAACAATTTCTAAAAACCTGTTTTCGCTTTGTCATTATGGGGTGTTGTGTGTAGATTGATGAGGAACATTTTTTTAGAATAAGGCTGTAACATAACAACATGTGGAAAAAGTGAAGGGGTCTGAATAGTTTCCAAATGCACTGTGCATGCATCATATTCTTCAATGTTAAATATAAGAGGAACAAAATTACACTCGAACGTGAGTGAAAGACTGATCTAGCCTAGTGTGTATAAGTCAGAGGCAGTGTCATTTTGAGAATGCTAAGAGGATGTGGTCAGAGGCAGGGTCTTGGGGTTGCAACAGTGAAGTGTGTAAAATGCTGTGTTACGGAAGAGAAGCGTGTCTACCTCACACATGCTCTTGTGGGTGTCCTCCCAGTCCTGACGACCCCTCTCTAGCTGCTCAATGTTAGCCAGGTATTGTTTCTCTGCACTCAGAAACATTAGCATAAGGAAATACTTTGAATTATTTCTTTGCATCCTAGGTTTAGCCTTTACAGGGGTTGCCAGAATAAAGATACATAATTATGAATAATAACTTAATTAACTGATAAATTAATATCACAAGCATTTAGTAAAATACAGTGTCCATGGTTCCGACCTGCTTCGGTGGCAGCTTGTTTGCACTGTTTTGCCTTGTGCTGTACCTGAGAGAAAACAAGATGACACTAGGGGAACTGACACAATCTGAATCAAAAAGAGACTACAAACATGAGCTTCTAATCAGGAACAACGGCAACTCAGTTCTCCTTTAACAGAAAAGTGCTGGACATGGTCTCTTTCCTCTGATATATCTCTGTTCCTGTACAAACATATTCTTTTCAGTAAGAACAAGGAATATAAGCTTCTCACAAATAATCACATCAATTACAGGAATTGGCATTGTTTGAATGAGCATTGAATTGGACAATTGGACGTTTTGTGCAGGGTAGACATACCAACAACTAATAGACACAGTGCTTTTCCACGTTTTAGCATACTACAAAAATACAAAGATAATAATACAAAAAAATAATAATGTGAACAGTCCTATAGCCCATTCTATCATACATTCAATCATGCACATGAGTAACAGTGAATGTACTGTATGTGAAACTGCATGTGTCTATGCTGTTGGGTTGCTGATGATTACTTTCTCTGATTGTTTTGGAGTAGTGGTGGCTGTGCTGCTGGTCCTCTCTGCTACCTGCTCTGCCTCGTCAGCCTCTCTGCATCTGTGCTCATAGGTCTTCTTAGACTGGGGAAGACATGAGGGTCATAGGTACATCAACATACTGTACTGAGAGTCTAATCTGTAGTGTATTTTTATGTGCAATAAAGGCAAACGTTTTTCAATAAGTTTAAGAAACTGTTCTAATTCACAATGATAGTTTTTTTTGCAGGTAATTGCCATAAATATACATACAGACACATACAGGTTCAAACATTGACCCACACTCTAATTAAATGGGTACTGTACTCATCTGTGTTTATGGTTGGGTAACCTATGTGTGAGTGGCTGTGTGTGTGTGTGTGTGTGTGTGTGTGTGTGTGTGTGTGTGTGCGTGTGTGTGGGTGTATGTGTTTGTGTGTGTGTGTGTGTGTGTGTGTGTGTGTGTGTGTGCGTCATGTTCTATTGACGTGTCTACATTCTCAATTTCTTCCTTTTACAGTGTTGCTCTCTGAGTGTATACTCTAGGAGATGTCTCCAACTGACTCTTCCTCTTTTCTATGTATGGTGAACTCTTACACATGTTAGAGAGCCTATGCAACATTGCAACCCTACATTACCCTTTAAGATAAGGAAAGTATTAGTTGTGTATGTACTGTATGCCTACCTCCATGGTCTTCTTATATAAGGACAACTTTATTTTCTGAACCTTCTCCATGATCCCCTCAAACTGCACGAGGAACAACATTATGGTTGAATGTACTATGTATCAGCTTATAAATACATCCAAAGATACTGAAGCACACCATTACAGGAATATTTGCATTAATATTAGTTCATATTCAGACCTTTTTCCTCTGTTCCTTCTGACGCTCTCTGAACTGTTCCATCCTCTTCACCTCCTCCTTCAACATTCCAGAGAGCTGGATGTGGAGGTTTCCAATGTTTTCAATGTCTGTTAGAGGAGGAAAAAGTGACTAAAATGATGATAGACATTTATTGGCTGAAATTAAGAAGTAAGAATGAACTTACGTGCTTTAAGATGATCAAAAGATGCTCTCAGGGTGCTGAAGGGAAACAATTGTTTCATCATCAATACAATGTGGCCTGCGGTACTGTAGATTAATTGTGTAAACAGGAAACTGGCATTGAGAGACCCACTGAGGTAGACACACACACACACACACACACACACACACACACACACACACACACACACACCAATTCCAAAGTTTCCACAGGCTACCATGACTCACTGCCACTCTAGTCTACAGAGCCCTTACTCACACATGCATTATTGATATGGTGTCATTTAATATATTCCATTGATTTGACATGATCAAGCAGTATTTAGAAAAACTAATGTATCATGCCTTTGCTTTCAGTGTTGAAGCCAAAACATGTACGTTTGTCGTAATTACAATGTTACATTTCTGGATACAATACTGTATGCAGTCATGTACCTTATCTCTGATTGGCCTCCAGCTTTACGTGCTATTGTCACCAGGTCTTTCCCATATTTCTCCTCTGCCAATGCCCTGTGCATCAGAAATAGATAGGCAGACTTACAAAAAGCTCTAGGTTTACATACTTAAGTCATGCGAGATGAAAATCACAGTGGACAGTCAGTTACAATGTGTGAACAGTGTACAGTCATTCCTGCTCTTTATCACATTTTTCATATTTGTTGTTGTTGTTGCTTTGTATAAAGCGATTGAAAGCCTACTGTACTGTACCTCATCCTTAGAAGATCCTCCACATCTTTACACATCCGCCTGCCATCACACAGCCTTTCTATCACAACCTCATAGCCAATATGATTAGTGAAGTCTGATCCCTGTAGAAAGACGGGATATTTTGCAACCGGTAGATTGACAATGATTCAATGTGATTACAACATAAAAGTTTGACTCAAATTTCCCAATGTTTTTGTGTGTGTGGTGGTTGTGACACATACAGTGTTTCTAACCCTAACCCTAACCCATACAGTATTTCTAACCCTAACCCTAACCCTAACCCAAACAAAAAGTCGAACTTATTTAGAAAGGGTCCTCATAGCGATCCTGCTATTAAGCACACAGCGTACACATTTGATTTCTATTTTGCGTGTTCTCCTTCATGTGTGAAGATGACAGGTAGGTTATCAAGTGGTGTTGTGATGCAAATACAGTTTGGCAGAGACAATGACAGATCTTAACCATCGCTTGGAGGAAGAGCTCCATAGTAGCACTGCCAGAGACATGGGTTTAAATGCTAATACTACAGAATATGTAATAAACTAGACAAAATGTTCCCGGCTTCCCGACATTTGGATGTTGTTAGCTAAATAGCTAAATATTAAACATCACATTTAATCTGATAATCCCAATTCTAACGTTGACATGCATTGTAGAAATGTAGTAAAGGTATGATTTGAAAGAGGTTTCCACCATACCAATGAATTATTAGAGCCACATTTAGTATATACTCTATAGATGTGAGATACATTCTACTCTGTGTAAATAAGTTTAGTCTAAATTCGATTTCTGCTGTGATTGCTTTTTTGTGTTTCAATAAACTCTCTGGTGTGGTGTCGTTAATTAAACATTTATCGGTCATTTTACAGTGTCACAACAAACCTTACAGAAGGAAGAGTGTTATCTGGCTAACGACACATCTTTGGCTAATTAGTGAAAAGTAAACAAATGGTTGAGCAGCAATGGCGCATTTCTGATATAAGAGATGGCCTAGATCTATTAGTTTATTACTGTAGCTTGCAGGACAGACATCATAGCAGTCACAGATAACAGTCACAGAAACAGTCACAGACTGAATAAACTTACCCAAAATGCATCTTTAAACAGCAAAGGTGTCATTCTGTTGTGTCTACTTGAACAGTACTTCCACTAAAGTTATTCCAAAG
Organism: Argentina silus; assembly: GCF_951799395.1. Taxonomy (NCBI): domain Eukaryota; kingdom Metazoa; phylum Chordata; class Actinopteri; order Argentiniformes; family Argentinidae; genus Argentina; species Argentina silus. Next base: position 14,177,403 of record NC_139656.1, on the reverse strand, counting down.
TAAATTTCCTCAGTATGGCTAGCCGGATTCCTTGTTTAGATTAAAAAATATACACGATAGTGAAGTGCAAATGCCGTGGCTGAACTGAAATTAACTGCCAAATGCTGTAGCTGTGTGCTTTATACTAGTTCCACTGTTCAGCTTTGAATTGGGCTCGAATGAGGAAGAGATAACAAATGATGTCACTGACCACAGACAGACCCCTCTGTTGAGATAACGTCTCTGTTGAAATAATCAAAATGTAAATTATGGTTATTATTTGAATAACAGATAAACCAGATTGAACCTCACTCCTAAACTGGTTTTAAAAGAATTCATTGGGCCCAGCCTGGTCCCAATAGGGAGCAGAGTCAAAGGGAAATGATTAATAAGCTTAAAATCGGCTGTGTTAGAAGAACCTTTGAGTAAGACAGAAACAGTTTTCCTTCTTATTCTAAATAGTGTCATAATCTATGAATTACAGTAAGATATCAAACAGGTTGTAAGACATCTGACAGGCTATAACAGCAACAACAACATGCGCTGCCACCTAGTGGTTATTTCATCAACATGCACTAAATCCGCACTTTGAAACAATGCATCATCCTAATTGCAATGCCTGAAACAATTGTAACAACGTTAGCTAACGGTCACACATCCAGTTTTGAAGAGGTCCGTGAAGGTTAGTGACATTCGAATGCAGTACACTAAACAGACCGAGTGAGCATTGAGATAAAACATGTTTTTACAAATGTTCCCTAACATTGCTGAGTGTTACACTTATCTACGCCATAACTGTAAACAACAACGTTGTCATGTGCTACTTTTAAGATGGAAACCATGACCATGTTAGGTGACTAGTTTTTGGCCTACACATATTTTTGCCAATTTCATGTGAAGCTTGTTGTAGGTCACTTGACTACAGTCTGCGGGCAATAGTATCAGAGTGCCATGTCACCTGCAGTGATCAGGCAGTGTCTTACTGCTAGATATGCTCTGCTAATTCTCTTTTAAAGGGACAAATAGTCCAAATATTTTGGATGAAATTAAATGTATGATTTGCAATTTGACCAGAGGGGGGAGACACAGACCGTTGTTAAAATGCCTAATCCACCAATGTCATCAGTGTACTAAACGGAGGCTTTACAAATGTCCAAAAATCCCACTTGACTTGCACAATTTAACCAAAGTCTCTCAATCTCAGTTTTCTCTGCACTGGGCCCTGGGCATCTCCCACTGAGGCAATGGTGACACATGAATGAGCACATGAAAACCTATTGATTTTCAGTGTGAGTAGAAATGACTGTGTGTTTGTGTGCAGCTCCCTGTCTTTGGTCAATAGGATGTGTGAAAATCTGAAGGCTCTGTCAGCTAGGGAATCACCTCGCTACAATCAACTACCTAGAGATTAGAGGTTGAAGGGGGCACTACCAATCAATACAGCCAGTCAAGGCCTAGAATGATATGGCTGTTCGGCTAAAGGATAGTTCTGAGATGTGGGGTTGGAAGTTACAGTTTCATGTTGGTCTGTAGCCTATGCTCGGATTAGAGTATTGGTAATTTGGAAATGTTTTATCCAATGTATCAAATGTAATTGGAACATGCATGTGCTATGAGCCTACACTGTATATCTTATGTTAGTCATTATACCAGAACTCCTCTATTTTGTCCTTGTTCTCCCTCTACCCCTATGCTCTAATCTCTTACGCCAGCTTCTGCAGTAATGGGAGCATTATCCGCCATACATCCTGCTAGTTGTTACTTCCTTGCCCCTGTGAGGGGTGAGGAGTAGGCTGAGAGGGAGGGAGGGAGAGAGCTCTAGGGCTGTGGCAGCCAGGTCTGTGTGAGCCCTGAGCAGATCCGTGTGACTCTGTTTGAGGGCTCTAATGGAGGGGCAAGCACTGGGAATCAGCTGTGCAGCCGTGGCGTGGGCCCACAGGCAGACACAGGCTCCCTGGAGTGGCAGTTATTGAACTGTGACAAACGAGCCGTGTCAGGCCTGCCCCTCTACCTGGGGGATTCTCTAAATGACCTTTCCATTACCCAACCACTGCTGTATTCCCCCTCCTGAGATAGGGTTACACACATAGCCCACTGCCCTGGCCCATTGTCACAGCTGCCACAGGCTGCTGCTTTTTCCCATTGCTGGTGAATATGGTGTTTTGTTTTTGGGCAATTCCATGGTAAGAGAATGATGCTGGGACTTTTCACTCTCAAATGTATACCAAACAAAAACCCTTCATAGCAACATTTATTAAAGCATGCAACTCTATGAAAAATTACTACTTCTAACAATTCTAACTGAACATTTTAAAACACATTTACTTTAAGAACTGTGCAGATTAAAAGTTTGGTAACGGAATGACCATAAAATCTCCCTGGGTTTTTTTATGTAACTACGTTTCCCCAAAACTCAAACTGATAAATACAGTATCTGCTCCAAATTCAAATTTAAATATGTATGCAGAAAGCTCATATGATACCTTGAGTTTGAAAAAATCTCTTTTGATTGTTACATTGTGTACATGATGATGTAGAGTAGCTAAAATAGGGAAACAAAGATAGAAATATACAATAGAAACTGTCATTAAGGTAATCATGTATCTTTTATCAACTTATATATAACCTTAAGGGAAATTGATTAAAAAAAAACTCACAGCACACAAGAAACATAAACAATTTAACTTAAATTAATCTGATTTAAAATCACTGACATTTGTGTTGTTTTTTTTTGTTGATGAATTAGTTTGTAACTACTACTGTATGATTTCCCACAGTTTGTTGTCTGTCCCTGTGGAAGAAACCTTTTGCAACCCTTTTTTGTTAACTTTTATTATCTTCGCTTCTCATGAGGCAGAGACATCTTAGACTTTTTGGGGGATTTTGGTAACAGAATGACCTGGAGACTGGGCAATGATTCTTAAACTTACAGAAGCCAAACCATTTCCTCAAAACACAATGCAACTGTTGATATTAGTTGAACTGTTGATATTAGTTGACTTTAACACTCATGAGGTGTTATGTTTTTTTTTTTACCTTGTTCTGGTAGATGTTTTCTTAGACACTTTCCATATGTTTGGGCAGAAGTCAAAGCCTTTGCTTATCCCTATTCTTATGATGGAAAATGGTTGAGAAAGGTATTTCTAATTTTTTCCCCAAACATATAGACTCTTAGCTTTCACCTGGCACCCAATTCGATATGCTGATGAATTTCACATTTTGATCCTCATGGGTCCTTTTACACAGAACTGCCCTGTTGTCTATTTTCAAGACTTTCAAGCGTGTAGAAGTTTAGAACATTTCCTTTACTTTCTGAAATCACAAGACATACACGGTACATCACACATGCTGCTTGTATCATCCCTAGGTCTCGTTCTACTGGCGCACACTGGTGTGGTAAGTAATAACTGTATCACAAATATATACATTCTTGTTGTTCTTCTCTCACGAGAATATAAACTTGTACAAAACACTTCTCTCACGTTAACAAACATAGTGAAATACTGACAATATGCACACATTCACATTTCCACTCGTATTCGAGGTTACAGGTGGCTAATTAACATCTGACTAACTCACTACCTAGCCAGTTGACTAGCTGAGCACTCGGTAACTATATGACACAGTAGGTATCTGTCTCTTTATCTGGCAAGCTTTTACATATGCCTCAGTTATTTCTCTGATACCCTTACTTGTTTTTACTTTCACCTAACATGTGAGATAACAAGACATACACGGCACATCAGACTTGCTGTTTGTATCATAACTAGGTCTCATTCTACTGACGTTCAACAACTTTAAGACCCTTAAGACCTTCAAGATTTCTGAGCTGGTGTAACAGTGCCTGACATTGAGCTTTATTCAGTAATCACCACAATATATAACCATCTTATATCCTAAAGTACTAGTCTGCTTTACAGTATAGTGTGAATGAGCCACATGTCTAAAGATAATACTCAAAAATAAGAATATGCAAGGGGGGTGTCTATTTCGTATGCCTAATATTGTTTACATGTATGTGTGTGTGTGTGTGTGTGTGTGTGTGTGTGTGTGTGTGTGTGTGTGTGTGTGCGTGTGTGTGTAACTTCACTGGTTTCACATGTTCTCCATCCTCCATTCATCATCCGCCATAACTCCTTATTGACTATTGGCACCAGGCCATTGTCTCCTGTGGTGCTGGGGGAATCAGTCTGCAGAGCGGAGCGGGGCACAGCCCGTCACCAGCCGGCTACAGCCCTGATGACTAGGAATGCAGTGAAGGGAGCATTGGCCACAATAGTGCAAACCTGTTAGGATCCTGACAGATGGATTGCTAATGATGTGTAGGCAGCAGTGCAGGGCCTGTAGTTGTTACTGAGTTGATCCATAGTGGCTGTCACAATAATATAGTTGAAAACCAACAGCTGGGTGGAAGGAGGGGATGGAGGGGCAAGCCCCAGGACCAAACCCTAACAGAGCTTTCTCACGTTTGATCTAAATCTGGCTCCAAATTAAACATTTATTAGCACGACTAATCCGCCATATCACTCTTAAGAGCACCAGGCTTAATCAATTTGATCCTCTACATCCATTACTCCCTGTTATGATCCCTCGCCATTGGGATCTAGGCAGCACTCCACACACACACGCACACACACACACACACACACACACTTGGATGTATGTTGATATGGATTTTCTGTTTTATAAATATTTGATTAGCACTGATGTCGCAGTGATGCACACATGGCCATGAAATACGGGTGATACTTTTTGTTGTGTTGTTTGTTCTGTCCTGTGGTCTTATGAAGGCTAGTTGAGTTCTGTTGAAAGGGGACAAATGGATGAGGGGAGGGAGGTTAGCCTATAGCAGGGGGACTAGGTGACCCCAGTCAGTGGGTTGGTGCCACAGGCAGAATGTGCCCCTGCCTGCTCCTCCTGACAGACTGGATACTGGTGTTGAACTAATTTGCCCTGCGGCCAGCCTGTCCTCAGGGACCTCTGTCCTCCGCCTCTGCCCCAGGCTCTCCATACGGCCCTGACTCCCTCCTCCTCCTCCTCCTCCCCCTCTCCCTCTGCTCTCTGGCCGATCCATGTTTCCAGCTCTCCTAGTGGCGCTCTCATGCTCTGGCCTTTTGCCATCCTGCTGTGTGTGTGTTTATGTGGAGAGAGAGTGGCAAGGCTGCTCATTTGCTAAGTGAGTTCATCCATTTGATAGAGGACAGGGATTCTGCTTGGCTACACACCTCAAAGCCCACAGAGGGGATGGTGAAGCTGCCCACATGTACTCACTGCTCTTTAGAATGGTTTATTTTTTTTGTTTCACTTTCAGTTATCAGTTTTTACTATGGAGTCATAAAGTGGGAATGTGTAAGATCGCTCTTTTCTGGTTTTATAATTTTTACATTTATGGCATTAGCCATAACTCAACTCAACAGAAGGTGTGCAAACTTACCTCAGCTCACACCTTAACATTGACCTCGCCTACCACATTTGATTATGTAAATGGTCAATGTAACAATTGAGTTCACAAAACAGCACTTCCGTAAAATCTTAGAATCAAAAGCTGAGAGAAATTACATATTTCCAACAGCAGGTGGGGCTGTTGATATTTGTACATATTCATTGAGACTTTTACCATGTTTCCACACACATTCCTTTTGTTTTCTGGTTAGTATCACACCCAGCTCTGAAGGCCCCTGGTGAGAGAATTATCACTGGCCACTCCCCCGGTCATCCTAGAGAGAGGGAAGATTGATGATAGAGTGTAAACACACTGTGTGTGTGTGTGTGTGTGTGTGTGTGTGTGTGTGTGTGTGTGTGTGAGTGAGTGAGTGAGAGAGGGACAGAGAGAGAGAGAGAGAGAGAGAGAGAGAGAGAGAGAGAGACACTGTGTGTAGGGGGCCCCTGTAAAGGTGAGGGACAGAGTGGCTGATTATGGGGGTTAGGGTGTGTGTGCGCACCCTCGGCTGGTGGTAGTTGTAGACTGAAGGAAGGAGCTGCCTTCAATAGTGCATGAGTCTCAGTAGTTTTTATGTGACAGTTTGCCTTTGATCGTCAGGGGCTCAGAGCAGTGCAGGGTTCTTACACAGAAGTGGAGGGCGGCACATCACAACTTTTATTGTAGTGGTAAAACTTCATATCTCTCGTATGGGTCATCTGTGTTTGACGATACGTAGTTAACGCTCGGCCCCCGCAGCTCCTCTGTTTACCTTTTCCCTCAGTCTCTTATACACAGATCCTGACCACAGACTGTGGTGTATCAGTACTGTGTGCCCCATTGAATTCTTTGCGTCATACATTTTGTGTATGAATTACTGCAGAAATATTTGAAAACATTTTTTTTAGGTCTGCAGTAGGTATCATATGTATTTCCAAACCAAGGTATTTTCCCCTTTCCCCTCAGACAACAGTTTTGATCATGGCAACAGAGGCAACAGAGTGGCATGTTTGTTTACACAGGTCCAGGTAGGGTACAGTATGTTTACGCAGGTCCAGGTAGGGTACAGTATCGCTGTTCCAGTGGTGTTGTGCTATGCGGTGGTGTGCATGATTATCGAGCGGCGTGTCATGCAGGATATGGCCCAGTGTGGCTCTGTTGACTGCTCTGCGGTCAACGCTGCAGGGAGGAGGCGTGCGGTTAGGCTGCAGACAGCCACGGTCGTGTAAGGGGATCAGCTGCTCTGTATACTCTGTCTCTCTCTCTGTCTCTGTCTCTGTCTCTCTCCCTCTCTCTCTCTCTGGGCCCTCCTCCTAACCCATCAAGTCCACGCCCCCAAACCCCCCCTCTTGCCCTCCAGCGTTTGGGCAGGGCCTCAGGCTTCACCAGTCTTAATGGTCCCCACTATGAGAGAGCATACCCCCACCCCGAACACACGCACACACACACACACACACACACACACACACACACACACACACACACACACACACACACACACACACACACACACACACACACACCAACTAACCACAAATACATCTCAGTGCAGTGCCTGGGGCTAATGGAGCTGTGATAAATGGTGGAATTAGCCTGAGGGGAGACGGAGGAGCACCACAGCCAGTGCTCTGATTCAGCCCTGTTGACAATACTGCGGGAGTTTCATCAATTGTGCATGGGCCCAATGCTAAACACAAACAATATGTGACTGAGGTTTGCCACAAGCAGACCCGGAGCTCCGTCTGCCCCCTGGCTCCTGCTCTGCCTTTGTCTCCTCTCTGTATGTCTGTCAGAGTCAACCATTCTGACATCATCCTAGAGGATAAAGGGGACATCTTATTCAACATCAAATGTATTGTTTGATATGATGTGTCTGATTCTGACTGTGTTGGGTCCTTGTAACATACAGTGCAGTAGCCATTGATCTTCGTTCAGATGATGTGACACACATTTTTACTGGTACAGAAGTGTATGTTTGTGTGAGTGAAGTTGGATTGTATCTTAACTAGCATTCAGGCAGTTGATTTATGAGTTTATTGTAATAACACCCAAACCTCTTTAACCCAGAGCTTAAAGGCCTAATTAGTTCTTATCAAGTATTAGTTCCATCTCCACTTTGATTTATGCCACCTCGTACATTATGGAAGAAGACGCTCTCTCCTGTGTCTGGAATCTCTGGATGTGAGGCATACACTATTAACATAATTTGTCTGTAAACATGACAGAGACTGAAAATAATAGTGAGTAATCTAATTTGAGATAATTGAGTTACTTTTGCTTGTCCTTTTGTAGGGAGTCAATAGCAGTGAAATTAAACAAATAGGTAAGATAAGTACACAAAGGACACATTTATAATATAAGAAAGACAATTAGTTCACGGGGGGGGGGAAGAATTCAAGTCACGTATACAGAGGAAAGACATCATCACATTATTATTATAATTCATAGGGTTAGGGTTACACAGACCATACATTACACGTTTTTCATGGCTTTGCGATTAGTTTCAGGGTTTCAGTGTATTGGTTAATTTAATATTGAAACACAGCCAAATTAGTTTTTTGAGAAGACCACTTACACGTATGCAAAAATAATTTAGCTAAAATTATAAAAAGATTACATATCATCTTATATAAAAATATAATCAAGAAAATATCTTATTCTTTGTTACCCCCCCAAAAAAATAAATAAAATAAGATAGTTAACTTGTGAGTCATGATCCAAGGCAATGAATAACATCACATCAGTTGTCTCAGTGAACAAAACAATGATCAAATTGGTTCATTTAGTGATACAGACGGGTGAGATCAAGGGTGTGCTTGATGCATGTCTTGAGATAAAGTGGTAATTTCTCAGCTGTAGGCTTGAGAGCTTTTACTCATGTATTGTGCTGTTTATAGTATATTCTCTTCCTGTCACTGCCTCCCCACCAGTCCTTCTCTTACCACAGAGCCTCATTCATTATCTGCTGAGTGTTTTGCAGTAGCTAGGCCCCTCCCCTCCACTGTTAACAGCAGCAGTGGAGGACACATCTCTCACTAGTTGACTCGTCATTAACTAATAGCATGATAGAGCTTTACTCCCTATTACTGTACCACTCCCCTCCCTGGGTCGCATAAATCATGTTTGTCGTCTTTCATGAGCTCCACTCAGGGTCTTCTCCTCAGGGGACCATCTCTGAGACCTAGCTGCTCTCTGCACATGGGAGTATATAGGCATGATGAGAATGGTAACTTTACCTCCCCAACCTGTCCCCTTTTTTATACCCAGTGCAATGGTCGTTTCATTCATTTCAGGCCAGAGCAACAATAGATACCTCATTGTTTAAGCTGTTATGATCTTTTAATGTCTTCTATTACTGTATTATCGTAGCCCCAACCATTGTCGTAGGCACTGGCTTTAATATCACTTTCAATAAAGGGAGGCTACGATAATTTGTAATACCATTTAAGTCATTTGTACTTTTTTTTTGTGACGGAGACAAACTGAATCCCTGTGTATTTTTATCTGGCCCATCGATCTGGTTTTCCCCTCCTCCCGCGGGTGGCAGCCTTGACCTTCAGTGGGAGGTATCAGTAAGCCATGAGACCTCCGCGTTGGGCCGCTGAGCTCCCCTCTCTCTCACACAGACTCTCACACAGACACACACACACACCGCCACGGAAAGAGGGGGGAGAAACACAAGGTTCCTGTTCTCTTTGTTTGTCGTCAGCACCTTCTCAGGCGGTTGGGGTTTCGCCCTCTCTGGGCTCAGCCGAGCGCTGCGAGGGGTCTGTGTGTGTGTGTGTGTGTGTGTGTGTGTGTGTGTGTGTGTTTGAGGTGTGTGTGTGGTGGGGGGGCTCTGCTGGAGCTGCAGGGGCCTGTATTGATGTCCGCTGCTTCCCCTGGGCTGGGCTCTGTGGGATAGTGTGTCAGTAGGACAAAGGCATGGCGCCATCCGTCCTGCTCTACGCGCCAGTAACTAGAATTAATTACAAACCAATCGAATTCGTTGCAGCCAATTGGTAAACTAATTGGTAATTTCAGCTGGACATCTCGCTGTGGTGTTTGGCGAGGTCCTGACCGGTCCCCTTCAGAGGGACTTTTGTTCTCCAGGCCGTGCCTGAACAGAATGGCCTTCATAGCCGCGGGGCTAGCAAGACGTGCACCAGTGACCGGGCCTGCCTGGTCTGCCTGGCCTCTCTGCTCCAGCTGCTTGTCTTGTTTGTGTTTTCTAGACGGTGGATGGTGGGGTCAGCTTACGGCCGCTCTGGAGTGGCTCTGCGATGTGGATGCGATAGAGGCTTGGCCCTGGGCCCTTCCAGACATTCCCCTCAAATAGGGCCATTAGTTGAGAGCAAAGACCTTTTCTTCCAGCTCTTTCAGGGCTATTCTCAGCCCCTCACATATTCTATAGGACTGGTAATGGGTAAGGGTGGTGGGGATGGTGAAGAATAAGGTGTTTGGGGGGAGGGAGCAAACTGGATTAAAAGCGACTCCTCCTGGAGTACAAGGCAGTAATTTGTCCTCCAATAAACCACTCAATAAACTATACAAAAAACAGAAACATTTTTAAGTTGGATATTTAGAGTTGTCAATTGCCTAAAAAGACAGATCAATTAATTAGTTAACACCATAACTCAAAATCTGACATATGCACTCACTGTTTTTTAGCACACTCAGTTTTGAATGCTGCTACAGTAGCTTTGTTGGGCTACTATACTGCAAACAACCTAGGTTACACTCAGCACTGGGCATGTTGTTTAAGATTCACACCATCTCTCAAACAGCCTAATGCTTACTCTTCAGTGAGGTAATATACCTTATCATGGACTGCTTTCAGAAGAATAGCCTATCTAGGTTTGCATTTGGTTGATATAGATTATGCACTCTAATAGTAACATTACATTTCTTTTGCAAATTAAAGATGTTCACATGTAGGTTACACAACGCATGCTACAGTCTACGCTACTGAGAGTAGCTTTCTTCCATGAATTTCATTTATATTGGGCACACTTCAGTTGTTTTCATCATGACCATACTGTATCTAACTATGTTTCAAACCTTTATCAGCAAACTCATAAAAAACATATTTATATATCAATCACTGGGATTATCTCCTGGGAGTTGTGTAGGGGGGCCATGCATAATAGCTCTCTGGCTGGACTGGGAGTTTGGATAGAGCTAGAGATCAATATCTTCTTTTAAAAGAACATATCAGAGATACAGCTAAGATGACATACTCTAAAAAAGGATTGTAGTATTTAGGGTTGAGAATTTACAGGCAGGTCCAGTATGCCTCCATTCATGCCCTTTAGGATTACCAGTTCTATAGGAGTTTTCCAACTTCTAAAGGAAATGGTGAAATTGACACTCCTCAAACCTTCACTAAATCAAACTATAAACCATCCTCGATGCCCGCATACAGTACCAGCTGCAGGCTAACTGCCACCTATCAGCTGAACGTAGTTGAGGTTGATGCTAGCAGTGGCCTCCTCTCTCAGGTTACAATACATAGAGCTACAAAAGTAAGCAAAATTACAAAATGTTTTAAATTTTCCCTCATGTTTTAGTGCTTTTCTTAAAAATAACAACCGTGATTCTGCGGCAGTCTTCCCACGGTGATGCAAAGTTATCACTGTCAACTGCAGATGAAATTGCAAAAGATGGATTTTAATATAAACTGCCATATATTCAATCTTCTAGACATACGGCTGCACTGCTTCATGTAAGTACCACATGTTCTAGTGGGCTCTCGTTGTAAACACTGTTGTTGTTTTTTGGTTATTTGACTGCAAAAAAAATGCTATTAAAAAATGCAACATTTTCACATTTACTGAAAATGGCTGAATGGATCTTTATGAAATTTGGGCTATTTAGTTTATCACCACTCGAGTAGACATGCCAAACAGCTTTAAGAAATATTTAGTAGAGAAATTATGATAAGCAAAACAGCCTTTTTCAATGCAATGTCCAAGGCACTCTGCACTCTGTGTCTCTACAATTTGACTGTTTATGGCTATCATATTCTTGTTTGATTTGCACACTCTAAAAAAATTCTCCAAAGGGCAATGTGTTTCAATCAGCCGTCAACATGTCTAGCTCTCAGTGTTTGGGAGGAAGTGGATGAAAGGCATGTGAAGGTGCCAGGTTTCTGAGAAGCATCAATCTCCCAATTAGGCCTGAAATAACTTGGCCAGACCTGGCTCTTCCTCCATGGGTCTAAGAGAAAGAGGGAAAGGAAGGGAGAGAGAGGGGAGAGGAGAGAAAGAAGGGGAGAGAAAGGAAGGGGAGAGGGTAAACATAGGGGGGATGAGGAGAGAGAGGGGAAAAAGGGGGGGGGGGGATGGAACCTGTCAGCGGTGGAACCAGAGAGGCCAGGCTCAGTGTGGCAAAGGGGGGCAGAGAGAGAGATGTGCATCCCTGACAGCTCTTCCTCTACAGTGTCTCTGTCTGAGTGAGCCCCCTGCAGCACATTAGTGTCAAGTGTAAGGTCTATTCTTTCCCCAAGCCAAATGGACTTTTATTTGACAAAAGTCCTAGATGCCCCTTTTGTGCAAATCAGGTGAAATTTTTACCCCTGCAAGAATTGGATTGGGGTTAGTATGGTCATACTGTACCTGCTGGAGTCTTAGCTTTTTGGTAGTGTATAGTGTAGTGGGCAATTTCACAGCAACGATAAGGCCCTAATAATGACCCTGGGACTCAATTGTGCCATATTTGAAAATATCTCTTTTGGTTGTTGAGCTACAGTAAGTGAAGTGAGTTTATATTCAGTAACAGAATGACGGTAACAGAATGACTAAATGGGTCCCCCACAGATATGCATGATTTATGGATTTGAATGTCATTCTGTACATGATGACGTAGCTAAAATAGGGAAACAAAGATATAAATATACAATAGACGCTCTCATTAAGGTAATAATCTATTATGTTATCAATTTATATATATATATATAATTAAAAAGGGAAATTGATGAAAACTCACAAAACACAAGAAACATAAACCGGCCTTGGCAACTCTTAATTTAAAGTGATTCAAATCAATAACATTTGATTGAAAAGCATTTTTTGCCACTTTTGCCACAAAAAACTGAATTTGAAAAAATTAAATACAAGTAGGCCTATGTCATGCGCAGACACACACAGCGACACCCAATCTGCTCCTAGCTTGCCTCTGCAAAATAAAAACTTTCTTTATTGTCTGCAACAGGTGTGGACATGATCCAAAGAATCTGGTTTAGGGACACCACACCATATGTGTCAGGGCGCTCTTTAATGATGAAGACACACATGCTATCTTTTTTGTAGAAGTGTGAAACATGTATGTCATCATTCTCAATGGCATTTATTTGCCCTACATATTTGTGTGATTTGCTGGCTTTGCCTTCCCCACTGTACTCAACAACAATGAAGTCTCCATTTGGAGCATGAGATGAGGATGTTGATGCGGTGCTTGGTGAGAATGTTGATGCAGTGGTTTGTAACTACTTTTTCGGCTGTCCCTGTGGAGGAGCCCTGTGGAAGAATCCTCTGTGGAAAGGGTTCTACATGCAACCCAAAAGAGTTCTAAGTGGAACCCAAAAGCGTTCTACATGGAATCCAAAAGGGTTCCTTAACTCACTAACTGCCAAAGAATTCCGGAACACTCACCACCTAGAGTGTCAAGTGTGATATTAATGTGATATTTACCTAGCAACAATACTTGAATTGGCTACAAAATGAAGCATCATAATTTATGCTTTTAGGTTCTGTAGGGCCAATTCAACTTCAGTTATTCCGTTACCGATTTGGTAACAGAATGACTAGTTTTAATCACTTATTAATTCATAAAGTAAATTGATATAATTAAAAACACTACAAGTATTTGTTAGGTCTACCTATACGTCTTACTTTTGTTAATTTTAATTATCCTCGCTCCTCATGAGCCAAACATTTGAAAATATCTTTTTCTTTTGGTAACAGAATGACCCGGAGACTGGGCGATGATTCTTAAGCTTACAGAAGCCAAACCAAAAACTAAATATAAGTATTGATATTAGTTGACTGGGGTCTATACTTGAACATTAATTAGGTTAGATTTTTTTAACACTTTTAAATACTTTCTTTTCTTTCTTTCTGGTAGATGTCAAAGCCTTTGCTTATCCCTATTCTTATTATAGAAGATGGTTGAGAAAGGTATTTCTCACTTAATTTCCTCAAAATATAGACTTGATTTGATATGCTCTGATGAATTTCACATTTTGGTCTTATGGGTCCTTTTACATGGAACTGCCATAGTACTGTACATTTTACCTCATGATGACAGCTTATGACCTGCAATCGCTTGATAACCTCCTCTACCTTACATTTTCATTCTATTAGACTGTTTAAACTCTTAACTGTATCATTCCAATGGCTCTTTTCAATTCAAAAATAGCTAAGGACATTCAAATGCCTGCAGTGATTCAGAGTTCATTGTTCCAGAGTTATGCTTGGACTTAGTCCAGTTCGGAGAACAGAGGTGAAGCCCAGATGCCAAGCTTGTTCTGGCTCGTTGTGACTGGGTACCAGTCTCCACGTCAAGCCCTAAAACTGAAAAACTGCTGTCCCCCCCGGAACTCACATCATAAACATACTGGGTCAATGGGGGAAGCTGTAATTCAAGGTAATCCACCAGTTTATTGGCTCCAACAGAATGACCAGTACACCCATAAATTGATTAAGGCATAAAAGTGCAGGGCTTTTAAGCAGACCCCCAATTTGTGCTTTTAGCACAGACTGTACATTGATTGGTTTACCAGTGCTTTGCATACGCACATGGCTTTGTTTCCCATAAGGGCAATAACTCAGTTTACTGGATGTAGAAATGTATTTTACATGAGCTAGTTGTTAGTATTACATAGACTCCCAATGGGGGACTTAGTAATAGTGAGCTCCAATCATCATCATTATCATCATAACTAATGCTGTTTCTGAAGTGGGCTGGTAGTTTTCTGAGAGGTGATCCTGTAACCATGTTTGCAACTAGACAATGTGGCGTAGACCTTTCACCTATTAAATTAACACTGCTGATTTATGCATGATAAATAGAATTGTAAACTGAATTAGAAGCACATTCCCTTCTCAGATGCCTATTCTACACTGCGAGGATCTCAGGAAGCCATTGGACCAAAATGGAGGATCAATTGCTGCCCGAAAATCATTTGTTTAATTTGATTTGTAGGGATTTTCTCTCCTTAAGCACAGAAACAGTGGACGACTCAGAGAAAGTGTGGTTTGAGTCTGCTGAAACATAGGTTCAATATGGACATTATTCTGTAACCCAACACCACAGGAAATAGATATTGATCATGATGACTATTTACTCACTACGGGCGAGTGGAGCCAGGGTCTACCGCTCTGCCTTGGTGGAAATGGTGTTATGGGCCCTCTCTCTGTGTCTAGTCTATACCATAGAGTTATCTACTGTCTACATATGTACATGAGATCCAGAGTGCTGCTGGTTGAGGTGCAGCCATGCTGTTACTGAGTGCTATTTGTGTCCTGCTCCTCTGGTGTTTGCATTATTCAAGTCCCAGAAAACTATGTGCCCTGGCTCGGGCACTGGCTCTCGGCTCCCATCAGTGTCTGCATTTTTATCAGGCTGCTGTACCTGCAATGTTGAAAAATTCATCCCTGGCCAAATGCACAACTAGTCATGCATGTGAAAGGACTCCTAACAGGTTCCAGGCTAGTGTTTCATGTGGGCTCTTCTCTGGGCTGACATCATACTTCTGCCTCCATATCTGTATGACTTCCTTACTGTGATTTGATTTCCTTGAAATGAATATATTGTGTGATTTTCCATTTATTCTATATTCATGAGGATGATATTTTTCATACTGAGTGGTTCAGAACTGCCCCTCTTAGTGAGAGTCCCTACTATAAAGTGACTGGCCCTAAGAATAACCCCTGAAGAACACCATCACTTTTGTTGATCAAATCTGGAAGAATGGAGACATTTTTTTAACCTTCAATGCAGTCCACACTTATGTTTTCTAAATTGCCTGATACAGACATACGATTCTCTTGTGTGTAACTGTTTCACTCAGTTTCAACTCGGTCTATAGCCAGACTGTATCACCACAACAGCAAGACAAAAGGGGTCTGGAGCATGTTGGTTCTCTGTCCAGACCCCCACACTGATTTCACTCTGTAGTTACCAGCTCATGAATTATTTATAGGGAAATGTATAGTTTTTATCAGGCATACCCAGGGAATTCCATCATAATTGATTTGCTCACCAGACAAACAGGATGTACAGTACAGGATGATAGCAAGATGGGGAATTCTAGAAGATTCACCACAATTGATACTGCATTATGATGTGTGTGTGTTTTTGTTTTTTTTATCAGGCAAATGGAATGATGACGACTAGGTGTTACTGTGTCAGTGTACAGTAGCCTACAAGTGACATGATTTCAGTGAGAGATCGATAGATAGATAGATAGATAGATAGATAGATAGATAGATAGATAGATAGATAGATAGATAGATAGATAGATAGACATCACAGAACATCACAACACACTATTCGTACAGAATAAGGACTGTGTAACTGGGATGTACTAGGAATAGTGTGATTTGTATGTGTTTAGGAGAGGACAGAAAGTCCTATGTAGATAGAACCTACTGTAAGGGGACTCAAGTGCCATGGTTAAACTGGAGAGTGTCATAGACCCCCATAGAGCCAGCCACTGAGTCTGGTGAGAGATGGAGGAGTGGGGGAAGGTGGAGATGGAGTGATGGAGAAAGGGGTGGGGGGTGTTGGGTCCCCTTGGGGCCATGACAAAACAAATCCAATCCAACCCCTTTACCCCAGCCGTACTGCACTGACCTTGCTACACGGCTTCCTTCAAAACAAAAGCATAAGCCTGATCCACCAGGCAGGCAGCAGTGCTCACTGCTCACACACACAGACAGAACCATAATGAATGAGTGGTTGTGAATGGATGGCTGCGTGCACTTAGAGCCGGGCAGGACTGGCCTGGGGTGGGTGATGAATTGACAGCAGCTCCATGGAGCTGACAGGCCCGGTAGCTGCCTGGTGGGAGTACATGTTTCGGTACGGCTGGCTGCCACGGAGAGGAGGAGGATTCCGTGGAGATGATGAAGCACGCGGCTCAAGTTTCCTGTCTCTGATGTAAGGCCTGCCTGGATCGATGGCTCCGCTGGGGCCAGGCCCTGCACACTCCAGCCTGCCTGCTCTCCATCTCCCTCTAACACTCTCCCTCTCTCTATCGCTCTCTTTCAATTTCTCTATAATATTCCCTCTCTCTCTCTCTTTCTCTCGTCTTCCCTCCCTCCATCTTTCCTTCCCTCTCTTGCCCCAATTTCTCTCTGTCTCTGTCTCTGTCTCTCTCTCGATCCCCAATCTCTCTCTTTCTTTCTCTCTCACTCTCTCTTTCTCTTTCTCTCTCTCTCTTTCTCTCTCTCTCTCTCTCTCTCTCTCTCTCTCTCTCTCTCTCTCTCTCTCTCTTTGTCTCTCTCCCTCTCTTTGCAGTCACAACAACCCCCCCTCGGACCACCTGCTCCCACTCCGTCACATGGGCAGTCCCCCCACCCCTCAAAATATTTGGCTTCTTTGAGGTTAATTGAGATTTCATGTGCCTATATTCCTTATCACTCGATTAACTTTGATATAATTACATACAGCAGTATTATTCAGAAATAATTTGATTATGTATTGTCATTTTATGTCAGTGGATGGTAGCGGGATAGTGATGGGTCACATCAGTTGATTATATCATAATCGCTATTGGTATACAGGATTGGAAATCAGTAATCAAAGATAATCCACAGGGTTAAATAAAGAGCAGCAACACTTGGGCTGCATATGAAGGCCTGGCTGCCTACAGTATTGAGATTAATGGATTTTTAATGGCCTTTGGGAGGGCTGCTATCTCCAGCCAGATCAAAAGGGGAGCAGCGTTTGTCTTGGAGTGGCCGAGATGCCTCGCTGGGTGGCTCAGATAAGTAGCCCGCTGTTTAGACTCCACAGCAGCACTTGTTAAAGACCAACAGACATGTTGTTGAGGGAACACTCTCTCTAATTGTCCTCATTAGTTAACTGTAGCCTTCAGCCTTCCTGAGGCAAAAGCTCTATTGTTAGCCAGCCCTCCATTCAACCATGGGTTTCGTGTCGCCTTGGAAATCCTTCAGTGTGGTTGGTCAGTGGGGGATAATGATTTCATATTCCAAACACCACCACTATGTCACCACACCTGACATAGTTGATTGTCCTGATTTTGTACAGTAACTGCCTGAGATTGAATGGTAGATTAAGAACAATTCCTAGGTTGTAGAAGGGTACTGACAATTGTTTGTGAATTTGCTTGGTTTTACAATTTAAAAAAATAAATAATTGGTTTTACTTACTGGCACCAGTGATACCCTCATCAGGCTACAACGGACGTGATGCAGGCAATCGTGCAGCCGTGAACAAAGGTCCAAAAACTGTGAAATATATACTTTTTGAAACTGCAAAGCTCCCAGTTTTATAGTGATCCAGGTCTTTAGATGTTGTACAATTCCATTGTGTAGATGTAGAGAAAATGGCGCCGCCGATGCCGGTCGCCGTTGTGAGAGCTCCGCAGAGGATGTGCGTTTTTTTAGCTTTTATGTGTTTTCTAAACTTTCTCATTGTGAGAAACTCATTTTTACTGTCCATACTGTATATTTTTTAGTACTTCTATTTTTATTTTATTGTATTTTAAAACTTATTGTGTTGTTGCACTACTCTGTGGCACTGTCACTTTTGCATTTCACTGTATACTTGTATGCACGTGACAAATAAAGAAATCTTGAATCTTGTAGCCTGCTGAGGTCATCGCTGACGGTAAGTTTCTCAAAACCAAGAAAATTCACATCCCAAATTCTGTACAACATGCAAAAATCTGAACTTATCCTTTAACAGTACTTCATGTTGTTTTCCCAATTTCACCCAAAGAGAGTGTTAAGTGTTTTCTCAGTCTCAGGTATAAATAGTGTGGTGGTATCGCTTCCCCATGTTTATTTTGGTTTGTGTTTGGAAATGCCGTAGAGCGGCTGGTTTGGGCTGGGTCTGGAGCTGTGTCTTTGATAGATGTGTAGACTGAGTGCAATGTTCCAGAGGAGGGACTGACTGGAGACCACAACCCTCGGAGGAGTAAACACAGTTGAGCCTGGACAAGAGGAGGAGAGGGAGTGAGGGTAGCAACGTATCCATGGGAGAAATAGTACTAGTAAATGGTACCCAAAGACCACTATTTAAGACTCATTTTCAAAGATGTTGATGAATTTTCAGTGACATTGTTCGGACGAGTGCGAGACTACCTTGAAGTTGACTTAGATTGTTTTTCTGTTGGTCCAATGGCAACTGGAGGACAAAGACTTTGTGGGATTTATACATACAGTACACTCAGAGGGCCCTGCTGATCCCTGCTTTTATGTTTCACTACCTTCGCAAACTCTACACAAGTGTCCCAACACAAAATGTTACGCTACTTGCATATGGTTATATTACTCTGACAAATCGAATACATTCTCCCTGGGCCCTTCCTGGGTCTGAGATGATCTAAGATACCACAGGACGAGACTGGCTATCTCATTCCATTTGTGTGTGTACGGCCTCCTGTCCTGGTGTGATCTAAGTCTCCCTGACATGTGACATAACCACAGCAGACACCCCAGAGCTGATAGCACAGGAGAGCAGTGCGGTCTAGGGAACGATCCCTGTGTTTGTGGTCGACTGCCTCCCTCCTCCCAGATACGGCACCCTTTTGTGCTGGCACCAGCCACATAAATATTTCAAAACTCTCCAAAACCAAGTTGTCAGGACTTTGGCTGTCTCCAAGCAAATAATTCATACAATCTCCTGTCAAACATGTCCTCAATCCAAGTGTGTATCAAGTGGTTTCATATCCACAGGCACTAAGGGCGAGAAATAGAGAGTTACAGTATATTGTGTGGTATGTGTGCCCGCTCTTCTTACATGCGCTACTGTTGTACAGAACCCAGAGCCAGAGGCGTTTTACCATGGCCAAGGTGCTGTGTGCGGGGATTTGTGGGTGCACAGTGAGAGTTTTTTTTCTCTTGTGATGGTTTTTCTTCCATCTGTTGACAGAACCATGGCAGAGCGAAGCTGTAGAGGAGTGCTGCTGTAGTGTGTAGCAGCAGCGTGGCCCTAGAGGCGTCAGAGGTGGTAGAGTGGCGTAAAAGAGGGAGGGAAGGCCCGGCGCAGAGCTGTTGACTAGCGTGTAATTGGCTAGCCTGGGGAACACAGTGACCCATTGACTGCAGGCTGGTTGGAGAGGCGGCTGGCTGTAGATAGGGAGAGGCCTGGTGGCGAGTCAGAGGAGTCTCTCTCTCTCTCTCTCTCTCTCTCTCTCTCTCTCTCTCTCTCTCTCTCTCTCTCTCTCACTGCCGTGTGCCCCAGGATGTGGAAAGAAGAGTGAGGCCTGTGATAACCTGCTGTATTAGCAGTGTCAATAAATACAGGAGTAGCAGAATGTCAACATGTAGCCTTCCAGTCAGGAGAGCAAGAGGAATGTGAAAGGCAATGTATGAGAACTGAAATACTCGTCAAGATATCCTAGAGTTTCTTTCACTCTCTTTCACTCTCTGTCTTTTTTAGTCTCTTTCTTTCTCTCTCTCTCTCTCTCTCTGGGGTTACACATACGCCTGGTCTGTTTTTTACATGCATACTTCAGTTCCAATGCATTCTTCCTATTTTTGGTTCCTACGCTGTGAAAACTACAAACATGCCGTGTGCACCACCAAACAATTTACCCATGGGGCAACCTTGGCGGAGTCGTGAGACAAAATCGCTAGATGTCTGTACACAGCTTCTCTTTCTCTCTTCCACGTCTTCACATAAACCTGAATGAGATGGTCTCTATCACCCTACTCATGAAGACATTCATGTTTAATCAGTGTTGATTAAGATATTCACACCCCCGGCAGTCCTCTGAAGGCAGACAGGTGTGTAAAAGGCTGTCTGAACACTACCTCTGTACCCTGAGCCTCTGAGCCTTTGGTGGGCACGGCCTCTACAAGGTCTGACTCCATTAGTTACGACTCAGCTCCCCCTCGCTGCTCCTCTGAGTGTGAGGATGTCAGCAGAGCAGCCCTGTCCATCAGCATGCCCCCCACCACTACCATCACGCACACGCACGCACACACACACACACACACACACACACACACACACACACACACACACACACACACACCTCTCTAGCCCCTGTTAGGCCCCACACGGACCGGGGGGCTGGCAAGCAGAAACATTCAGCCTGCTAATGTGTTCCAGTCAGGCAGTGGAGCAGATAATCTGCCGTCTCTCTGAGACCAGGCTCATCTCTCCCCCCTTGTGTTGGTGATGTATTTTCTCCCCTCTGTGTGTTATGGCTGCCTGCCTCTCGTGTGTGTGTGTGTGTGTGTGTGTGTGTGTGTGTGTGTGTGTGTGTGTGTGTGTGTGTGTGTGTGTGTGTGTGTGTGTGTGTGTGTGTCATTTATATGAAAATACCTCTTGAGCGATTCTGTTAGCATACTGAATCTCATTGGGTAATGTTTTAATTCAGGATATGTTTTATATAATTATGATAATGTTCTCATTGACCTGAGTAATCATATTATGTTCAAGTGAATTATGATCTAAGTCATTTTTCACTAGGGATTGTATTATGGCACTTTGTATTACAACATGTGATAAAAATCAAGGGGTTTCATGGTGACAAACAGGCTAGTACAGTTACAGGGTCACTCGGTGGGTCAAATAAGTGATCCACTCTAGACAAGTGAAATACCTCAGCTTGTCCATAAGTGTGTGTGTGTGTGTGTGTGTGTGTGTGTGTGTGTGTGTGTGTGTGTGTGTGTGTGTGTGGACCCATAGCATTTACCCATTAAGTAGCATTTTTCTCCATGCATTACTGCTACATCTGGATTTGGACTGCACATTAGGACAATCTGACCAATTATTTACCTATAATATACAGTATACTGTATGTATAACAATGGTAACCTGGATGATGTGATAATGCTGATAATGAAACAAATTCAGTTAGTATTCTGACTCTGAATACCGTCACTAGCAAGTCCTGGTAAACGGCTCATCTTCTTTCCTTTAATTATCCTTTCAATTTTCTATCAGCCTTGGAAAGAGCATAAAACTGACTTGAAGGTGTTCCCCTTCCCCTTTTGTATACAAATATTGTACATTCAAATGAGTATTTAACTACATGTGGGTGGGGTGATTTATGATGATTTGTGTTTATGCTTATGGAAGAGACAGCCTGGTCACAAATCACCATGAGGCTCATTTATCTGACAGGCCAGAGTGGACAGGCTGAGACAATGAACATCATCACACAGCCAGGGGAATAAAGGATGGAGAGAGAGAGAGAGAGAGAGAGAGAGAGAGAGAGAGAGAGAGGCAGGTAGAGGGTCAGAGAGACAGAGTAAGAGAAAGAGAGCATAGACAAACATAGAGAGAAAGCAAAGAGAGAGGGGGGTGAAGAAAGAGGGGGATGAACCGAGAAAGAGAAGTAGAAAGTAACAGACAGAGAGATAGAGAGGGAGAGAAAGAAGTAGGGGGGGGGTCAAATCTTATTAAAAATGTCAGATGTCCTTGGGTAGCAGCTGACACCAGTGCTCATCTCCAGGTCAGAGGCAGGGAGGCACTCTGTTTAATGACATTAGCCATGGCTGTGTGCTGGATCCCTGGGTTGGACACAACACACCCTACACTTTCTCAATGTCCACTACCATCACATTCTCATAACTCTTGCTCAGCTCTTTCTCTATATGCATTATTAAGTCTAATCTTTTGCTCTGACATACCCTCAACCACTGGTAGGATATGGGCAATTTAAAGTTTAACAAACTATACAGCTCTATGCACAAACACTACAGCTCTATGCACAAACACTACTTGCTACAATTCCAACATACATTTTAAATGAATTACTTTTGGTTTGGTAACAGAATTACCCTAAAATCTCTATTTTTTTAATGTAACCACATTTCCCTTTAAATGTTTGCTTGCAGATCTCTCATTGGATCACGTGCGGTCGAGTGCACTTCCACTACAGACAGAGAGTTGAGTTCACCATTAGATTCCCTGCGAACTTAGTGGCTGCCTCCTTGAAGACAACAACACAGACAAGATATGAATCTACTTAACGAGATAAAACGAAGAATGATAGGGCACAATGGTTGATTTATACACCCAAGTTGCATCTTTGATCACAGCGTAAGGAAATGACATCACAACAAGCCGCAGCAATGCCCACCGGTCCTGTCCAGTCAGCCACCTATAGCCTATTACTCAGATAGCGTCTGAGTCGGAGGCATCATTGGCTTTTATGAGGCTGTCAGAGGTCTTCTTCTCCTGTCATCTCTCACTGTTAGAATAACAAGCTCTCAGCCAGAGCCAAACAGAAGGTGCTGGAACCCAGTGTTATTGACTGCACCTCCGTGACTCAGGCTCTGTGCGTGTTGACCCCTCTCTCCCAGGGAGCTTAGGGATCACAGAGTCCAGGCTGTGGCGCCTTGGGAGAAACTTCTTTGATGACTCCAGATTTATAGAGTTGTTTTACTCGTGGGCCCACAGCACCCATGGCCATGGTTCAGGAAGGATTCCTTATCTCTCAGATGATTTATACTTGTTAGACGTTTGCTGAGAATTCAGACTCTCTCTTCCTGTAATTGTCGTAATCATGGGAGCTGTGGTTGTGATGACGCAGATAGATGACATGCCAGTCATACTTATATTTTGAAGTATTTCTTATATTCTATATTTGATTCTCATTAAAGTATTTTATGGGCTGATTTTGATCATAGTACTCCAGCCAGGTCCATAACAGAGCAGTCACAATAAACTGTAGTCTCCCATATATGGTGAACAGGGAATATGTCATGTTACAGTCCTGCTTCTGACTACTGGTCAGTAGATGCAACCCTTATGGAGCTTCACTACCTTGCCCTGCAATAAGACATTGTCTCCTGACCTGATAAACATGCTGCTCTGTGTGCATGTGACAAGTGTTGGTTGTATATGCCTGACCCCTGATCCTATGCTCTCTCCTTAGAGGAACCCTCCATGCTGGCCAATCTCTAATGCCTCTATGGCTCCACTCTAATTCATTACTTCCCTTTTCTCTCAGGCCATATAAAAAAGATGCTCTGACCGCTGATACCCCCCCATCCCATCACCTCCGATGCGTCCATCATGACCTGGATCTGATCTTCAGCACAACCCCACTTAGGTATTTCTAATAGATGTTTGTAAAGGTTATTTTTTGTGGGGCAGTCCCACAATCATATTTTTTCCGTTTTTATTGGACAGAGACAGTAGGAGAGGGTATGTCAGCAGGGCAATGGCCAGATTTGAACCCATGCCGACATGGGCATATGTGTACTGTGGTGCTAGACCACTGGACCACCCCAGGCCACTCTTATAGATGTCTGTGTTGGTTCCCCCTGCAACTGTGACCATGCTTACCTGATGTTGTTGCATTTCAATACTTGTGTCCCAATGCAGTCCAAAGAAAGGAGCATGTGGAAGAATGGCTTGAGGAGGGGCAGAGGCCTGTGATGAGTTATGCTGACATTGAGAGAACTGTAGTCTATTAAGGTGTGATGGAGGTCTTTGCAATATGAACTTTAATAAATATGACAAATATGAGTGCAGCAGTTTGCGAGGGACATTTGTGTTGCATACAGTAATGCAAGCCACGGTAATGGCCACAGTAAAAAGTGACCATAATATGATCTAAAGCAAAGCTGTTTCTTCCATTGTAAAGTGGGCTTATTTGGGGGCATATTTCTCAGCCTACTGTCTGGGCTTAGTAAAACAGATTGAGGTTATCTGATGTAGCCTAAGTTAGATGTGCATCTTAATTTTTGTAGTGAGCTCTTGATAGCAACACATATATGGGGGGTCCATGGTGACATCAGTAATGGGACATAACTAATTGTGTTATTAACCACACAGTTTATTTCAGCTTGTCTTAAATCCTAGATATTTTCATTTGGTGTCAAATGGCTCTAAGAGTGTAGAACGTTTATATATTCTAGGCACATTTTCCAGTTGAGTAGCTGTTGCTTACTCTTTTCTCACACACAATTTGTTATGTGGTATTGCATTCACGATCTTGCCAGCAGCCCTCAGAGCATTCCATAACTCTTGCTGGAGTGAAGGATTTTTAATTAAAATGAAGACAGCTGGCTGAACTGTGTAGATGTCACAAATAGTTTTCCTCTGAAAGTGGCCCATCAATGCCTCCATGTCTCAGATTGCGTCAGATTCCTGCTTTTTTAAGAACTTGTTAATCACACTGTGTTCTTAATTTAATTATCAACACCACGAGATTGATGCATCCAGAGATGGCTGGATGTGGGAAAACCGAGGAATTCAATCGCTCCCTTCGCGCTTATAGCTTGTCATCTGTCCCGTTTCTGTATTATATATTGATATGCTTATGACCCAACGCATTTGCCATATTGGATTTTTTTATTGCTCACCTTTGATCTTGTGCTAAAGAATTACCACTGACCTCTCAATGTGAACACAGGAGGATGGTCATTGTGTGTGTGTGCGTGTGTCCGTTTGTGCATATGCGCGTGCGTGTGTGTGTGTGTGCGCTCATGTGTGACAGTAGGCTCATTTAAGGTTGGTGTGTCCTGTGGGTCACAGGGTTGGAAGGTACTGGGGGGCTTGATGAAGTAGGAGGGGGGGTAGGAGAGGTTGCCCCCCAGGGCTGAGTGGAGGGGTGGGAGTTGGTTGGTCATGTTCATAAATTCTCGCTGGCGGGCCAGAGCCTAATTGAAAAGACCGGGGTTAGAGCAGGACCCCTGAACTGTGGGCCCTGTTCCCTTCCCACTGCCCCCAGGGTATTCAGTCATAGCAGTGCGATCTGGGTGTCAAGACGAGAGTCAGGATGGGACTGTCTGCTACATGCCTGTAGTCATTTAGAGAATGTCTTTAGAGCATCAATAGTTCTGTTTGAGGTAAAAACTGAATTGTTATTAAAGCAGAAGGACCATCGCTTCATCCCGGTTTTGACTTTGAAATCTCTGGGTCAACAAAGGAATCATAAGGCTGAATGCAGCAGCAGAGCTGGTGTGTAACTCTATCCAGTGTATCTTCACATTGTACATAATGACACATAGCTGTCTTTTGAAGGGTGACAGTGAGCCGAGTTGGCACTCTGCAAGAAAGGCCTCAAATCTGTCATTTCACACCAGGAGGAAATCCATCCTGGACAGCCTTTGTGTGGGACAATAGGGAGGAGATGGTTGAACATATCATTTTGACACGCTGGGCTTCTGAGAGGGACAGGTTTACTGCTGCTGGAGGTGGGACATAGGTAGGATGTTGTTGCTGTGAGACCTCTCTCATGTTACCCTGAGCAGGAGCAGACGGTCCCCCTGTCATCTCTCTCATTCAATTCAATCTCTCAATTCTTTTTTTTCCCTCTCTCTCTCTGCCTCAGGCCAGGGTCTCTGGGTCTTTTTGTCCATGCTACAAGATGACAACTGTCGATCACATTCCCCTCACATTCCCCTTTGGGTCTCCACTCTGGCCCTATGAGCTGCTTAAGCACTCCACAGGCTAACACTAAACCTGACGGATTAAAGGCCAAAGCTGTGTTGATCTGTCTGATACTGATACAAACAAAATGTATGCAAAGGAAGTCATGCTTTGTGGCACCAATATTCTCTTTTGTTATCTGGAATTAGTGACTTTAGAGGTCAAGCTTTAGGGGCACATACATGTTCCTATGGTCATAGTGGGGACGGACGGATGGACGGATGGTTGTCTTAGAGGTGTAACAGAAACAATCCCATTAAGTGGTGGATCTCCTTTCACACAGATGACTGAGCATCTGCCACTCCTGCAGGGCAGGGCAGGGCAGGGCAGGGCAGGGCAGGACATAGCAGGGTAGGGGCAGGGCCCCCACTGCTGGCCAGAGCTCCCCCACCTCCCCCCACCTTCCCTGGGGACAGAGAGACTGTCGGGTCAGGAACCCCCGGGTCTACACAACCAACATATAGCCCACTAATGGCCACTGGCTTAGTGTAAAATCCCAAAGCCCCCCCACAGGGTTGAATCCTAAGTTATTCACATTTCCAATAGACTGTAGGTTATTGTGTAATACTGGGTGGAGGCCCTAGGGACTGCGTAGGTCTCCGCTACACCAGTGCTGACGTCAGTTAGATTTGATCAGAGAATTTCACTTAACTCAGTGTTTTGAAACAAGTTCGCACATATTTAGTTAGTTACACATGTCTGATGATGTCATGATATACATTTTTCAGTTTCTCTTGTGAGAACATTCATAAACAAAGTCTCTTTAACTGTGTACTTACTCTATAACTTATTCACCAAATTAAGTTAAGTTAGTCAACAAAATAACCGATACACTTAATATCCATTGGTTCAGTATCGGATTGTACAGTCCAGTACGGATGACAAGGCAATTGGATGATTAGCATTGATTACATTTGACCAGATTTCATGACTCCAGAGTTCCACACCGAGCTCCAGACAGACAGCTTTAGACTAGATGAGAGAGTACACCTCTGTCCCTTCAGTGTTCACACTCATCCCTGTTCAAAGTATCTCACACCCCCCATCCCCTAATTAGAGACTTGGACAGACTCGGCCGACACCTCGGTCGAGAGGGATGCACATGTTACACAAAGCACTGACACCTGCTGTTTGAATGGGGATTAACCCTACACTTTACTGAGGTAACTAGCGTTTGATGCCGCTCCATGTCATCACCATGTCATCTCTGCTCTGGTGTGTCAGTCACTTGTTTGTACCTGCTGTCTTTCTCCTTACATGACTTCCTATAGCCCCTGTGTCGTGTTGTGTTGTGTTGTGTTGTGTTGCGTTGCATTGCGTTGTGTTGCGTTGCGTTGCATTGCGTTGCGTTACGTTGCATTGTGTTGTGTTGTGTTGTGTTGTCCATCCTCTCTATGGGGCCAGGGCCTGTGGGGCTTGTGTGATGTTGCCTCACGTTCGCCTTGATGAAAGGTGAGAACTCTGAGAAAGCTGTTCTAGTCTGCTACAGCGACCTGCTTGTTCTGCATGCTTAAGTTGGCTAGGCAGGGAGACAGAGAGGGAGAAAGGGGGGGGGGGGGTGGAGGGAGAGGGGAAGCAGGGGAGTGAGAGAAAGGGAGAAGGGGGGCAGGGAGAAAAGAGACTGGACAGTTGCTGGCAGGAGGAGACAGACAGAGGCATGAGTGGATAGAGGAGGGTAGACAGAGGGATGATCAGGAGAGAGGGACAGAAGAG
Source organism: Argentina silus (assembly GCF_951799395.1). NCBI lineage: Eukaryota > Metazoa > Chordata > Actinopteri > Argentiniformes > Argentinidae > Argentina > Argentina silus. The sequence goes on along the minus strand of NC_139656.1, from coordinate 14,149,721 downwards.
ACAGAGTGAGAGATAAGGAGCGGGGAAAGACACACAGAGAGGAGAGACCCAGGGAGTGTGTGGTCAGTGAGAGCCTCTCACCAGGCAGTAGGATAGCTGTATATATGGCCAGTGTCTGGGCTGGTCCACTAGTATCTGTTTCAGAGGGGGGTTTTATGTCACTGGATACAAAGGGAGGGAGTAGAGATGAGATAAGCTTTCAGATAAGAACATCTCCATCTGTGAACACCACCTCCTACAAGCACCACCCACTCTCCACAGAAACACTACTGACCCACCTCAGGCACTGCAGTTCAGATGTATAACAACTACTCCATTACAATGGTCAGTCTTCAGGTGGAATGTTTATGTGTATAAAAGAAAGGATTGTTGTGTGAAACTAGCAGACTTTTGCATTGATTTTCAGTCTGTACTTTAAGAATACTGTCCTCAAAAATGTGTAATGGACATGCAATGACAGATTGCTGTGTATAATGTATGTCAAATATGTGAGACAGAGAAACAGATGAACTCAGATGAACTCAAGCTGGGGGGGAGGGGGGGTGAGGCACAAAAAGTGTGTTGTGTGTGTGTGTGTGTGGGGGGGGGGGGGGGGGACTGCCATTCTTCAAAAGAATGGCTGTCTTCAAAAGAACACAGATGCGCTTAATTTATGACCACTTTCTGTGATTGAATAGGAAAGCTGGGGATCGATCTGCGGCCCTCTCTTTCACCTGTTAAGAGCTTTTTCTCATAATTGGCTGCCACGGCGATGCCAAAACTGCGGCCTCCTCGCAGCGCACAATAGTATGTTAAAGTATGTGTGAACCATGCCTATTTTTTTCCCTTTGGGCTATTGATTTTTAAATGAAGTATCAAAGAAAATCAATAGTAATCAACAAATAGAAGGCAACGCGCTGTAGTGTCAGATCCAGGGGTGCGGCTTAATCAACTTTGTTGCCTGTCACAACATGATGGGAGAGAGAAAAAGTTGGGAACCTGGATAGAATGGAAAGTGAGTTGTAGGATGAGCCATTTGTCATTGGAAGGGAGGGGTAGAGAAATAGGGGGAAAGAGAGCATAGAGGTACATGGATGACAGACTTGTGTGATCCCCCACCCCTCTATACCCCACCCCCCCACCCTCCTTCCCCCACTTGTTTTTCTCACTCTGTGACGGAGTCGTCACCCATGATCGGCGCTTCTGGTGTAAAAACATTACAGTATCCTCAGGCTCTGGATCATATTACCCCCCACGGCCCCAGCCAGGCCCAATCAAAAGGAGCCTGTCCAAAATGCTAAATGAATCTTCAAGTGAACTGTGAAACAGGCAGCCTACCTGCCACTAACTGTCAGCACCTAGCCATCTGTCAATGCCAGAGGTCTCCTTAAACACTGCATACCTAAACGTTGAGCCAACGCTGAAGCCACATCAGTCCAGACATACAGGCAAAGCCCAAAACAGAGTAAGCCATTTTACATTAATGTGTTTCATACAATGGACAGGTAGTGGACCAGCATCTACTAGACAGATTTCCTGCTTTTACTCCTTTGTTCACTACAGTACATTTAGTGTTGCTTTTCATGCTAATCATATCTAATCTTTTCAAAACTTCTTGTATTAGTTTGATGACAACATTTGATATACAAGTGCTTTCACACATGCATGGAGTGATATCTTCTTTAGTTGCTACAGTAAGTGCCCCTGCTCCCTTTTGCTAGTTGTCAAATGCACATCAACGTGTTGTTGTGTGAAATGTGTTGTTGTGTGAAAAATTGGAAATAGAAGTTTAGTATGGGGTCTGCACACTTGACCTGACAAGGTGGAATAACTTCTCTGTGAGTCAATGAGGGGATGCACTGTAATGTACTACACTCAGTGTTTGATGTACCTGAATGTATGGACCCCACTATGAACTTACAGTGACAGGGTCACAATGCCATCTTCCATTCAGACCCGCTCCTGACCACTCAGTCCAGGACTGGACCAAGTGTCCAACTGTGAGAGTGCAGCTTTACCTCACATCTCTGCAGTTAATGTATAATAGCTTTAATACTTGTGATTTTGGTCCAGCAGCACTCTGGTCTCCACCAGGTGGAATGGTCCAATGACGCCACCCCCTCAGTCTGCCTGCCTGCTGTGTCCTGGGCCCAGCGGTGAGAAAGTGACAACATAAGGAGTAGGGAGGAGGGATTCTGTTCCTTGTCACTCACAACCTCAGGCCTGCTGTTAAAAGGAAAAGGCTTTTAGAGGTTGTAAATGGGGATGGGGGAGACAGAGGGAGCCGAAGGGTAGATGGAGGGTGAAACTGTGTGTGTGCGTGTGTGCGTGTGTGTGTGCATGTGCATGTGTGCGTGCGCGCAGCTGGGAGTTGGGGAGACCAGGCTGGTGCAGAGGTGAGCTTGAGCACCACTGGGGTGAAATTAGCCTTTTTAATGGAGCATGGAATTTAACTTGTGAAACGCCTCTCACTGCGTTTACAGCCCTCTTGTTACCATAGACTACAGTGGGATTGAAAAGTGGGCTGTGTTTGTGTTGCTTTCTTATCTGTGGTAACTGGCAGCAACAGTTCCTACTCTACCCTGCTAATAATGTACATACAGTACAGTCGCCTGTATCTAAAGCTGTACCAGAGGCTCTACTGTTATATAATAACAATATACTGCAGGCGTATCTATTCACAGGTATGTCCATGTCCAGTATGTGCTCTATTGGATATTTTTCGTCATCCTGACGTCAGTAAAATGTTTCATGGGAAGGCACCTGTACATGATATCCCCCATCTGAAATGAAACCACTCAGTTTAAGTCAAACACTGGGTGACATGGTCATGCAGCATTCTCTGAAATGCATCTCTGAAATGCATGAATGCGCAATAGATATATTGTATGTGTTTCTTGTAAGCAGCATTAAATACTAATTCGTCAAGCTCGCCAAGCTCTTTTCATGACATGAGCTGTCTGTATCCATCTTCAGCAGAGGTGAATGGAGGGACAGCGCTTGATTAATTCATTATTATTTTAGCTTTTGAAGCCTTGTGGGATTTTTTTCTTGCCTACAATTACTAATATTTATAACCCCTGGCCATTTAACTGGGGCTGCTGTAACAGTAATATATTGCTTAGCAATTGGTCCTCGTTTAACCTCTCAGATTGTAAAGCTGTCATGGAGGAATAGTGTAATATTCACCTTGATGAAAGGGCCAGATATGGTTCAAGCTCGGCTGAAAAGCTGGAAACTTTTGAGGCTCTAAGTCGGTGTGGGATCAGACAATAAGCTTCAGGATGTGGGCTGGATGTGTTGGTGTGTGGATGACTGCTTCTGAACTCCCAATGAGAATTTAGGGTAGTACTTGAGGCTCTAATTTTTTAGACTATACCCTGTTGAATGTCTCATGTTTGATTCAGTGTTATGGGGATGAGTGTTATGGTGTGAGAAAGAGTGTTCCTCTTTCTCTCTTTCTCTGTCTCTCTGTCTCTCTCTCTCTCTCTCTCACACACACACACACAGACACACACACTCACACACACTCACTCTCCCTCTCTCTCTTTCTTTCCTCTCTCTCTTTCTTTCAAGGACTAAGACAGTTTTACATTTATCCCTTCTTTAAATCAGTTTTGAGTAAAAAAAAAAAAATCTGATGACCACATCCACTTACCATGGGACAATACATTAGAATTTCTTGACTTTGTCTTGATGTAATGCTGTTTTCTCGATGTGCATAATTCTCCATCATTGTAATTCTGCGGGTGTGTGACAGGGATCATACACAAATGCTGCCATAATCTGAGTTTGTGAGAGAGCCCTGAGCCTGGTTTATTAGATTACTGCTCATCTGCACCACACACACACACACTGGCCACTAATGGCTTTGTCCCATTATGACAGCAGCTGAACTGTAGCCATGCTCTAGCCTAGCCCACTTATAGAAGGTACACCACAGTGTGTGTGTGCGTGCGTGCGTGCGTGCGTGCGTGCGTGCGTGCGTGCGTGCGTGCGTGCGTGCGTGCGTGCGTGCGTGTCAGTGTGTCTGTGTGTCTGTGTGTGTCTGTGTGGGTGTGTTTGTGTCTGTCTGTCTGATCAGTGACCCAACTTTGCCACCTAGTATTTTATTCTTAAAGGGTGATTTTATATCCAGTTTGAGGTTTAACAATCTTCTATGGGCAGGGCAGTAGCTAAAGCAATGTATTCCCTCCATGATTCAAATAATCCAATCATAGGAAGTGACATTCTTCTCTAGGAATATGATCTACAGTACATGATCTAAGTAGTTTGATATATTGTATATTCATCTGATATAGAATACCAGAAATACAAGCTTTTCTCAGAAGTGCTATTTTTACAAAATAAAAACCCATAAGATAGGGAGACATCATCAAGACTGCCATGTCTGTAATCATCAACCTTTGCTGGTCCAAGCCATGCTCTACTCTCCCTGTGGCCTGAGCATGTAGTGTCCAGCTGTGTTATAGCCTATTATGGCTGTTCCTGAAGTCGGAGCTTGATGACATTAGTGTGGTGAGTGTGATTGACAGCTGAGGGTTCTCACCTGTCGCAGTGGGGTGGGGGGATTACTGGCGCCGGTCCAGTCTAAACAGGACTCATCCCACTGCTCCACACTCAGCACGTCCCAGCACAGCCCTACACACAAGAGAAATCAGTCATCCATCACTCACCCTGCCACACACACATAGATAGGCCTACCGATACAAATGAACACACAGAGACACACATACACACACAAAAATACACACTCACTCAGATAGACTAGTGGGACAGTATGAGGCATGAGGGGGTAACACTTTACATTAAAGTCCTCTTTGTAAATAGTTTATAATTAGTTAATAAATAATTTATAACAAATTTATTCAATTATAAATCATTTACAAACAGTTTCATTTGTTTCATATTGTTGTTAAATATTCACTTGGTGCTTGCCAAATAGGGAGCTTGCAATCAGGAGCCAGTTATTAATGCTCTATAAATGCACTTATAAATGCTTTGAAAACTAACCCTGATATGAAATCATGCAACATTATTTAAAATGGTTGCACAGTGGTTAAAAGTAAATTTTTACACCGGATTTGTGTAATTACTCTTAATTTATGGACTCTATCTATCTTTGCCTCTATCCTACTAATACCATCATGACTACCCTCAGATATGGTAGAAACTGATATCCTCCACTTATTGATCAATTCCTGATATGGCAAGACCTCATTGGACAACAGTGATAGCAGACCAGTTTTCTCTTCATTGCTTTTCAATAGGACAGTGCAGGTTCTCCAAGCCTCTCTGGGTACACTTTTATAATATTGAAAACATTTAGAAAATTGGTTAATACAATATTTCATGATAATTGTCTAATACTGTAATAATCTTTAAAAAAAAATCTCTATTTAGTCCAATGAGTGTTCTATGTTGTCCAATGGTACAATGGTAGAATGAAAGACACATAAGGCACAGGTGACGCTTTGTTTAGAATCATTGCCTGAAGCAAAAATGGTCAAGGTCTGTAGGCTTGGATTTAATGGCTGCTACTGGGACACATTTAACCTGTTTATAGGGCTTATCTTATTTTGAAGAGAAAAATAACTATTTTGAAGGACTTTCAAAAAACATCACAAACCTAGAAGTGGCTTTGACAACCGAACTGTAGGTGCCAGCTCTCTCGTTTTGCTCAGCATTTATAAACCCTTTACAAAGGGGACCTTCATGTAAAGTGTCACCGGCTGGGGTTATTAACTCCCATGTCTCTCTGTCACAGTAAGAGCGATGTGAGGGAGGTCAGAACTGGTGTGTGTGTGTGTGTGTGTGTGTGTGTGTGTGTGTGTGTGTGTGTGTGTGTGTGTGTGTGTGTGTGTGTGGGTACGTGCATCCATATGTGAGGCAGGAGACAAACCATCTGTTTGGCTGGGTTGGAGTGTGCTTGATATCCCCTCTGATCTCGACAGCATGGCGGTCCTCCTGCAGATGTTTTGGTTGTTTTTAGCACTGCTTTGTTTTTGGTTTCCACTCCACTGTTTAGAGAAGGAGGATTACTAGTTGTTCACTGTGGGACATTTGAAGAAGTGTTCGTCAGACTGATGCACAGCGGCCACTCCTGTAAAACTGTCCTGCATGTTGGGCCATTACATTTACATGCTGTTGATGATGCACTGCTCAGAGAGATTTACAATAGGACTTTAGATGAAGGAGAAGAGAAGACTGTGTTTCCTCCGTCTGGCATCTGTTGGGAGCGTTTGAACTCGGAATCAATATGTCATAAAGTGCTTTAAATCTCTAGATTGTTTGTCTTTAATAGCGTACTTGATATAAATAATAAAGGTGCCTGTGAGGTCATATTGAACCACACACCCTCTTTGTTATGGATTCAGTTTCATGACTTTCAACTGTTTGGAATTGTGTGCTTTGCAGTTCACTTTACCTCAGGGTCAATTGTACCTCTAACATTTTAGATTTACATCGAAGCTAAACTTTTTTTTCACTGTAATCTGAACTATGTAGCACTGTTCAATAAGACCGTTATGCAGTTCATGGATAGCATTTAAGTGTCTTACCGCTATCAACCCCGTTCCATGATTTTCTCAGCAACAATTCTCAGTTGTCCATCTTCTAACGATTTAACCTGGGTCACTTGTATCTGTGTAAGACTGACTCATTATAGTGACTGACTAGGCTTAAGGAACCATATCGATGTTCCTTTTTCCTCTCTTACTCTGGAATCTGTTTGTCTAGGTTTATCTTCTGGCAGCTGACAGAGGATCTCTCAGCTGGTGTGGCTGATTGACCAGTCTTATCTACTGTGTCAGGGCAGTTGTTTTAACTCAGCTCTGAGAGGGAAATATGGATCTGAAATACTGTGTTAGCATATCTTCCTTATTTGTTTTGGTTGAAAATCTTGCCTCCTTTCCTTAGTTTAACCCACTCTCTATCACCAATATGAGGTTGCAGAACTAATACAAATTAGTGAATTGTTATTCTTGACCAAGGAGTGTAATAATAAGCCACACGTTTTTGAACATGTTTTGAGTTGGCTGAAGCGGAGTAGTGAATGGCCTAGTGTTGACTTAGTGGTGAGAACTGGCCTTGATGCATTATGGGATGTCTGTTTCCAGGTTGGCCCAGCCAGAGAAACCAGGAAATCAGAGACAGTCCAAATAAACAAACGTGTCAGTCGTAGCATGGCCCTCTGAGCTGCCCTGCCCCAACTGTTTTCTTATCTACTCAAGACCTAATGCTGAGACAAGTGACACTTCTCTCTACTGCTCACTAACTGTTTTTCTTCCACTTACCCAGGGTAAAAGACCATTGGACCTTGAAGGAGATGAGATGAGGAAACTGAGTCCTAAATAATCCATAATACATACGGTAACGGTACATAACACTGTAGCTCATCAGTGAGACTAATAATGAATAGATACATCCATGCCCTAGACAGATACATAAGGCACAGATCTGGCGTGGACAGTGGACAATGGACGTTGCAGCCATGACGTGCTGTCAGTGGTATTTAGCCCTGTCACTGGTGACGTCTCATTACTCCACTCTTGATCTACTGATCAATAAGGTCAGACTAGATGGATTAGTGCTGCTGTCATGCTGTTTATAAAAGCAAATATACTATCCCTTTATTGGCCAGCTGTAATTCTCCTGCTAACTCGTGGGTCAGGTTATCACCAGACACATCATGCATGTTGGGGGGCGGGGAATAGAATGTTGATGGTGTCAATCATTAGCAAGTGGGAGGAGCCAGGGCCTTTAATGGATTTCCCCAGAGATGGGGGGGGGGGAGGCTGTAAGAGAAGAGGAGGAGTCCAGGAGGAAGCGGTAAGTGTGCAAGCTGTCAACCCGGTGGAGCGGAGAGGAGGGTCTGCTCCAGTGAGCTGTATCTGCTTGCAAGCTCAGAGGCCATTGCCTCAGGGTCAGAGGTCACAAGGCTAGGCATCCCTCTGTAGGGGCCTGAGATCAGATATCCTCACTGCTCAATAGACAGCTATCACTGTTACACAGATTGGCATTCACAATGCTACTCACTCCATGGAAGGGTGAGTAATGAATAACTAATCCATGTGACAGAACTTGATGTTATTGTTTACCATATTGGCATATTGTGTGGTTATTGCCATGGCTGAATTTGGGTGCTATAAATTATAATGTGACAGTATAAATGGATATTGAGCCTACCTCCCACCCCTGTCATTTCTCCTACCTCAAAGCCAGACGCAGGTTTTTATTTATGGTGGTTTAAGCCTTGTTTCTCCCTCGGAGCCCTGGCCATCTTAGCGCCTGGGTCCAGAGGGGCCGGGCCGCCCTGTAAACCAGACAAGGGAGCTTTTCCTGTTCTAATCCCCCTGCCAGATGTAAACAAACACAGCTTCCCTCAGTGCTGGACCCTGGCTGCAGCAGTCCTAAGGTCAGGACCAATATCCCCCCACTTTGACCTAACCACCATCTCTCATGTCATGGAGCCACCCTACCTGGAGTTTGTTTTCTCTGCACTATCTGATTCAGTGTCCACTTTCCCCCCTCAAAGGCAGGGGATCATACACAGCAAAACCCCCTTTAACTGACCCCTCCGACCCCCCCCCCCCTACCCCCCCCCCCAGTCTGGCAACGTTGTCCATGACCCCTCCATGCTGCTCCCTTGGTGACTGCTAATGGTTTATTTTGTGTCAGACCACATTTTGGCTTCCCCCCCTAAAATTTGTAGGACTCACTGGTTGCGGGACCAGTCGTGAGCTCACATGTTTACATTTGGGACCCAAGTGTTTGTCATGGCTTTCAAATAAAAGGTAGCTGAGATGGACAGTGTTTAGGACACGGCTGGGGGACTGTCAGAAACACTGGTGTGGCAGATATTTTCACCAGGGTGCGTGTTAGAGGGCTCATTTGACAGTTGTCAAGGCCTGACTCCCTGGTGTGGCTGACTGGATCCAACTGGAGACATACAGACCCTTGATAGCTACATTAGCCACCTTATACTAGTAGTAACTCAAATTTGAGTTGTCATATTTCACCAATCTAAACACCAAACTATAGTATAGTCATTGATGCAGTTCTTGTCAGTAGTATAACAAATAGTGTTGGAGTAAGGCTGGAATTATTATCCAGGCATATCCAGGCTGTAAAACCATTAAAAGTTATGTGGAGAAGCCCAGCTAGCTGCAGCACATATCTCTGAGACAGAAACACCCTTGGACACCCAAAGGGGGCTGCAATCCCAGACAATTGTAAGCCTCAACTATGGCCCCCACAATCCAATGGGAGAGGCGCTGTGGCAGGGTTCGCAAAGCAGGCAAACAACTGATCACAAACCTGAAAGACGCATCCTAGCCATGTCAACACGCAGAACGTGTACTGGACAGAGGGTGTTCATACACTCATGCTCCAGAGAGGAGAAGGTCAGGGAATGGAAAGGGAGCAATACGGGAGCTTGGCTGCAGTACACCATGGAGATGACTAGGAACAAACGCGGCATTAGGACATAACGTAAGCTTGTCGCCAGGGGCAAACTGAGTACTTGTAGAATGGACCGATAGCACACGCAAGTCACTCACATGCGAGTAACAATGGAATCTTATAAGACAGCATCTTTACCTCAACAGTCTGAAGTTTGAAGTGGTCACTAGTGAGCACCTCAAGAACCAGAGATACACCTATGAGGGGACACTCTGTCTGGCAACCGGATGAAGACGTCACAATCCCTTCATAAAGTGACTGACGAGGGGGTGCGCCCCAGCAGTCACCCCACCATAACCAGGTAGACTTTCACCTTATCAAGTAGGTCCTGTAAGTAGGAGAAGATCGCAGAGAGGGCTCTGAAAGGGCACAATCTCTCAGCTCTCACACCAAACCTCAAAGAGCCTCCATTTTAGGTCGTAGAGACTAGGTTGGACCTTTCACAGGCCAAACCCATAAGTCCATCAGCTCAGGTCAAGGGTGGAAAAATTGGCCTTGCGCTTGGGACAATAGGTCCCAGCTTAAAGGGAGGTGCCATGGGGACATGTAGAGTAGCTGAGCTCTGTGGCTCAGTTGGTAGAGCATTGTGCTAACAATGCTTAGGTTGTGGGTTTGATTCCTGCTAGGATTCCTGCTATGTACTGAAAAGTGTATGCACTCACTGCAATGTAAGTCGCTTTGGATAGAAGCATTAGCTAAATGGCATATATTATTAGTTTTCTGCGACCAGTAGCTAACGTGAGGGTGCTAGCTCTGTTCATGCAAAGCGAAGGAGCTAGCAACTGTCAGATTAGCCTCAAGTCGTTCAAAGACGACGAGCACGTGAGCTAACCAACCTTCCAAGTGGTTAGCCGATGCTCACATGAGGGGCCTGGCGAACATTACACACAGTAACCAGCTAGGAATTATGTCAAACTTGTCAAAGCTAGACAACAGCTCAAATGGTCCATAAACACAAGCACTCAAAGCTAGCTGACCATCCAAGTGCTAGCCGTAGCCTACACGTGGAACCTAGCAAGTTATAAGTCTTTAACTTGAGGAAATATTGCAGAGCTAGCAAGGGTTCAAACTATTCTATAGAATTGAAAGCATCAAGCTAACTATCGACCTTCTTGTGTAAGCCTGCTAACTCAAAGAAAAGCCTTTATTGGCAGTAGGCGGGGCTACATGCTTGCAAGCATCACCGGCCTGTACCAGGCGTAATTGTATAGGGGTCTCCATAGTGAGGGGTTTAACCGAATCGACTGAACGTGAACCAGGCCTCTCCCCAGACCTCCATGAGGTGGCTCTGTGAAAGTTGGACAGATCTAGAGCCCAGGATGCTGAATCTGAGCTGCTCCCTGAAACAGCTTACTGTGGTTCAGTGACACTCTACGCTGTTGAGATTAGAGGTGGAGAAAAGGGGAGAATCAGACAATGTTTAGGCATTCCTTTGCAGTGTGCTGTCAGCTGAATAACTTCCCCCTGCTAAAGCGCTGATAGGGTTATAGCTATTGTCCCCCTGTTGCCTTCAAATTTTACACACACTGTCTTGTCACAAAAAAAAACTAGTTTCATTGTGTTGTTACAGTCCCATTTGCTAATTGACAGGGACATTTATAATTGAAATCATTGTAAATTCAGCAGAAGACTCTGTGCTGTCTGGTAGAACACCTCTGGGCTTTTGCCAGGGCCAGGGTAATTTTTTTTAAGTGCCTTGAAGTGCCGGCTACAGCTGATAGTTTTCCTTCACTCTGCTGTAAATACAACATTTAGTACAAGTAATTTGTGTACGTGTGTGTGTGTGTGTGTGTGTGTGTGTGTGTGTGTGTGTGTGTGTGTGTGTGTGTGTATGTGTGTGTGTGTGTTTCTGTGTGTGATTCTGTGTGTGTTTGTGAGCCCTACCATGCACTGTAACAGTCGCAGGCTGTCAGGCCTAAGGCACAGTGTTCCTGGGCCCCCTGCACCACTCTCAGTCCCTCTAATGAACCCCCAGCCAGTTGTTCCCCATCTGTTGCCTGAGGTCTGAGGGCACTCCCCCTCCCCCTCTTCCCCCTGCCTGTCAGCTAATTAGAGTACAGGGGTGAGGAGAGGGGAGTACAAAGACTCGTCTGGCCAGCCCAGTGATCGCTCCGCCCAGACCACCGTCAATGTTACCCATTAGCCCTCGCTTAGCCTTTTGATTAGCTTGTGGAGGGCTGGCCACAAAGGGTAGTAATTGGACACAACTCCTGGGCTGTGTCATAGATGTAAGGGCTATGCCTTCCCTTAGCCCTCCCCTCTCGTTTGTCTACAATCTAGGACTCCAGAATTGAGTCTCTTGTCTTGTCACTAGTCAGTCTGCCCCTGGAGGGAAGACATTAGCAGTTTGTGGAAGAGTAGTGTGTCATTATATAGATGTTCTGTTTATGTTGTTTTATGCAATTACAATTTTAGTCCGCTTCTTTCTCTGTTGAGGAATGATTATTTGTATAAAGATTTGGATCAATTACAGAATTCTCCTCTTAGTTCATGTTCATTCACATTAAAGAAATTGAATGAGATCTTCTCAAGTATGTATTTTTTAAACCTCACGTTTAGGGCCCGGATGGTCAATGTTTAGTTTGCACAAATATAATCTATGAACTGAATCACTATTTTACCTCATTTAACCACGGAATCCCTGTATATCAGGGCCAATATTATGAAGCTGACAGGCAGCTGTTTTTACTTTCACGTTAACAATTGCCACTGGCTTGCGCTCAGTGAATCCAAACATGCACGCACCAACACGCACAGATGACACACATGCGACAGGGACACGTTTTGGCTCATGTGCTAAGTTTAATTTTAATTTCATAACTACAGGCAAAAAATATGCAAATGATCCCAGAGAATCACTTTAAGCCATTCAATATTGTGCAGCCATCCTATTGTTTCAAAGGCTATAGAGTATGGTCAGTATGGTGTACTGATGGCTGCTTTAGCAGCAGACCAAGCATGTGACAGACTATTGATTGGGCTGTGAGACGTATTGCAGCCTGTACTGTGGCTGTGGGGACCTGTCTGTGTGGGCTGATTAAGCCTGTTGCAGGCAGGTTGTGTGTCTGTCATGGAGGTAGTACTAATCTACCCCACACAGCATAGATGCTGGCTGGCTGAAACCCAATAACTGCACCTCAGACCGGCATATTTCTGGCTACCAGATCCTGAGGAATCCTACGCGTGGCACCAGTGATTGACAGAAAAGGAGCTTACATGCAATTGAGGGGAAAGCTTCTTCCGTTTCTAGTTTAAATGTGTCCAGGCCCACAGGGCTTTAGAGCAAAATGACTCACATTGGAAGATTGTCACACTATCATGTACTGTACTATAGTTGAAGGTGGCAAGGCTAGAATGAGGTTAGTTAGTGTACATCTGTGAACTTTTAGATCTAACCCAGACACACCTCTCCATCAACACCCATACATTTCTCCAACTGCACATATATACTGTTGAGCTGCAAATACACAGGTACAAACACAAAGGATTGGAAAGAGTTAGCTTTTTTCTTAAAGGGATCTTTTTTAACACATTTTCCAGGTTTTGGCTTGACCTCTGGCTCTAGGTGATTAGCCTAGAGAGTTTTCAGTTATTCATTGTTTTTCCTTAGATACAGCATATAATATTATAAGCTTACTCCTCTTACTGCCAAACTTTAAAACTAACCAACAGGTAACCCATTTAGAATCCCATCCCTCTTCCTCCATAAACTGCTGTCACTTCAAACAGGGAGCCTTTAACCAAGAGGAATTTCTGGAAGCAGGTAAATATGTCAGTTATGTAAACAGATCAATCAGACTTAGCTGATAGAGTGAAAGCCAGTCCACATAGCTGAAGCTATTAGCTCTCAGTCAAGCTGTTTGTGTTAAGCTACACACATGACACGTTCAAGTCCCAGAACAAGCATATTTGACAGTTTTCTCTTAATTCCAGGTGTATTTTAGTTGACCTCACTTGATGAGGCAGTTGCCTGTCAAAATGTACTCACTGATGTTTTCAGCCTCCATTTGAATTAACATGTGATATTACAAAGTTCAACATGTGTTATTACAAAATGTAAAGATGTTCTTCGCTGATTTCAAATGACGATAATTGCAAGCTAGAGGATGGTATGGATCCTCATTGGTGGTTTGAAACCTTGAAAGGAAACTCACTGAAATTATTTTGTGAGTGTATATAGTGAATAAATGATGAAGTCACTTCCTCCTGAGTGTTTTTAATTTGAAGTAAATTCCTGCCCTGGCATTAAATGGGCTAAGTGTCTTAGCCATGTCAATGGCTCCTTGCCCTTATTTTGATTGACTCTTCCGCTCTATGTCCCGTATATTAAGGTAGACTTTCATGGCTCTGGTATTATAGAGAAGAGGACGTATGCTTTTGCTACCAACCAAGGAGTGCTTGAATAAAGGAGCAGACTACATATCTGGTCTCTTTTGGAGGACAAATTATAAGAGCTTTTAAGACGAAACGTTTTGGTTTTTAACAATTTGGTAGTAATGAGACCAGGGGTGGTTTTCTCACCCCAGAACCTGACTGCTGGGAGGTGGGGTGGGGAAGGGGTTGTACTTTTGAGATTTACCAGGAATGTTTTGGGGATCTCTCTGTTTCAGATTTCACCTCAACTCCCTTCTGGTGGTGGGAGGGGAGTGAGGAAGGCGAGAGGGAGGGGAAGGGGAGAAGAGGGGAGGAGGGAAATATTTCCTCTGTGAAAATAATTTGATCCTTTAGCTTGGCTGGCTGTTCTTGACTGTGTCTTGTTCTACCCGCCACAGAACAATGCAGATGGAGTAGCGTTTCAGGTTCGGAGGGGGAACACTGATTCTGCAGGCAGGTAGGGAACACTGATTCTGCAGGCAGGTAGGTAGCTGCTGCCTCCTCTCCCCTCCATAGCTCCACACATTCCTCTGGAGTTAGCAGTAAACACTAGCAGCCTAGCTCCAATAAACCCTCCATTCTTAACACACATTCCCCACTTCCACCCAGTGTAAAGTTCTACCTCCATCTCAATCCAGTTCTCTTTCAGTCGACTTGGGTCGACCCCTCACTATGGGACAAACACTCTTGCGTACCTTTCGCTGAAGACCCCTATTCTTGGGTACAGGCCAGTGATGCTTGCAAGTGCCTATCACCCATCCCAATAAAGGGACGTGGAAAGCATACCATTTCATCTTTTCCACTCTTTACTCATTGACTGTCCAAAGTGTACTGTAGTTGTATTGTTGAAGCTAGCTACAACTTAATTTAACTGTTACATTGAGAATCCTACGATTTTTCCGGAGTGTTAGGTTGTCTCTGCTGGAGTCCTGCGGTTCAGCTCGACGTTCAAAGAAGATTTACAAAGAATTTGTTAAGCCAAGTTTATCGATTTTCACCTTGTGGGCATCTGTTAAATTCCTGAGCTAGCAGGCTAACACGCGAAGGTCTGTAGCTAGCCTGTGAGCTCACAATTATTTTAAACTGTTGAACTCTTGCTAGCTCGACAATAATTCCTCAGGTTCTAATTATTACTGGGCCCTTGGCTAGCTTTGACAAGCTTATTTTCTCTCGCCTTGTGTGAGAGACACAGTATTAGTGCCCTGTTCGCAGGGGGGTTGGCTGGTTTGTGTTCAGAGTTCAAGGACTACTGAGCACTTTCTAGTTCATTCATTACGTAATTCCTAGAGTTAGCTAGTCTAACAAACCATTCAGTGTAGCTTCATTGTTGTACTGTTTTGGTGGGTGGGCAGGTTTTTTCCCTCTAGGGAGAATTTACTATTTCAGTTGTTGGCCCCGCTTTCCAGGCCCTCCAGGAGGAAATACCCTGTCTGTTGGCCAAGGGCACGACCTGAGTGGTTCCTGAGACAGAATCCCAACTGCAGGGCCAATTATTCCACCCTTGTCCATAGCTGTTGGATCTACTGTATGGGCTTGGCCCGTGAAAGATCCAGCTTAGTCTCAGGAAGGCCTGCCTCCAAATGTGATTGCCACAATACAGAGTGTTAGCATTCCCCACCCTTTTCCTTACCGGAATAGAAGCATTTGAACACCCTCTGTCCAGTGCGTGCTGCGCATTTACATGGACAGGACCGCGTCGCTCAGGGTTTGTGATCAGTTGTTTGTCTGCTTTGCGAACCCTGCCAGGGGTAAAGAACTGTCTACACAGCTCCTCTCTCATTGGATTGTGGGGCCATTGTTGAGGCTTATAATTCTAGGCACACTCCACCTGCGTGTTGGCAGTGTCTTAGGCCCTGTTCAAGGGTGTCTCTGTTTCAAAGATATGTGCTGCTGCCAGCTGGGCCTTCTCATACCTTTCAAAAGTTCTACAGTGTGGATGTGACTGCGCCCTCTGTGGTGCATCCTGTCCTTAGCGCTGGTTTGGAGATTGCTTGATGTAGAGGGGGTACATTCTTGTATCCATACATGAATACAATGAATGAGAACAAATGTAACACAGGTTCTCTGAAGGAGATGAGGGAAACCCCTCATCTCATTGCCACTTTGCCCCTTTCGTGCTTAACTCTTGAAGAGTGTACTGGATGAAGTGGTGTGCTTGCCACGTTGCTTTATTGGGACGGGTGATAGACGGAATTATCACATGTGAGCATCACCGGCCTGTACCAAGCGTGATTGAATAGGGGTTTTCAGCGATAGGTACACAAGAGTGTGTGTCCCATAGTGAGGGGTCTCCCTCATCTCCTTCAGAGAACCTGGGATACATTTGTAACCTCTAGTTGTTCACCAGCATACAGACATGAGGGGGGAAAGGCACTCAAAGTACTGTAGGCCTGTATAGATTGGTCTCATGGATAGAATTAACTGACAAAAACCTTTTATTCACTCTTGATTAGTGTTATTGTGGCAATTGTTAAGAAGAATCAAATGAATGGGCTCTTTGTTGTTTATAAAGAAGTGAATATTTCCCCTTCACTCACAGTTATATCCCTCTGCTGAACAATATCTCCATGAGTTCCATCCATCAGAGAAGCTCCTTTTTTGTAAGTTGTGTCTCTCTGTGGCTGTGTTGTTATTCTTACTCTGTGAACACAGCCATTTCCTCCACTAAGAGCCCTTAATGGACTGGAATGGCCACTCCGAGCCTCATTAGTGTTAGCTAGTTTCCTTATCTATCCTGCCTAATGGAGAACTGCTCTTTATATTTATAATGCTTTTACAGGGAGACACGATCAATATCATAATCTCCACTGTTGGGGAATATGAAATAAAGGTTTTGCATTAGGGAGATGATAATGTGTTTGCATGCTGGAACAGGTAGCTAGGTTAGGGTTGGAGATTTAGTTCTCATGCATTGTTCTATTAAAGGTCCTATAGGAGGAACCTTCATGAATTGACATTTAATATAAACCTCCATGAAATAGCATTTATTTTTCTTTATTCCCTCATTCAGTCCATTCCAAGGTTAGTAATGTATCATATGTTATTGAGTGCAATTTGGGTACAGAAGTGCATATGAAAACAATCAATTAATGATTGTCTTATATTTGAATGATTTTGCAAATCTGTAATATCTATGACTGCAATGCTCTATAGTCAAGAGTGCAGATTACCGTTCCATGGTATGACACTCTCTGAATGGCTCCTCCATATTGCAACCAGCCTATCAGAGTGAACATGTAGAGAGAGAGAGGGAGAGAGAGGGCTATCAGGGAGTGTCAGAGGTGGGCTGATAAAGGTGGGCCTGTGGTTTGCCAGTAGAGACTCATCAGGTTGAGGGGCCATCCCCAGCACCTCTGTTTCCTGTGGCTGAGTGGAGGAGGGAGGGAGGGGGTCTGCAGGGTGAAAGGACCACCACCTCTTCCTCCTCTTATCAGTGGTGTTGAGAACTCTGAGCTGTGGGGGGACTGAGAGGGCAGGGAGAGCTCCCTGCACTCTCCTCTACTGTATGGGCTCTGGAATGGACCCCCAGACACACACACACACACACACACACACACACACACACACACACACACACACACACACACACACACCAGAAAGCAGTACACCCACATTGCTTATGGTGGCCCAGAGAGAGTCTGTAAAGTGCCGTAAAGGGTACAAAAACCACATCATTAGAACTGGTGGTGGTGGTGTTTCAGCTTTGGTTGCACAGCAAAGGAAGACATGCATCACTCTTCAGTCCTCTGTATAGCTCTGAACACTGCCTCTCATCAGTTCAGAGACAGGCAGTAACTTCACCAAGTGTATTCCCGGCCAGAATTTATCACCACATTTTAAATGTGTCAAGTGATTAACCAAAAAATTACAGGGCAAGACAAGAA
The DNA here is from genome assembly GCF_951799395.1 of Argentina silus. Lineage (NCBI taxonomy): Eukaryota > Metazoa > Chordata > Actinopteri > Argentiniformes > Argentinidae > Argentina > Argentina silus. The sequence goes on along the minus strand of NC_139656.1, from coordinate 14,132,022 downwards.
AATCAGGCACCTCCCCCCAGCACTCCTGACGCTTAATCTTTATCTTGTTACCCATCCATTAAAGGCATTGTTCACCCACATTCAATCACATTTTTGGCTCCTTTTCCTGAAAAGAGAACAGAACCAAAGTGTGGATTGAAGTCTCTTTTAACTACTCAGTGTGGTTTAAACACCCCTCTCCCAGGAGAATCAAGGTCAAATGTCTGCAGTTGGAAAATAAACCTCTTATCCACATAAATAACCAGAACCTGAATGGACAAGAATATGCATGTAGTATGCTGTATGTTCAAGCTGGCTCCTAGACACTGACCCTAAAGTCCCCAATAAATAAGGACAGTCTTACACCCAGCATTAATAACAACATGCTATGTCTCTCTCTCTCTCCCTCTCTCTCTCTCTCTCTCTCTCTCTCTCTTTCTCTCTCTCTCTTTCTCTCTCTCTCTGTCTCGCTCTCTTTCGCTCTCTCTGATTGATTTTTGTTTTGATAACGTTACTCCCTCTCAGGGTTTCCTTGAACTGACCCAGCAGATTGCACACGCTAAGTGTTGCTGTAATTCATATAATGTAAGGGAGGAGAGATTATAAGAAACCAGTGATAGATTATGTTTGGGATTAGAGACACATGAGTTACTGCAGTGTTAGTTAGTGCTACAAATCTAACTGTTCAGCAGTCATTGTTTCATCAGTGTGATATGCACACATCTATCTATCTAGATATTACTTCTATCAAATTCAAAGGACATTGACATTGTATGTTAATCCATACATTTCTGGAACTTTTCCATATTCAAGTCTTTATCAGTATCTGTTTGAGCAATAACACATGACATACAGGCAAGCAATGGTTAGCCCCCAAACCCCTACAAGATCACTCCGCTCCTCCACCTCGGCTGCCCGCCTGGCACCGCCGCCTCTACATGGATGCAGTGGCCGTGCTACTCGGTCACGGCTTTTCACTGTCCTGGCGCCCCACTGGTGGAATGAGCTTCCCACAATGGTCAGGACTGCAGAGTCACTTCCGATCTTCCGCCGTAGATTGAAAACCCATCTCTTCAAGCCACATCTTAACAGTCCCTCCTAAAGGCCGCTTCACCCTCACTTCCCCCCCTATTCTAACCCTAACCCGGAGACCTGTTACCCCCCTGTACAAGTTCTCTTCTGCTAATAAAATATATTTAAAAAATAATAATAATAATTAGCCTACTGGCATTACGACTGCCAATGGTCCCTGGTGTGAGCATTGATTACTTTGTCTTATGATGACTGTTGGATAGATGATTCACTTACTTAAACAAATGTATTTGTTGTACGTCGCTTTGGATAAAGGCGTCTGCTAAATGCCATAAATGTAAATGTAAATGTAAACAATACTGCAGTTCAGTACAGATCAAGTACAGTTGGCCCAGTTCAAGTATTTACTCTTCATTGTAATCCTTGTCTTTCAAAACATTCGACACAAGCTAGATGTTGGAGATCTGTAAACTGGAAGCGGGTCTCGTGTGCGTGTGTGTGTGTGTGTGTGTGTGTGTGTGTGTGTGTGTGTGTGTGTGTGTGTGTGTGTGTGTGTGTGCTGCAGGTTCATCTTTATTCCAGTAGGTGCTGCTGGAGAGCAATAGAGGGATACTGTATGAGAGTGTGTCCCCACAATCTGGGCTCGGCACCAACCTCCTGTCAGCATACAAGCCCAATACTCACCAACCCTCCAGAGAGACTCAACAAGACACAGCAACAGGAACACTAGCTGCTTGTCTGAGAGGGGACAGCAAAGCTCTAACGAGGTAGAAAAAACACCTCTCATCTTTGATATGAGAGACTTGATACCTCTCCCCGATGTCAAAGGAACAACAAGGTCAAGAGCATATTAATGCAGCATATTAACACTGGTAGTAAATAAACAAGACTAACAGGCTTAGTCAGCATTGTAAACAAATATGCTATACCTCATGTCAGCGTCACCAGCTGTGGCTTTCCAGGAATGAGGGAATATTGAGACACAATGGTATAGACATACTGTAGACCCATTTGTTCCCAACTCAGGCTTTTCACCTAAACCAAAGCCATTCTTAGTTTTCTTTGGTTTACCTTTTATCTTTGCACACAGTATCAAAAAATCCTTGTCACTAAAGCATTTTGTTTCATTTTTATTTGGGATCTGGAGCAATCAAAAGTGGGTCATTTGAATGAAAGGTAAAGATTACTTCCCACGGTGGCTTTTCCCCCCAACTCAATGTTGATTCTTCAGCTGGGGGAAGATTGGACCAAAGACAAATGGGGTGATGGCATCATATGGTTCGATTGTAATAGGAGAGCATGGGAGGACACGTTTAGAGGAATTTCTTGGCGTGTTTCTCAGCTCCATGTATGAGTAACCATTTCCTGTTTGATATCTTGTACTTTTGCCAGGAACTCTTTACCAAAGGAACAATCTGGAAGGAGATTAGATCTCAGTAGAAATTGTCATTTGTACTTCCTTTACTACTATAATCCCCATGACTCCCCACCTCTCCGTCTGTGGAATTCCACTCAATATACAAACCGGCACCATTTCCCAAAACGTCTCCACAGATCACCTCACTGAACAGTATGAGGTGTCTTTTTGGGCCCGGTGGAGACGTTAATCCGACGTGGATCTGCATTGGCGTTGGGTATACCCTGCCCATCCTCTGTACAATACAGGCTACATTAACCCTTAGTGTCCTGGGCCATGGAGCCACTGGGCCGGCAGGCAGCCGCTGACGAGGTTAAGCTGTTTAGAGTAGGTGAGGAGATTACACATCTTATTATCCGCATCTCTCTCTCTTCCCCCCTCAGCCTGGCAGCATGGGGCTGCTCCGAAATCTAATCCTATGTCTACAAGATAAGGCTTTATTATGGAGAGATTAACAATATGCCCGTTGTTTGTTGTCCCGTGCAGTCTGGTAGGAGCGGGCCGTGTGGGCACTAAAGTGGGGAGTAGGGTTGTAGGAGAAGAGCGATGTCGGATGTGAACTCTGACAGAGAGAGAGAGAGGGAGAGGAATGCAGCCGGCTCAGATAGACTGGCACTCACAGGTCAAACTCTGCATACTTCACCAGTAACATGAGAGGGGGAAGGCTTGTCATTGGCCAAATTGCCACTCAAAAACCCCTGACATGGGCTGTCAGCAGAAATGGGGAGAGGCTGTGGTTTGGGGAACGGCTGGTATTACCCACAGGTTAATTATCATGGCCGATTACAGGGAGGAGAAGCAATCAAAAGGCAGTGATGCCTGTGTTGAAGTGTGTGAGCCAGAGTACACTGGGTCATAAACCAGTGTGTCTCAACCCGTTGTTTCTCAAATATGGAACAATGTACACATGTTAATCCCTGGTGACTGCATGTATCTGTCCATGGTTGTGTGTTGAAGGAAGAGGGACTAGGGGCAATGTTGTAGAAGGTTAATGTGGCCGGTGTTGATGTTGTAGTACAGAAGAGCTTTTAGAAGTTGCATTAAGAGAAAACATGTACATTTTTTGTTTATTATCAGCTGTTTCCTTCTTCTGAAGTGGCTAAAAAACTCCCTCTTTAAATATTTAATTGTATTGGTCGACACGTCTTATTTCTGTAGTCAATTCCAGGCAATCTGTCAGTAATACTAACTTGTTTCTTTTTTTAACATTAAAATACTGACCCTAATATAGACAAAATCTAACCAACCCTCGCAGAGATGTTTTGACCACGACTAAACCAAGATCAATAGTGCCCTTACATTCTGTAGTCTTTGAAAAACCCTCTGGGATTTTATGTGAGGAGATGGTATGTGTAATATTCCAATTAGCAGATGATGAATATGTATGGCGTAGCTGGTGATGCATCCCGCCTCACATGGGTCGCTTGTGTTATGGTCTTGTCACAGACAGTTTGTATTCAGATGGTGACAGTCAACAGCTGTTTTTCCTTTAATAAGATTAGAGTAAAGAAATTAGTTGTGCGCTCTTTAATCTGCCATTTAACAGTGCAGGCCACCTGGGGACTGCCTTATCCCATCCACTCTGAATTCCTAATGAGAGGGGTTGGCTTTAACCCTGAGAGGGCACAGCTCTCCCCTCTCTACTCAATACACTCTACACATGCTCTCTACACACACACACACACACACACACACACACAGAACCTCACTGCCCCAAAGCCACACTTTTATATACACACTCACTGAACATTTTATTAGGAACACCTGTACACCTTCTCATGGTGGAGGTGGTGTAATGGTGTGGGGAATGTTTTCTTGGCACACTTTGGGCCTGTTAATACCAATCAATCACCGCTTGAATGCCACAGCCTATTTGAGTATTGTTGCTGACCATGTGCATCCCTTCATGGCCACAATTTACCCATCTTCTAATGGCTACTTCCAGCATGACAATGCACCATGTCACAAAGCAAAAGTCGTCTCAAACTGGTTTCATGAACATGACAATGAGTTCAGTATTCTTCAGTGGCCTTCCCAGTCACCGGATCTGAATCCAATAGAACACCTTTGGGAAAGTGGACCTGAAAAGTCTACAGGAATTGTGTGATGCAATCATGTCATCATGGACCAGAATCTCAAAGGAATGTTTCCAACATCTTCTGGAATCAATGCCATGAAGAACTGAGGCTGTTTTGAGAGCAAAGGGAGGCCCTACCCAGTATTAGTATAGTGTTCCTAATAAAGTGTTGACTGAGTGTATGTACATGCGTGCAGAAATCCTGAGGTAGAATGAAATGTTGCTTTACAGCCCCTAGTTGAGTAATTCTCTGTTCTGCACAATTGCCAGAATTATTTTTTTTCTTCATTGTGGACAGAATAAACACTGGCAGCATGAAATATGGATTCTTTGGATCATTTAGTTCATATTTTACGGAACAAAAAAACATTTTAATAACTTTTGTTTTGGAAAGCAATTGTTCTCTAAAATACCACTAGAAAAAACGTCAAACAGGCTAATTTAGTCTCAGCAGGAGTGTGTAAATGTGAGGTGTCCTGCATCAGGGGCAGCAGTGGGTTAGAGAGAGAGGCAGGCTCTGGCAGAGCCACACAAACGAGCCTTTTTCTGGGCAAATCAATCAGGCAGGCAGGCAGCCCCAGGGCTGGGCTGCTGCCCAGAAAGCACAGTTTGGAGGGCGGCTCACCTTACCTCTGTACTCTGACTGAAAGGAGCCTGTATTATCACGCTCCACTCCAGCTCAGTCACTCCTCCTCCCCCTCCACTCTCACTTTACTGTTCACTCCCCAACTCAACAGATTGTCTGCTCTGATCTGAGGAATCTTCATGTCATATTGTCTTTTCACATATCGGTCATACTGTATGCCTGTGAAATCAGTTATGACATTTCCTTGTAACAACGTTTACCATCCAGAAGGCTGAGGCAGCCGTATTTTCACAATATTCAAATCTCCCCAATCTGATCTCAAGCTACCAAGGGTACTATGTATACAATGCTTTACCAGGCTAACGTTATTGCATGCGGTTTATGATGTCTATGCCTGATGAGGATTAGGCTGAAAATGAGGAGCAGATGGGGAAAGTTATTGTAGATATGGAAATGTTTACAACATGAAATAAACAAGGTCTACTTACAAAAATCCATCCAGATTCATTATTTCAGACTGTTCTTTTCCGATTCTGGTTAGAATGTACTTGTAGAGTCCATCAGCATGTTGCTTGTCCAGCTTTGAGAACGTGTTCTGGTTAGTACTGCATGTGCTCTGTGGGACAGGACCTGTTCAGGACAGGTCATAGGTCATCCAGCTGTAGCCAATGGGAACTCCTGATTCCCTGACTCTGACCCTTATCTCTTTGGTATGGGTCAGTAGGTCAGAGATAAGATTGGCTGTGTGACTAGGTGGAAGTTGACAAGTGAGTGAGACAGGTTCCTTCCAGCTGTCCGCCTCCTCCCCTCCAGTCCCTCAGACTTCCTCAACTAACACGTATCCTCCTGCCACTCTCTGTTCCCCATCTGGAAGAATGTGTCAAACTATCCTGTTTAATGGAATAGAGGAGGGAAAAGAGAAAATACTCCACCAATGGCCAACCAACTGTTGATCATAACCATGCTTGAGAAAGCCATTATTGTATATTATTGCTAACACAATGTAAATATTTCCTTGACCTACTCAAGCTCCTTCTGTCAGCTGTCAGGGCTCAGCTGTAAGAAGGAAGTCCATATGACAGGTGTCCAGCTGAGCTGGTTACTCAGCAGCCTTGCATTTAGATGGACTCTCCTTCTGACTCACTCAATAGTCTTTGTTATGACTACTGGAACTGGTTTCCAAGAAGGAGATTGACCATGAAATGGCAACTAAGTTTGATTTCTTTGAATACCAAAATCATATTACGCTTAGTATTTATGGATTGTCTATTAAAAAATAACTCTTCATACTGACCGTTTTGCAGTGACTGATTTAATTGAAACAATAGCTGAAAGGCTATGAACAGTTGGTGTAATTCAGAAGATCTGAATATTAAAGCACATTTTGTTCTAGTAACTTCTACAGAATTATTTTAATTAGAATTTATGTCAGTGAGAATTAAAGGTTTAGAGGATAGTTCCCCTTCATTGCTGGTGACCTGCCTTTGGTAAAGATATTTAGCCTGCACTGAATCTCCTGAGCCTGGCAATTTGTTAATTGAAAAGTTATGTACTTGGCATGAATAATTCAACACTGTGCCTCTAGAATTAGCACAGCGTTTGGAGGGACTAATTGATCCTTTAGCACAGTGGAGAGCATCTCAGACGGAAAGTAACAAGGTGAAAGATATGCCTTTTCTATAAATGCTTTCAGATTGTATTATTTTAATACAGTACATGTCTCTGCTTTGAGGTTGGTTGTATGGTTTATGGTTTTGTCAAGACATTGTTATGATTTCCTCAAATTCTTGGTCTAAGCATTAACATTTGCTTTATTATGCTTTTGGCAATAGATCTAAAGAAAAGACTTTGAATTTGTCACAGTTCTGTGTAATGTGAGCCATACAAATTAAAGGATATAGACTTTGAGGGCTTGTATATACTGACAGATACATTCACACACACACACACACACACACACACACACACACACACACACACACACACACACACACCACCAATGTCCTGCTGTGGGCCTTAAGGGTTCCTAGCTGATGATGACAGTAGCAGGTCCCTGGTTAGCACCAGTAGTTATCTGAACAGGCTAACATGGGGTGCAGGTTTCCCTTACACCCTGCTAATACGTCTGAGACTTCTCACTTGCCTTCATCTGGCACACAACCAGAAATAATCTGTCACAGTGAGTTGTAACCACCAACTTTAGCCCAGAGCTAATGAATAATATAGCAACACGTACTATTATTCATGTTACAATGTTACAAGATTCTCACCAAGACGAATGATCTCTGCGAGAGGAGAATATGCTGTAAGAAATGCTCCTCTCTTTATTTCCTTATCCTTATTTATTTGATTATTTTACTATGTTGACAGCATGTGTTTTACTCATGTAACATACATAAATAACCCTTTACCTGTGCCACTAAATGTGAAATATCAGTTTCAAGTGATTTAGTATAGGATGTTTTATATCGTTTTCAAACCTTTGACAAACAGTGTTACACCATACTCTTCTTTCCCTTGAAATGCATTTAACGATTTGGTGCAAATTTGTATTCAGCAGAGAAGTTATGTCAAAGTTATCCTTGACTAGTGACAGATGAATTGGCCATGTCTAGGGCTCTCCCCATTCTGATGGAACTGATCTGTACCATGTTAGTATGAGCCAAACATTTGTCGTGCAGACTCAGTAGTAGTGAAGTGCTGTGCTGGCCCTATGCCCCTCTGGAATTACATCTGAGCCAGGCTTCCATGGCTGAGCTGTGTTTACAGAGAACATTTAGATGTTGATACTGGGGTTACAAGCGGATACATCATTCATATGAATAAGCTGTTGATAGATAATGTTTAATATTTATGAAGGACTTTTAATTGAGCCCACTTTTCACTCTGCGCTGGCAGGGGCAGAGAGGCTTTGGTTTGTGCCCTGTGGTGTAAGTGATCAGGGTTGGCTTAGCTCCTTGGGTGCACTGGCACTATTGGGTATCACAGTGGCTAATAGATGTGGATGGACTACAAGGATGGACTCCTCTGCTGTAACAGAGACTACAAGATTTGTAGCTTGTCCTTGCAAATGTATGTTGCCATCCAAGGCTTTTTTATATCAGTAGAGAGCAAATCCTTCAGGAGGAGCTATATATATATTAACAGAATCTCCCAAAATATGAAGCACTTGGAAAGTTGCCTGAAGGAAACTTGTATGCAAATATCCCTGTCCCCTCTGTGTTAAAGATGCTATTGGGAAATGCTCCATTCAATGTTGCTATCTCCATAGACTGTGGAAAAAGGTCTATCTAATAGTGTAAACTAGCTGTCAACTTGAGCTTGAGGATTCTTGCAACACAACATCAGGATCATAGAGGCCATGAGGGCAGCAGTAGTAATGGACTCTAGCTGGACAGGGGACATGGGAAAAGAGAGATGGATTTGTTTATTTCATTGACTCAGACTACAGTAGTAGTTCAACATCCTGCAACACAGTAGCTTAGAAAATAACAGCAGTTATTAAGCACCAGAGTCAGACTGACAACTGGCAAAAAAGCCCATTTTCAACTCCAGTGAAATCATATAGGAAGATAATGTCATAAGGAGCTTTGGTTCAAGCGACAGGTGACCTATTGAGTGGTTGAAGAAGAGATAGAAATTGTAATAATTGCCAGTATGTGAGATTGCCTGCCCTGACTGACAGCACTAACAAAGAGAGGAGCGTGAGAAAAGAGAGGGTGAGGGGGAGAGAGGTTATTGCTCTCTCAGCACAGGTAGAATAGTACTGAATGCTGGGATTGTGCCACACTGGGAGGTCCTGTGATTGACAGCTCTCTCTCCTGGACATGGGGCGAGGCGGGCCTGTGGCCATCCCGAGGGCAGACATACCTGAGACAGCCAGACAAGGTGAGACAGATCCTACTGGCTTTTCCCGTCCCGGGCCTGGTCACTATGGCGACTCAGGCAGACATGGCGACAGAGTAATAGGCCAATTACCAGTGATTTGTTACGGAGTGGGCGGAAGCGAATGCTTGCCAGACCTGTCATTGGCAGACAAATTAGCAATATCACAATAATACATCACTGTGGTGGGCTTCACCGTCAAGGTGAAGGAGGTATCGAGTGTCGTCTCAACTGTTGCAGGTACTCTTTATTTCCTTGTCCCCTCTGAGCCTAGTTGAAAATGTACTGTGTTAGGTTCAAAGTCTAAAATACAGATTATTCTGCTGCTTCCAGTAGCATGTCTGGCATGGTTTCACTAACCTACCCAGAGAGAGAGGGGTTGGGTACCCACCACATCCTCTAAGCTATGATGTCCTGCTCTGTCATTCTTCCTAGGCACTCTAGGGAGTGTCTGGCTATCATCTGGTGAATGGTCTTTTATTGGTCCAATGAAAGGTGCGAGGTGCAGCTTTTCCGATTGGGCCATGCTGTTGAATGGTAAGCTTTCATTTCAGTAATGCAGCAGTTTCCTGTGGTCTGATGCTGTCCTGTCCAGACTATCAGTCAATAAGACCATCAGGCTCTGGGTTGTGTCCTGCTGTCCAAGCCATCAGGCCTGGGGTTAGTACTGCTGTCCAAGCCATCAGGGCTGGTGTTGGAATGATAGTGATCTAGTAGACAACAGACAACAGGAAGAAGGCCTGCATTCTTAATCACCCACCATAAACTCTCACTTTCATTACCTGCCATTGGTGTGTCTGTGTCTCTGAGCTCACAGCTTTGAATGTGCTAAATATAAAGGAGGCTCTCGTTCAGTAGACTTGGTTTGACTCTCTATGGGACTGCACTGCAGAGTGCATATAAGCATTTGTCTTCACTCGCTTCTTTTCAGCTGTGAGCAGTTCCTTCGTCAATAACTATTAGACTTAACTAAACAGTTCCACAGTTGGGTACTGAGCAGGTGTTTTACTTTCCACAGAGTGTTACGTTTTTTCTCACTGGAGCTTCACTCTTCATTCTCACTATTGCATTAAATCTTTTGTTCAATCTTTTGCTCATCTCCCCTAGGTGAGAAAGGTTTGCTCAGGTTAACCTAGCCACTCTACGGAGTTTGCTGCAACACATTGCTAAGTAGCCTTGGGTTTCTAGTTTGACTCTGTGTCTCACTTGCTATCTGAGCTAGTTGGTTATCACCACTACAGCTAACTACATTTACATTACTGTGTAAATTAGCCTGGTTCGTTCCCCTCGCCCCTCACTGGGTCCCACAAGGTTCTCCGTCTAGCCTAGCTAGATAGCCCTCTTATCAGAGTTGCTCGCCCTCTGTCACACACAAAATAGTTTAGCTAGCCCCCCCTCCCTGTGTGCAGCTAGCCATTCTATTATCTGTGTAAGTAGCCTTGCTCACTCGATCCCCTCGCCCCTCACCAGGGTAACACAAGGTTCTCAGCCTAGCTAGACTAGCTAGCTTCTCTCACAAGAGTTGCTAGCTCCCTCTCACACAAGGCAGTGTAGCTAGCTCCTCCTCACTGGGTGTAGCTAGTTATCCTGAATTCCTTGTTATATCCTTACCAAGGCGAAGCAATATGTCTTCAGGTTTATCCACAAGTTTGGCTGCGAAGCAAAAGCAGAAGACAGACAACTCTAAACAAGTTTGCCCAATGCTCTGTGGATGGACCATGGTGCCGGCAGATTTTCATCCAGCATGCCCGGTGTGTCTCAGGTGGACCATGCCTGAGAAGCCCTGGTAAGCCCCTCGGTTTGTGAGCAGTGTGCTCAGGTTGGAGCGGGTCTTCTTCGCAGACGTGCCAAATATGTGGAGCCTTGTCTCCATCAAGCTCCTGCTGGACGAGGACCCTCACCGAAGTCCCCAGAACAGCGGTGGCCATGGAGCTACCCTCTAGCCCTTCTGGCCTGTACCAGGCATGGTTGAATGGTACTTCAGTGAATAGGAATGTGCAAGAGTGCAGTCCCATAACGAGGGCTCTTCCTCATCTCCTTCAGAGAACATAGGTTAAAACCATATAACCTCTAGTTATTGCATCTGTGTGTGTGTGTGTGTGTGTGTGTGCGTGCGTGCGTGCGTGCGTGCATGCGTGCGTGCGTGCGTGCGTGCGTGCGTGCGTGCATGTGTGTGTGCCGTCTTACCTCAGCACCCATGCCTATCCAGCTGCTTTGTGTTGTAATGACAGCCAGCTGTTTGACACCGCATCTCGATGGGCTTCTGCACACCTGTCACTGAATATGTGTGAGAAAAACACCACACCAGTCCACTCCTAGGCTCACTGACTCATACCACACTTCCACAACTCCCCTACACGCTAGTCAGAGAACGCTAATTGTTTATGGTGAGGAATACATGATACTCAGTGTATGTCTGGAAGTACTTAGTTGTTTGTGTTCAGCAGCTAAGAAAGTCAGTCAGAGTTGGGTGTACTGCTGGGTTTTGTAATGATTCCGTCTTATGAAGACTTGTTAAGCGTCTTGTGTGAAAATTCCTTTTTGACATTGGGTTTCATCTGCTATTAACAGTTCTAACAAGCATTCTCTCTCTACCCACTCTGTAACAAATCACTGGGTTTCTTTAGCCACTGGTGCATAGAGTACCCATTTTCTCTCACTATATATTACAGGCCAGACACTTTTGAAAGACATACTGTATGCTTGATAGGTTGATGTCTAATGCACAAAGACACACTTGTCTTCATTGCTGTCTCTGATGAGGACATCAAGTGCTGACCTATGACCTCTTGAGCCCTAATGGCGGCTCTTTAGTGCCATCTGACAGCCCTGACCCACTAGTGTCCGGGAGATGCATTGATTTCAGTAGGAGGCGGTGGAAGTGAGACTTCCCTGGCTTCTTTTCAGGGGAAGGTAGAGGGACAGAGGAGACTTGGCCGCAACACAATGGCCATAGCCATGCCCAGTATCTCAGTGCAGCATTAAGTGTGACCAGGCAACCTTGCACACAATCAGACCCTTACATTGTAGAGGTATTGGCATACACCTCTCCATCCTGTGCTTAGCATGGAGCGGAGTAATGGATACCTGCGCGTGGCATTTATGAGAGGAAGTTAGACTCACTTATAGAGGGAAAGTAGTCCAATTTTGTAATGAAAATGTTTGCTGACTCATTAGAAATGGGTTTTAGGGCTTAACTTTGTCCACTTCTGAAGATCAGACAGGTTTATGTTTGTTTGTGTATCTGCCGTAGACAAGTTTGACATTTACTGGGTTTAACTGAGGACTAGGACTAATTACGTAATTAGTTTATTAGAGGTAATTATGTTGATTCAAATCTTCACTTTTACGCTGCGTTCACTTTCATCCAGGAACAAGGAGGTCTTTTCAGGAGATGGACTCCAGACGTATGTGCAATAAGCTCAGTGTGAAATCAGCTCAGTTAAAAACTCTTCAGCGATCCAACGGGCCAAAAGCTGCCTGTCACATTGGGGAATTATCAGGAGGAGGAGCTATTTCACACCCTGGTAGGCATTAGTGGGATTCCATTAAGGCTGTGATGGCTCTTACTGACTTTTGGCTCAGAGCTCAGACTCTTGCCTGTCGACTCCCCAGCAGTAAGATGGATGCAGTTAGACTGGCGGTCAGGAAAAAGGGAAGGCGTCTGAAGGGAGATCCCATTTAGCATATAAGCCTTGTCTCTTCCACAATGTGCCGTGTGTGAATAAAATGTTACCTGTCCACTTCAACTGTCGGATCTCACTTAGCTTACTTACATACGCAGGTTTAAACAGTTCAGGATTGGTCTGTAATGAGATGTGGCCTTGACCAGGCCCCTGCTTGGCCCTGCCTGGACCTATGTCACAGTCTAATTCCTATTGGGTTCCCTAAATCAAGTCATGCCCACAGTGCCCAGAGCCAAGTCCTATCTTTGCTTTTGTGTCACTGCGTGTCACCCGGTGCATTGCTGAACCCGATAGGCATGCTGCACAAACCAGCAGCCCACAGTATTGATATGCAAGGAGACAGGGCTGGTCAATGGGCAAAGCTAGCGCCCACAGAGACCAGACTTCCTGGTAAACCACTGACAACAACATGGCTTAGATTTCTCACTCCAACAAACTGGCTCTCACCACTATTTGTGGTTGTGATGGCAACCAACACTTCCCAAGGATAATACCAACAAAATAATAAAAAGAACAGGTTGTCATTAACCCTCAGCTAATTCATAGTGGTGAAGACTATTTGCCCTCCCTTCTAGTGTATTAGGCTATGTGGACTGGTTATACATGCGATGTAATCTGTTTGTGGGTGTATTTTTTCTAAATTGATCTGTTTGGTTTAATTGATCCTGCATTTCAGTTTTTTTCTCATGTACAGCAGGACCTGCTTGAGATTTGTCATAGAACATTCACTGACCTAGTGACCTGTTAGGCAGAGGTTCAGTACATCTCAAAGCCAATATCACTGTATCATATAGCTTGAATCCTACACATTTAGAATGTTATTCATCACACTCTCAGTCTCTCATGAACATGCATCTTGATCATCAAGCAGCCCACAGACACACCCATCACCTTGCAGCGAAGAACTGATGAGCTGCTGATTGGCAGAGGCATTCTCACTCTGCTTCTGGGCAGCCATTAGGAAGGGACATTTCCTCCCAGAGCATAAATGTGGATGACCTTTGACCCCTAGCAAATCTGTCATGGGGAGACAGGGCAGGGCAGACCTGGTCACATAGCTGGTGGACATGGCTAGTGGCCACTGGAGCCAGAGTCTTCCAAAGGAGGCTCAATGATGGGAGGGCAGGGCAGAGGAGGATGGGCAGAAAACAGGAGGCTCTAAATCAAGAACAAACAAACAGGAAGCTAGAACATTATTTGTACCTTAATGTGTCACTGTCATAACAGAGCTGATCTCCTGTGGCTAGCCAGCATACTCCTGCTATTCAAACCAGCTGGTGGTCAAAGCCTTTTTTTATGAACATTTTAAATAATGTACTTCAAGTCTGCAGTGGTAATCACCTTGTGGTTAATATTATCCAATGCTGCTGCAAGCAAATAGGCGCCACAGCAGAGGTTGAGCCAGCTTTCTTCTCTGTCAAACTGATGAAAATCTCCCGTGGCTCTATGCCCTCAGATCATGTATTCTACAAAACAAGGGCAGGATTAGAGTGGGTTTAAAGCCTGGAGAACCTTCAGATGGTTTGAATGATTTCTCAGGTGGGCTCGGCCTGTGTGTTCTGTCTGTAAGCCCTCTCTTAAGTGTGCATTTAAACATGGGCTCAAATGCGCAGGAGGGAGATATTATCAGTCACCCACTGCTCTGGTTTGGACTTGCCTCTGTGCTTCCATTTATAACAAGCCACTGATACAGGCACAATTACATCATCAACTCTAGAATTAAGTCAGATTTTCCTATACAAAGACAAACATGTTTTTAATGTTTTTTGTTTGGTTAGGGTGAGATAGCGGGTGTCATTTAGGGCAATTGTAGTGTCATTGCTGTGTGTGTATGTAGTTATGTGTCTGTTTAGATGCCCCAACACACACTCTCACACACTCTTGATATCATCTGCTGGTCTCCTGACCTCTGCTGCTCTGTCACACTGACATGTTTAAAAAATACTGTCTGGACTAGGGGCATGAGATACTAGTACTGGGTGGGGTGGGAGCAATAAGTTGTTGTCTTTCTGGGTCGCAGTAACAAGCACTGTAATGACAAGTGTGACCAAGACTTTTTAAGATGATTTTGGTGTATTGTTTACATTCTATGCTTACTTGAGATGAACAATTAGCGGATAATTATTAATTATCATTGATGTGAAAACTATACTGATTCCTGTTTTTTCAATGTGCAATCTCAAATGTCACAATGTGCATCATCTACTTGAAGCTAAATATACAGATCATAATTTTTACATATACAATATGTACCTAGTGGACCATCAGCCGCATTGCAGTCTATTACTGTAGGCCTAGTAGAATGTACTAACAGAGAGGCATGAGGGATGGAGTCTCTCTCTCTCTCCAATCACTCCACACAAAAGCAACAAAAGGTGCGTCTGTAAATATTTCAGTTTCTTTGGCACCTCTGTAAAGTGGTGCAGCATGCTGTCTGCTGCCTCTCCGAGTGGCCCATTGTGTGGGTGAGGGAGGGCTACTTTGTCCTGTGTACTGGGCCTTGTGAGGAGGCAGCAGAGCCTGCATGCATGGAGCAGCAGCAGAGGATTAAGCCCAGGTTCTCTGTGTCTTAACTAGCTGCCATGCATGCTCTATCGCTTTGACACAGGGACACAGTGTGCCACAGTCAGCCGTTAACGGTACTTAAGTCAGCCGTGTCCCCTGATACCACCGTCACCAAGTCTTCAGGGAGAACTTTCCAATAAGAGTAATGTCCTCCCATGTGCAGCCACCATTCAACAATTTACGGGCAGATTACAGATGCTAATAAAAATATTGCAGTCTTAATTAAAGAATCTGCTCCCAATTTTATGACAGTTCAGTCCCCAATCCAATTTAATTATTCTGATGTGCATAATTAGCATGAGCTGGCCATTGTTAATCTCATTTGCATATTATATTGGATAATTGAATGAGAGCCTGATGATTAAATTAGGGGGAATGACAGATGATTCAGCTCAGTCCACGAAAAAGTTAACGGAATGACCAAGCTGGGAATAAGCTGGTTGCCTTTTGCATATTCATTTGTTCCCTGGCGCACTCTGCTAATTTAAAAAAAAATGTGCTGCTGTGAGGTGGCTAAACTTGTCTGCTGCAAGTCACAGACTGCTGTGTTCCTTCAGCCATGATTGCTCCTCATATAGAGACAACTGTGATGGCAGTGTCAGATGAAAGAAAACACATTGGTGATTTTTAACATGTTTTGAAAACCTAGCTCCATCAGTGACGCAAAACATTAACAGAATGATAAGACATTTGTACCAGTGAGGGGAAATTCATTTCTGAGCACTTTCAGAGTAAACACAGACTCCTGGTGCCTCGTAAGACACTGGCATGTCTTTATTTGATGGATGACTGGGAAATAAATGTTTGTTACCTTTATTAACTCCATCAATATTCACATTTTCAAATATTCCGATTTTGAAGTTAAACATTAATTTTGTTTTGAATAATGCATACACTTCTTAAGGCAATATCGATAGGCAAATGATATACATGTTCTATTTTTGTACCTAATTGGTCAATGTTAAAAAAGCTTCAGTACATTCATTGATATTCTTTATCATTTCCAGTATTTTATTAGTTCCTTGATCCCTCTTGTTACACCCTAGAGATGAGTCCTGGACAATGTTGGCTGGCTGGAATGTTTCCACGCTGGGTCTACACAGGATAAATGTTTAGAGGGGATATTCGGAACAGCTTTAGCCTTTCACATGCTAATGTAAGCACTGGCGGCACAAGAAAGCTGGTCTGACCCGGGGGCCATGCGGTGACACAGGCTGCTGATTCAGTGCTGGCAACCAGGGCTTTGTTTATGTGTGTGCACAAGAAATAATGCAGATCATAAAAAGGAGAACTTTGAAGGGGAACCACTACCCCAGATGATAAATGCCCCCTGCTCCAAGGGTATAAATAATTCTTCCCAATAGCACAAAAGCCATTTCAGCAGTGACTTATACACCGTCATTTGTACAATAACAGTGGGCTGTGTTTCCGTTCGGAGAGCTCATTCACTGGATGTTGAATCATCCTCTGGGAGTTTCTGAGGAGGACAGTTTGTAACAAGGTTATAACTTTTTATTTGGATGTTTTTACCTAAAATGCCTCATTTGCTACCATTTATATTTTCCCAATTACCATCATTCAGTCAATAGTTACATTAGCTGAATTGGTAAACTTAGTTACATAGGAAAATCATATCTTTTATGCCTTTATATCTCTATTACATTTCCCATGCTGTTATTTATTGAAGGTCCTGTTAGCTGCAACAGAACCATACATAAGTAATCTCTGCAGCAATTCCTGGAGAATGTGCAGTGAGTCTTTCTTCATGTTTTATGATATTGCCTGAGATATAGGTATGTATCGCTGACAAATACTGTACAGTAACAGTAGCAATAGGGTATAGATGTTTAACTGATGTAGATAAGCTCTTGTTTGTCTGTTTTCCGCAATATCTTGTGAAATGTCTTCTCTTTTCCTGGTATAGTGTACATTATTGCACAAACTGTCGTCTCTTTGTCTGAGCAGAGCCATCTCAGGGGGCAGAGGAATTTACACAGCCTTTTCTCACATCTCAGGATCTGTCAGTAGGTGGAAGGAATTGTTAAGATAAGTCCTTACAGCAGTAACTTCCTTTTCACAAGTGCTCTCATCATCTCTCAGATCTCCCAGATACGGCATGCCCTCTCTCTTATCAGTAACTTGACCGTGCCCACTTCCAGCTAATGCAAATGTTTGGAGAGAAGACGGAGATCTGCTGTGCGTTTAGGGGAGGGGGATTTTTAGCACATATGAGTTGTCAGAGTGAAGGATGCCAAGGGTGGCTAGAGAAGCCAGGTAACAGGACCTGTCCTGTAGCTCTGTGTGGGTTGATGTACTGTACTCCCAGTCTCCCTGTCTCCCACTCCCTCACAGAAAGTACAGTATTGACTCAGCTCAGCCCTCTGGGTTATTTGTATTGTGTTGCCCATAACAGTAAGCATTTGCCTCAGGCACATTTAGTTTTGTCCTGTGTGTGATATCATCGAGGAGTTGCCTTAGAATTACTGGTATATGGCAATAATATTATATTTAGTTTGGTGTGTACATTTTAGCTTGTGGCTTCACCCACTGTTCTTGAATTGGTATCATACACTACTGTAGTTGTTTATTCCTCAATATGCAACTGGACTGTATCACAGTTTTCTCAAATGTTTTGCTTAATCACCTAAATCAAGCTAAAGCTAATCCAGATTTACATCTTTAGTGCAGCCTTAACCTTAGTTCACAATCATTGTACACATAAGCTTTAAAACCAACTGGCCCATTTAGGACCCTCTGTTGACTCTCTTGAACCAGCTTGTCCGTGGCAGTGTTTATGTTTTACAAAGGTAAGTTTACACCCCCTTTGTTCTCCCAGAGTAACTTTAAGACTTGTGCAATGCTGTAAAAATAACAGTCCTGTTTGAAAACACCCGCTGTTTGTACTTCAGAAAGGGCATATCTGTCAGACAAGTCTCTTTTACGGGTGTCCCTGTAATTGAGGTGTGATTCATCAGTTCAAACGTTTGTCGCTCCTTTTATTACCGTAGGGCCTGGATAGATACGTACCTCTGTGAATGAGGTATGATTCAGTTTAGAGCTGAAGGCCTGCCTGGAACACTGAGAAGCTATGGCATTATTCTCCTCTGCTTTAGACACAAGCCCCTCGGCTCTGCCTGGCTGGCTGGTTGGCTGGCTGGTCGTGTTTTATGTCTTCCCTGCAGTGCACACTTGAGGAAGGACAATTTGTTTGGATGTTTGATGCTGCGGCGCTGGCTGGCGGAGGATTATATGAGATGGCCCAGTGATTTGTTGTGGCTTAGTTGTGTGCATTCGGTTCCAGGCCCTCGCCTTAACACAGACATCAGTTGTCCCAGGTCCTGCTTCTTCTGAATGCATACATTTATTAGGCTTGTAGTCCCACCAACCCTAAGGGTTATTCTATGTTTTTTATGGATTATTGTGTTAAATGTCCTGCTGAAAGATCGGCCTTGGCAGAGAGGAGTCATTGATTCATTCTGTGAAGCTTCACAAACTCTCAAACACAACCAAATGCTACTGTGAGGATACCCAGATCACACATGCTCAGAGGTGGAGAGAACTTAGTTGCACATCTGTAAAGAGGTTACATTCCCAGAGTGCCTTTCATTACTTCTTCAGATCATTGATAGAGAACAACTTTGTGTAATATTGTGTAGTCAGCAATATTTGAGCTTGGGAGTTCCCTTACTACTGAAGGGGATATAGAATTTACACTTTGACGATCAAATAAAAGATTCATGGATGGAATACATAT
The DNA here is from genome assembly GCF_951799395.1 of Argentina silus. NCBI lineage: Eukaryota > Metazoa > Chordata > Actinopteri > Argentiniformes > Argentinidae > Argentina > Argentina silus. Next base: position 14,113,041 of record NC_139656.1, on the reverse strand, counting down.
CAAACTACTGGTGAGATGAAGAGAACTTTCATGATTGATACAAGATTTGTATCACTTGCTGCTTATATATTCTAGATTTCTCATTTCATTTCCTGTCACGTGTGTTTACCCTTGTGAGAGAGAATAGATGGGTGGTTATGTTTGAAATGTTTCAAAGCATCTTAAGATGATAGTCCTTCATGTGATACCACCATGTCGTCTGAGACCCTTTGAACGGTGCTGTAGAACCCAGGCCAGAAGGGCTTTACCTTTCAGATGATAAAAAAGTGAATTATTGGTTTGTTTATCATGCTCTTAAACCCCTAAAGTGCATTATTAAAGAGAGAGCGCATTAAAAGGGTATTGTTAAAAGTGTTTTAAAAATCTTGTAAATCCGGGTAATTTATGTCAGTGTAGTCGAGAAGCTTCACCCTGGCCTTCTGGTTTCAATTGGGGCTGAGCTCTGCTCTCTGGGTCTGTACCTGTTATGCTCCCTTTTTCCCAGCCACAATTTACTGACGTGACCTCCGGAGGGTCTCGATACCCTACTGACCACAAACTGCCCTACCCTGGCCTCTAGGGAGAGCCAACAATGGGTCAGAGCCATGCTGCTTTTGTATTGTCCCCCTCCTTAATCAAACTAGCTGGAGAGTGATTGGATTTTAATATTGCTGGGCCTGCCATAATGGTGTGATTGACGGGCCCTGGTGAATTGGAGCAAGATGTCAGCCTAGTGAGGGTTCCATTAATGGTATTGCTTCATTTCTTAAAGTGGCGATAACGCTGTGGGAGTAGAGGCCACCGTGGTTGGTAGAGCCTGTCTCTCTCCAGCTGTCCTGTCCTGTCCTGGGCTGTGTGGATGGATGCAGACCTCTCATGCAGAGCTGGAAACAAGGTTAATTCAGTCACGTTATCCAAGTGGTATTAGGGTTGGTTTACTGTATGATTCAGGGTTCAATTATATTTCAATTCGATGAATTCAGAAAGTGAGCTGAAATTCCTGTTGAAATTGAAAATAAAAGTAAGAACATTTTTCAATGCATGAATTAGAATTTAAATTAATCCCCTGAACAAAAATGTAATTGACCCCAACCCTGATACCATGTCTGTCAAAACATCTTTTGTATTTCAGCATTCACTATAACAGTTTGGTTTCTGTAGAAGTGGAAGTATAGGTTCACTGTGTTTTATAGCGAGTAATTGTTGAGTGGGTGGCTTTGACCTCTATTTCTCCTCTTAATGGGCGTTTGTGTGTTGTTTTTGCAGTAGATTTACGCATGGGTGGGGAGGCCTGATTTACGATGCTCTGACACTGTCGGCAGTGGGACTCAGGTGACTGACTGTGCTCTGTGTGTGTTCCAGGTGGTCCTGCAGTCTGACCACAAGCCCAGCATGTTGCACACATGCATGCATACACATCTCACCTTCCTCTCCTGCACTTTGTTGACCTGAGTCTGACCTCAATCCCGTATTCTCATCTAGGTTTGCTGTAACATTCCCTTAACAAAGTCATCTACAGTAGGATATGAATTGAACTGCTATCCATCTTCATGTAGGTATGGTCAAATGCCCAGATTGTACCATAACCATGCCAGTGTAACTTCTGTGTCACACCAAACATACTGTACACATAATATGATTTCAAATTACAGTATGTTACTTCTGAATAGAAACAGAATACATTGACTATGGTAAATTATGAAGTATATTCTGTGTTCAATAAATCATGTTGTCATAGCACATAAACCAAACCTTGAAAAAAAAAAAAAAAAAAAAGATCCACATTTGTACTTTAATAATTATTTTTGAAAGAAAGTCCTTGACCAGGGCTCCCTGCTTTTAAAGTAGCCTACTATCTGGATATTTACTTGTGGTGTCAGTTTCTCATAAAAGCTGCATCCATTCCCCAGATCAATAGAACACTAGTACCCCGGTATTACACAGAGATGTTGACACTGCCCTTTCATTATCTGTGTAACCTAAGAGTAGGGATGATTAAATTCTTGTCACTGTAAGTTAAATTGGCCATTACCGATCTAAGATAAATTGGTCCTTAAATTTCCTGTTTAAGAGACCTGACAAGAAATGGAGAAAACAAAGTGCAAATACAGTAATTTACTATTGTTGACAGATGAGTCAAAATAATCAATTTTTCTAGGAATGTGTCATGAAAAAATAGAAATACAGTACAGTACTATGAACCATTGAAAATATACTTGAATATACTTTACGTGTTAGTGTTTTGATTTATAACAATAAGAACTAATATTGTAGCTGAATATTGTAGTATGTAGCTAGTGATGGTGAAAAGTCCTCAGGGAGAGGCACATTATAAATGATTTGCATAATTACCCTCTCTTTCCCATCTGATTATAAGACAATGAGGATTTCTCATCTCTGTTCATAGATCGCATGGATAGTAACATCAACAGTTTATAATCCACTTTGACATAAGCTGTTGGGACACCCTCATTCCAAAGTTGTTTCTCCATGTGCTACCCTCCCAGTCTCTCCTCCCTCCCTCTTGTCCCTCTTTAGAAAAATAACCTGTAATCCCTGCATTAACTCAGACTGTCAAAATGCTTCCCCTGAGAGTTTGGATTTGCAACTTTTCCTCCAAGTTGACTGGTGGCCTCTCACCCTCACTCTCAACAGTGAGTGTCACACCATGAGATGAAGATCACACTTCACAACTGAGAGCAAAAGAATGTTGAATAGTACTGATGAATAGTATGTCATTATTCAACCTGTTATAACTTGATTTTACAGGTTGATACCCAGAAACGTTGAATTTTAGGATAAATTGAGATCTCATACAGTATGATAAACATCTGTTATATGTTCTATACAACAAACTACTAAGTTTTTTGACAGCCGAATACTCAAAATGCCTTCCTCCTCTGTATTTAGATTTTTATTATGGTAAGCTTAACCATTAAATCAGGCATGTACCAGTGGCCAATTTCCTAGTATAAGATCTACTAATTAGAAAACTTATGCGTCTCTAGGGCCAGATTGCGGAAGGGACCAGCCCTGGGTGGAACAGAGGACCTTCGGGGCAGGCGGGGACAAATGAAAGGTTGCTTGTCATTCCTCGCTGTGTGAGTCTGTCAGTCAGGATGGGCCTCAGTGACTGCGCTATACTGCTCAATTTAGCACTGCGCGAACAGGAAATCGCGCTGGAATACATCCAAACATGACTTGCCTATTCAATTACACAGTGTCCACCAATTACAGTGTTACATCACACCTTAATTTATGTAAATGCATGTGGTCTTATTTAATCATTCATTAAATGGCGCAATGCCTTCCAATAGCGTTCCAGGTGCACTGACTATGTAACGACCAAGTTACATTAACACCGAGTTTACTCTTGTTATCCAAGCTCAGTGTGTCTTGTCCCAACTTGGAGCACTAATGTCAAATAAAAATGTATAAATTCCATTGATTTTCTCTTTTTTTGTCTTATGGGCAAGCGTGAGAAAATGCTGCAAAGGAACTTGTCTAATTGACTACCCATTTTCTGAAAAGGCAGAGCTATTCATTCACGGGTTGCAGTGCTATACAAACGCGTTCCCGTTTGCTTAGACCATTTATTATTATATTGGTGAAATCCTGAAGTGTCTCTAGTGACGATTACTCCATTTATTTTCTTTCCCTCGCTATGAGTGCATGTGCGATCGCGACGCACCCTTGAGCGGGGATCACCACTGTTTGTTTTGGTCCTGAATTGACACACCCATTGAAAAAGCTGAGAAGATATAAGCCTATATCCCTACATGTTGCACTATCTTGCATTAGTCTCGTGCCAGATGGAAGTAACGTGCATGCTCTTCTTGAACGCTAGTCTACCTTTACTGCACAGTCGCCTTGCATGCAGTTACATTTTTTTGATTTTAGATTTTGCTGATCTAATGTGCGCGCGTCATAGCCTACCCTTATAGCCAATGTGGTCATTTGTGATTTAATCATGTGCATGCCTTAACTAGACTGACTGACAGCTCTTCGTGTGAAATATTTTGAGGGATGTTTTCTTTTAACAATTAAGTAGGCCTACTTTCGTATTCGTCCACTGCCTCAGTCGTTGCTGTCCTCAGGTGAGACAGTGCTCTGTGTGGGGGGAAAGATTTCAACTTATATCAAGTTGAAATCTATCGATATATTTGCTCTGTTATCCAAGACACACTCCCAATATAGTCTGCAGTTCATAGGCCCATAGAAGTCTAATGTAGCCTATACTGTTTTGGGGCAAGTTATGATATTTCCAACTTACGTTATTTAGCAAACTCATATGAAAAGATATACCTTGCAAATAGAGTAGGTAACACAATCTATCGTATGCATGCAACAATGAGAGTAACCTGATAGTCTGGCTTAATTTTAAGACGCCTTCAGGACAAATAAGTGGGCTATTCATATTCCAGTGCATTGCACGAAATTAGACATTATAGTATTTTTTCTGAAAATAATGACATGTATGAGACGTGTCCAAATGTAACGGTACGACATGATAGTTCACTGTGTTATTTGCGCTATTTTCTCCAGTAAAATTTAAATAATCTCTCAATTTCATTTTTGTCCAACTAGCAGTATTATCCACCCCTATATCCACATATGCAAATATCTTAAATCTGTCCTTTTAAACTTGAACTAAACTCATAGACATTTGGCAATAGCCTACTGCTGTAGGCTAATCATATCAGTCAGACAAAATCGTTACTCTTTTGTTTACATTATCGCATCTGCTTTTGCTTTGCCTTTTCGAGTGCGTTTCGAATGGCCACCATCAATTAATCCTAAAAAAAAGGATTCGATTTTTTATTAATTCATAAAAAAATTATATAGGACTACATTAAAGGATAACTATAATGGTTTTGCATAGAGGGAATTTGTTACATTCTCGACGGTGGCAAAACTGCATAGTTATTATTCAATCAGTTATCTTCTATCTCAAACAGCAATCATTGTTACCTTTAGCGTCTGAAATTGCTCAATTACACATCTATTATCTATCTTTTGTCATTCAAATTTCCGATTAAGATACAGCCTATTGTTGAGCTGAATTAAGATAACTAAGTTCCGTGGAGAACATTTTCCACAAGATTAGATGCTATGGTTTTACATCCATATATTTTGGAGATGGGCTGCCTACACAATATTTTTTAAAGAAAATTAATTAATCATAAATGTACGACTGAAACCTTTTTCACCTTTTGTTTTTTCATCATTGATCTGCTGCTGTATTTTGTGTCACTAGTCGTTATGGGCTAATAGGCTTTGGTCAGCCTACCTAAGCGTTTTATACACCGTGTTCGAGGTTGAGATTGACGTGGTCTAACGTCATTCCGTAACAACGCAATTAATTCCCTGGTATGAAAATAAACCAACAACACACCAGGGTGGGTTTACGAGCTTGTCTCTCCTCCAACTACCTCCTTTTAGAGAAGAAGTTGGTTTGTTGTGGCTTCATTCAATGTATCGTTTGCTTGCAGGAGATGCCAAACCCAGATAAGAGGCCGCCGGTGCTTGTTGGCTGTCTAGACTTGTGACTTAACCAGTGAAACTAGAAATTTACCCCGAGAAGGTAGTTGACCACGAGTCAATCCCTACTCTCTCAGCTACAGACGGTTACTATCAGCAGTTGCGATTCAACTCGATGATGTTCAAGCCTAGTCCTTAAATTGTTAGGCCAAGTGAATTTGGGTAATTTTATTATCTATTATTTGTAACTATGTTGGGTTGATAATCTATTGGGATTATTCTAGATCGATTCAACGCACGCTCTCTTAAGGTTTTTGACCTCAAATGGAGATCAATTTGTTAGCGAATGAATGATGTACACTCACCGGCCACTTTATTAGGTACACCTGTTCAACTGCTCGGTAACGCAAATATCTAATCAGCCAATCACATGGCAGCAACTCAATGCATTTAGGCATGTAGACATGGTCAAGACGACCTGCTGAAGTTCAAACCAAGCATCATAATGGGGAAGAAAGGTGATTTAAGTGACTTTGAACGTGGGATGATTGTTGGTGCCAGACGGGCTGGTCTGAGTATTTCAGAAACTGCTGATCTACTGGGATTTTCACGCACAACCATCTCTAGGGTTTACAGAGAATGGTCCGAAAAAGATAAAATATCCAGTGAGTGGCAGTTCTCTGGGCGAAAATGCCTTGTTGATGCCAGAGGTCAGAGGAGAATGGCCAGACTGGTTCGAGATGATAGAAAGGCAACAGTAACTCGTTGGTTGTAACCACTCGTTACAACCAAGGTATGCAGAAGACCATCTCTGAACGCACAACACGTCGAACCTTGAAGCAGATAAACTACAAAAGGGGGTCCAACCCAGTACTAGCAAGGTGTACCTAATAAAGTGGCCGGTGAGTGTATGCCTACGTCACCACTGCACGAGCAAGCCATAGGCCTAATCAGATAATAACAATGATGATAATCCAATTAAATCAATACCACTTTTCAATCAACAATCACAGTGCAAATTGGTTTAATTTGTAGACCTCCCAATTAAAATAATCATTTTATCCTCCAATACAGGCATATTAGGCTATCAAGTACAAAGTTATTTATTCGTTAACGATTGAATTAATTCTAAAATGTGTTTTCTGTTGCTTTAAGAAATACAGAGAGGGCTGGCAATTGGAATAGATCCTAAAGTTATATTCGCTCCGCCCCCATATGATTAAATTAATTAATTCTGAACTATGTTTGGTTTTGTTGCCAATAACGGTGTGGCCTTCAGAAATGCAGCGAAGCCATAGAGTATATGGTCCTTTAGCTATTAACTCTCTTGGGATCTTTTTTTGCAGGTACATTTTGAAAGCTTTTAAAGAATGCGCCAGTTGGACTACGCCTGACTAGGCTTTGATGGTCTTGGTTTCACGTCACGGGCTGGGTAAAAAAGGATGTGCGTTTGGAAGTTCGCCCTATTCATAAGATGCGTTTTTACAAAAAGAGTGTTCTTTAGACATAAGTATTTAACAGTTTATTTGATCAGCTATTAATTCCTTTATGAATCGTTGTCCTGACAATAAATAACAATAACTTACTTTTGTTCGATAGGCTCAAACAACCTGTCCTGATAAAATATTTAACAACAAGAATGTGTTTTATAATCCTCGGACATCATGCTCCTTAAGACAAACACAAGAGCCTCTGGACTCGATAACGAAATAAATGTATCAAAAATCACATGTTTGAAGAAACAAGACACAATATGATCACAATGAATTGCAGAATGTTCATCTTGTTCAACATCAAATGGCTCCAATTTAGTATTTAGAGGATCGGTTTGTATATCCATCAAAAGGTCTTCTATCTTCTCTCAAATTCAGTTCATGCAACGAAGTTCTGCTTTTTGTCACTGATATCCTCACAAAGCTGAGCTGTAAAGACCTATACACCGGAGTCTTGAGAAGGTCTTGTATTTCGCTTAGTGCCTTTTACGGCGATTCAGAACACGCTTTCTCCTCCATGTCAGAAACCTCTCTTCTCTGTCTTTTGGACGCTGTGGTGAGCTGGTCACATGCAGGGGACCGGGAACATGCTAGGCCTGGGACCAAGGCTGATGGCCCGGTCTCACGTCTCGACAGGACTGGGCACCATACTGTTCGGAGTGTCAGGTAACTGCGATGACAGCGAAGTCACATCGCTGCCCGAGGAGTTTCCCAGTGACCCCGATTCCGAGAAAGACACCTGAAAAATACATGTCAATAATGATGTGTCAAAGAATTAAGTTTTTCCATCCACTGAGGTTTTGAAAAAAGTAAGTATAGGCTACTGGTTGATTATTACTAGTTGATTATTCACCATTATTTGATGAAATATGCATACAGTACAAAATGTAACGTGTGTGTTTGAGTGTGTGCACGCGCGCGCGCATATCCATTGAAGTGCCTGCGTGTCACTCTTACCAATTGTTGAAAGGCTGGCTGGTCCAAGTCACTCTGCAGGGCGAACTCACTCAGGGCTTTCCACGGAGGCTGATACGTCTGTACCTCCACAAGGTTACCTTGGACCGTGTTGTCATGCCTGATTGGACTCCCAGCAACAAGAGGCGTACCTGTGAGACCCTGCAGATTCTAATAGAAGATTGAACAATAATTACATCTTAACTTGGTCTGGCAGAGGAAACGAAATAAAATGTGTCACACTGACTTTTTTCTCAGATTTTCAATACAGGTCATGGATAATTGAAGTTAAAACAGTTGATTATTTATTGACATGGAAGACAACAGCCATTTAAACACTTTAGTGTGTCATTGCAAAATTAGGTATAAGTATGATCATATTTGTTAGGATGGCGTTCAGTAAAAGTAAAAATGGCTTGATTATAGCTATGTATTTGTTGACAACAACGATTGAACAGTCTGAATGTAATGATCAAACATAAAATGAATACAAATATATATTTCGAGATCAACTTACGAAGATGCTTACAGTCTTATCACTGTGTTGCTGCTGCTGAAGTTGCTTCATGAAAATGGATCTCTTTTTGTCTTTGCATCTTTTATTCTGGAACCAAACTCGAATGACCCTTGGGCTCAGACCGGTCATTTCCACTAGTTGCTCCTTCATTAGCGCATCAGGTCGCGGATTGGCGTTGTAGCAGGTCCGTAATGTGTGAAGCTGTTTCTCATTCAAAACCGTTCTCACGCGTGTTGTCTTCTCTGATTGCTTGTGGCCGTGGTTTCGGTGCGGTGCCTGCCGAACTGTCACCGGGTCTGCTAAGGAGAGACACAATTAAAGATCATCAACCAATGTTTTGTATGTTAAGGAGCTTGATCCATTTACAGTTCACAAAACAATACATTATTATTATTATTAGTAGTAGTAGTAGTATTATTATTATTATTATTATTAATAATAATAATCATAATAACAATAATAACAAAATACTTGGCTATTATTTTTGCATTTTGTATAGGCTACATATATTATCGTTGTCTTGCGTTACAATATCGTTATAACGAAAACAAACATTTGCCTATGCCTACATGCAATAAAAACAATTGCACAAGTTATTCCACTGGACTATCTCCTGTGAAAAAGCATCACTCGTTGAGCAATAACACCGATGTCAAGGCCCCAACTCTTAACTGAGTTTTCTTCAATTAAGCCCTGTTAGGTAAATCCAACTAATTCAATTCCCATCCATGCACGTTAAAAACTGTACATTGGTAGACTACACTACACATTTTTTATGTAGATGTAGATACTGAGATCGAAATTGAAAAGACACCAACCGGCAAGATCCTCTTTATTTCTTTGTATGCGGTAGACTATATTTTCGATATGCTATGCCTATAATTATTTGTAGCCTACAGAAAGAACAGCTTCGCTTAGGTTAACGATGGCAGTCTTTACGAGATGATCCAGATAATGCCAAGTAGTTTATTTTAACCCATATAGGCCTAATTACATTAGTAGGCTATACTGTAGGCTTTAATGGTTAATCTCTGAACAACTCAAGGCATGCACTATTCAGGACAAAACATCACAAACACGCAACATTTCCCATCTTGTAAGGTCACTTAAAAAATTGACTAAATGGGATAAAGCATAGCCTAGGACAGTGATTTTTGTATCGGAGATCGAAGGTTCACTTATGATGTCATGCGTTGGCCTATTAGTTATTGATACTTTTTTAGACTTATGTTTTTCAGAATTTTAAGACATTTTAAAATACACCGTTATGATTGTGATAATTCTTATCATTAAGATACGTTTATCATTACGCATTATATTATTATTATTACTATTATTATGAATAATAATAACAATAACAACAATAATAATAATAATAATAATAATAATAATAATAATATACTATTCGCATACGAGTATTTTACGAGGTAAAACTGACCTGCCATGTGGAGTGATCTGCTGGAGTGAATATGACCGGGGCTGATGGGGCTTCCCGCGGAGCTCCGCTCCATCAGTAAGCTGTGGTCCGCCCGGCAGAGCAGCTCTTCGTCCCGCAGAGAGAACTCATCCCCCGGCAAAAGCTGCCTGCTGCACACCGAACATCGGAAACACTCGATGTGATACACGTTGTCTCGAGCTCTCATGACCAAATCGCTACTGCTGAATCCAAGGTTGCATTTCGCACACTTTATTCCGAATAACCTGCAAAGAACAATTGCAAGTTAGAAACTTAAAGAAACTGGCCTAAAATAACAGCCCCTAACAGGATTTGTTAGGCCTACATTAGCTTTTGGATAAGCTTTCCATAAGGTGTTACCAGATAGACTATAAGAAATATGTAAGATATATGTAATTACTGTGCACACCGTTTGCCAAGATCAAAGGATCAAAATGCATGTCTCAACGAATGATTATTGTGGAACTGTTTAATTTAAAGTCGCGTCTAGCGTAATTGAAATAACGCTGGCCGCGCATAGCAGTTTAACCTTCCATGCCATAGAAATTATTTGTTTTTGTTGTTTTTTCAAGAGGTAAAGGCATGTCATGATAACAATTTCATTTTTTATAATCTTTAGCCTAGCCACAACCATTTACAAACAAGTATTCCATGTAAATATGGATTTACTAGTTTTCACGTTCTCATTCCCTCAACGAAAAATTTAAATCCCTACCTTACATAATCTCGTTTGCAATAGGTCTTGCCGTCCCGGACGAAGCAAGTGCATGTCTCATCGAGGTATTGGCTGCACTCTGCACACTTCAAGCAAGCTGCGTGCCACTCCAGGTCCGGGGAGACTCTCAGTATATACTGGTCATGTATCTGACTTCCACAGCCTACACACATCGCGAATCCGGACTTCTCTGCAGAGAGTACAGCAATTGTAACCATAATGCCCTAAATCCACAGTTATCCACACCTCAGCCTTAAACCAAAAGACATACATGTGACTATCTCAATTTGCCACAATCTTTCACTGCCTATTAACTATTGTCTTGCAGGGTGGACAACTTAGAGTGTTATGTAAGATAACAAGATATTTCCAATATATGTCACTCTTCAGAACACATTCCAATTTCTGATAATGTTGTTGCGCCCAATAGTTGTATAAATGAAGAGAAAAGGCACCATTAAAATAACGTTTCCATTATGTAGCTTAGTATAATCAATGCAAATACGTTTTATATTACTTTTGCTGAAACAGGCTACAGCAACATTTTGAAAGCGATATCAGAATGAAGGATTAATTCTACAGTATAGCCTATATAACTTACACAAAACATAAACGAATAGCCTATGGCAACACATGACTTACTTTTGGAATGATCACCCATATCACCCAAGAAAGAAGAGTTGAAAATAATATCCACCATACAGGAAGGATGAGGGGATTGCGATAGATGCAGAAATGACGTGAGAAGCTGACTGGCCCGAGCCTGGCTGCCTGATAACTTTAGTCCGGACTGTCGGACGGGGAAGAGTCTGCAGTGTCCCATACGCGCTCTGACGTCACACGCAAAACTGGGCATACATTCGTCCCGTGCCTGCTCTCACTGTCTCGTCTCTTGACATTTGAAGTAGGCCTCAATGAAATATTACCTTGAAATAATACTTGATCATTAAAATGCATGTTATATTTAAGAGGTTTGGGGATTGGGGATTTCAATGTTTCTGCTTTAGATGTTAAGTGAGGCTTCTTCCTCATTGTCTCACGCATATGAGACTATCCTGCATGGTCATCAATTATCTTGCATGTCTGCACTTTGGTCGGGCATACATTTGAAGTGCAATGAGCAGGAGTATGCAGTAGCGTAAATAGGTTTTAGCATATTCTTCATGGGATAGAGAATGCAGGAGGAAAAACTCATGACATCTGACACCGCTCAGCCGGGTCAGTCCATTTATTCGAGAACAAGGACACCTACTGGAAGAAAATAAAAATTGCATTTGAATATGTTAGACCAGCGCAGTAGGTAATAGTTATATAGGCCCCACTACCTTATAGTAAACTAAGTTATACATCAAATTACAAGAAGTCACAAAACAATGTTGCAATATGTATCGATTTAATCACTTTAGGTTACTCTAAATGTTTCTCAATTTGCTATTCAGACGATATATGAATTTCAGCCTCATTATTTAAATAATAAATAATTAATACAAATAAATTCAAAATAGATGCATTAGTACAAAAATATCCTAAACAATCATTTTGTAGTTATTATTTCAATATCATTCAACGGTAGTAGCATCCATCATTTGTTATCATAATCTAAGAAGGTCGCTGGGAGGGATTACATTTTTGTTGCAGAATTAAAGTCAATGAAAAAATGTAGGCCTATGATATAAAGATAACTCCATCAAGTTTTCTAGAATGGTTGGAAATAAATAAACAAGCAGCCTTGCGCCAGTATAGACTACACACACGTAGGCTTATCAACCTAATTTGTATGTCATCATGTGTGCCCTGGTCGTTGTTTTTAACCTCTTAAATATATGGATTATATGTGTTTATGTTGATGTGGGTGTGTGTGTGTGTGTGTGTGTGTGTGTGTGTGTGTGTGTGTGTGTGTGTGTGTGTGTGTGTGTGTATGCATGCGCGCGCGTGTTGTATAGGTGATTTCAGTAAACTTTGTGTCTTGTTTTTATTTGACAATAGGTTTTCATTATTAAGACAAGTAGTAGACGCATTAGCTCAGAAAGACGCGCGAGATCATAGAACATCGCTCTCACGAGATGAGGAGAATTAACTGCGTTGCTTGCTTTCAATGGGCTTCTTCAAAATTGAATCCGACTAGAATTCAGGCTAGGCTAGGCGAGAACAGGCGGGGGCAGTGTATCTGTGCACTCAAGTTAGACTTGGAAGTGCAATTCTGACTGCACAGCTTGAAAACATGGCAGTGACAACATGACGGCTATTGAAATCCTCAATAAAATGTCTTATGAATTCGCTTTGAATAATCACCACATACTTGCAATCAATAGATCTCTCAAATGCCATAAGTCTATATCGCTGCATATAGGGCTTTTCCTGATTCAGGTACACGTGTCAAGATAACATTAATGATTGGCCATTAAAAGTGCGTCCACCATGAAGGCACTTGCTGCTTCATGCTGTCTGTGAAAAGTAACTTTGGGGATCCACTGCGCCTCGCTCTATAAACTGCGTGAGCCGTGATCTTGAGACTCCTAAATCTCAAGCAGCCAAAATGTTTTGAGCAAGTCGGACAGATTTTATCCTCATCATGCAACAGGTAGGCTATTGAAAGGCGCTGATCGGTACAGCTCAAAATTGATCCTTTCAAACACGCTCAATGGTTGCTTGACTGTTGATGCTACTGCTTGTGGATTATAGGGCAGTTAAAAGTTACATCTTCACAGCTATGTATAAAGCACTAAACAGAAGAAGTTTGGGACAATTGGTAAGTAAAACGTCAGCGTTGGTCTGTCAGTTATTCTGTTGTCAAATGCAGCAAATTCCACAGTTCTCAACCAGACCATAACGTCTAGTTGGCTAGGGAGTGAGGTCAGATGAGGATATGGCATGTCGTGAAAATGAAAATACTACTAGCCAGCTGTAAGCAAGTTATCACATCTAACTAAATAATGTTTGCAAAGGCAACTGCATTGTTAGTTGTAAAAGCAGAACACAATAAATTCACTGGCAGCTCAACTACAGTGTGTCACCTTGGATTAAGCTGGCCTTCTATTACTATAAACTTGTAATGATATGTATTAGCTAGCATGTACTTTAATGTCAGCCATATAGCATGGTTCGTTTTTGTAATAAAGAGAAGATGAGTTGGACAGAAGGGGTTAAATAATGTTATGGTTTGCTTGTTTCTTCATTGCAGCCATGTCTCCTTCAAAGGTTTCAGAGCACTTTGGTAGTGGTAGAGCACAACAATGACAAGCTGACACCAATTGAATGCTATCACTAAGGTTGCAGCTCAACCGATTTATGCAAATGCAAGGTAGTTAATATTGTAGCGAACGGCGGGGCAGAGCAGCTTGCCTTTAAGGCAAGCTACTCTACCCCGCCGTTCGCTACAATATTGTTACTGCAACTGCTACGGTATGTTGGTCATTCATGTTTATTTTTGTGTTTGATTCCTTCTTTAATAGGTTGCAGAAGAGATCAGTAAAGTGACGGGGGTCAAGAAGATTCTAGTGGCTCAACATGATTCCTACAAAGGCCTGCTACCAAGTGATGCTGGAAGGATGATTTTGGAAGTTATGTTTTTGTTGTATTCTGTCTATCATCTGTATGGGGGGACAGGAGCAACAGTTATTATGTAGGCCTATCTCTCTTTGGTTAATGGAAAAACTAAACACAGGTCTCTGTTTACTTCTTACAGAGGAGTTGACCCCTCTAATTCTTGCTACTCAGAAGCAGTTCAGCTTCACACACATCTGTGTCGAGACCTCTGCCTTTGGAAAGGTGAGTGACCTTAACACCTTCGGTAACACAGTGTTCAAAGTTTCCTCCCTCATTAGAGGAAATTATGAGATCCTTTCTTATCATAAGAAGTTTATTTTATGAAGTGTCCAGGCATGCGTGAATTATATAATATTTTATCGCCATAGCCATGTGTAGTTTATCTGATCTTGCATTTCTTAAGATTACGCTTTAATGCGTCTAAAAAAATGCGTCTTCTCCAATTTCACAAAGAGAAGATCTTCAGTAAGTGTAGCACTATCCTCAATTACTAGTCTTGCAATCTGTCATTCTGCAATAGAACTGTCAACTTGCTGATCTAATGGTATTTCAATTGAATTAGGATGCATTAAACAATATCTTATGTATTGTAATCCAACTCATATTGACTGAGGCTGGGTGGTCTCGATTTCCCTGAGTAGATGAATGCTTTACAGATGATGCATCCTAAACCATTGGATTTATTTCATTTCTTTTACTAAAAACATCAGCAATCATTTTTCAAAGATAACTGAATGAGTACCATCTTCCATCTCAGAGCAGAACTTCACATAGTTCTCTATGTGAGCACCATATTTACGTATCTTAGCAACATTTAACAATGTTAAATGACAATCTATTTCTGTCCCAAACTTCTGACAGTTTGTTTTTACCGAAGTGCCATGGTGACATTGACATCTTTTGCCTGTTTTTTTAGTGGGGACAACGTATTCATAATGCAGTTTTTGCTGTACTAAGATATGCCACGATGTTGACACAACTTCCCATTCAGAATACCCAATCCCTCCCGCTAACTTTGTATAATGCTTTGCAGAATCTCCTTCCCAGAGTGGCTGCTAAAATTGATGTTGCAACTATATAAGATGTCATTGAGGTCAAATGTCAAGACACTTTTGTCAGAACCATTTTTGCTGGCGAGGATCTCATTTTGATATCTTTGATAAAAAATTCTGTAAACAAAATCTATGCATATTATAAATATACAATTAATTCATATTATAAATATACAATTAATGTATAAAGACTACACTTTTAGCATTATTTGGTAAGCAATATCTATAATTACTGTAATTAGTGCATAGTGAATCAATATGACTAAATATCATATTAATTACAGTGTAGTTGTTTATTGATGTGGGCTTGTTCATACTGTATAGAGAAGGTCAGAGAAGGTCAAATGTTAAATCGTTACTACCTTGTTCCATATTCATTAGTAAGGTGATGAAAGAGTGCATTGCATGTAGTGTAGTTGTTTAGACCTGGTAATGAATTAGTGATCCCAGCTTTCACTCTGGCCTCCCAGAAGAAGGTCCAATCACATTCTGATTGGGCCCTTTTAAGTCATGAAATATGAATAGGTCTGACTGAAATTATTCACTTAAACTTTGGCAAGGCCTGAATGTCCCTGGTTGGAATTCAGTGGGGTTTTCATTGAACCGCATAGTTGAACATTTAACAGTGACTTTCTTATACTTGAATGTTTCAGAGTTCTTATTTGGCCCATTGCCTCTACTGTTAGTCCTAGAAGTAATTTTCAATGCATATGCCAAGAACCACTCCAGCTTGATACAGTGATAGTTGTGCCAATTTCTTCATTTGAGTGCTGTCATTGTATTTCACAGAACAGTTTTACATGTAAAACATACATTCACATTTCTTAGAAAATACTGTAGGTTAAACAACAGTACAAAAGTTGGCACTTTAGTATTAAATCACTAAATCTATCTAAACACTATACCTTTTTCTTTTTAAGACTCTTTTGCTTTATGGACATCTCCTAATGTATGCCAAGGAATCATGTTGTGGGCGATTGGGCATTTTGCTTGCTTTGCTATAGAGAATGCTCTGTGTGCAGTTAAGTGTGGTGAGAAAGTCAAGGTTTTCAAGGGGGACTTCCTTTAAAGCTTCGCCTGTGGAGGGAGGAAGTGCTACTACTGAACAGGGTAATTCACTACAGCAGAAACAGTCTGAAACTTTTTGATAATTGATTTACTATTTATTGGAAGTGACACATGATATTCAGAAGTTAATATAAAGAAGGAATATTTTTCACAGTAATTTGTCTTTTTCTCATTTGTTCTCTTGACTGTGTGTATTATTTTGTGGTCACTCCACCTTCTGCTGCGGGGCTGTCTGTATGGCTTAGGCAGAACCTGACCAAGAGCGATCGACCAGAGCTCACTAGTGCCAAAGTGGTGGTGTCCAGAGGTAAGGGCTTGGAGCACACTGTCTGCAACAATAATTTATTCAGAGAGACCCCCCCCATTCCCCGACTTCTCATTCTGCATTATGACAAAACACATGATTTCTTTGTCCAATTAGGACGAGGGCTGAAGAGCGGTGAGAACTTCAAACTGCTTTACGACCTGGCTGACAAAATGAATGCTGCAGGTAAAAATAAATAACTTTTTAAATTATCTTCAAAATAGACTTTTCAGATTCAGCCCAGAGACACAATACCTTCTCACTACGTGTGTGTGTGTGTGTGTGTGTGTGTGTGTGTGTGTGTGTGTGTGTGTGTGTGTGTGTGTGTGTGTGTGTGTGTGTGTGTGTGTGTGTGTGCACGCGTGTGTGTGTGTTTGAAGGACAGTATGTGCAACTCTTGTGGTCAGTTCCCTGTGTGTAAAAGTATGGTATGAGCAGATTTATTAATAACATCCTGTATGTTGGTGTAAGTGGGAGCTTCTAGAGCTGCTGTGGATGAATTTTGGTGTGATTTTGCTTACTTTATAGCCTATTGTGATATACAGTATTGCTTATCTTGATCAGAGAGAGACCTATTTGTCTCCTGAATTCAGTTGTGTATAGTACAGTATCTAGCCCTAGTGTGGGTGTTGATTGGTCTGGGCGCCATGCGTACCGGTTTTGCATGTTTTGGCATTGTCCACAAGACAGACTACCCCCACTGCTAAGGGAATTAACACAGACATGCATTATCCAATATTATACAAACAACATCACTGGTTGTGTGACATTCTCTGTATTGTACTGCAGTGATTGGACAGTATTTCATTATTTCAAATTGAATAAGCTTAAAAAGGTTAATTAGCCATTTTGGCTTGTAACAGGGATATCCCAGCTGTCATCATCCACACATTTGGGGCGTTTGAACCTGCTGAAATTTAGTTCATGACTGATTTAAAGTCCTAAATGATTTACCAGAGCCATTAGTGAATAGACTTTTAAGTGCTATGAGTCCACCCTGCCACCAGAATAGACAATCCTGCCAATATTGTACACAATGTAAACACTTACAGTATCATCCTAAACTAGTAAATAAACCATTAATTGCAAGTGTATTGCAATAAATAACATAAAATAAAAACGGTATATTTCTTACTGTATGTGGTAGCTGTGATGGTATGTCTGTGACAGGCCTTCAAAAACTCCTCTGGAAAAAAAAAAATCACATCCTCATGCAAGCTACTCTGAGAGGGGAACGATGTTGTGGATTTATAATTCATAATTCTTAATGCAGTATTCACATGATAATTAGTATGAATTTTTGATTGCTGCCTGCGGGCATTTCTGCATTGTTGGCTGAGGAAGCTGGGCCATTATTACCTTATTAGTGTAACTGTCAGTCGCCTGTTTTACTTTACAAATGCACGTCTTGTATTTTATTATGAACTGCATTCATCAATATAAAGCAACATTCCCATTGCTTATTAGTGGCTCTTACAAGACACCATGTCACTTTACTGAGGAGAGCAACACCTCAGCTTAACTCATTCAAAATAAAACTTTCTGACATTTCACATATGTGAAAGGATAGAGAAATACGTATTTTAATTAGTTCAAATGGGATAAGATAACAATTAAATAACAATTTTATTATAAATTTTAATTAAGAATTTAAGAATTTTGTTTAATCTGAATGTATTATTGATAAGGGAAAAGGGAAGATTTGCAGTATTCTTTTTTTGTTGTTGAGAATACTTGCTTAAATCAGGGCAGGGTTTCCTGATAACGATGGATCTTTGAGTTTCACCAACCACTTCACAAAGGACTTAGCTAACATGTGATGTAGTTTGGGGAGTGTTTCCGGCTCGTAACTCACACATTCGTGAAGTTCATCTTGAAGTACAGAGGAATATGGATCGATCAATGCATCAGATCAACTTTCTCCACTTAAATTCCGACCCAAGTATAATAGGTTACTATAGAAGACTGACACTGGACCAGTTCTTATAATAAACTTTTGTCTGTCGACATCGAGGCGTGCAACAATCTCAAAGCAGTTTCAATGCATGCTTTAGAGAATTTATGCTGTCAAAGAGTGACCATATTATGGGCTATCATAATCATGTTGATGAAGAAATGCCTGTTACACTTCACGATTCATAATGCAGGCCTACACAAAGTGCTTTATCCAAAATGTAGAATTTATGCTGAGCTATAAAAATATGCCCCACAATAAATCAACATATTCATCATTATGTCCATGTTTATGTAAAAATGTGTAAAAACTTTTTTTTGTTTTGCTTGCCAAGACCTATTTCTGAACATTGGCGAGATTTAAACTTGTAAGTTCTATGTTTGTGGTCCTTTGTCAATGTGTAAAGTGAAGCGGGAGGGCTAATAGGTACTGCTCGACCTCAACACCAGATTTTAAAGGGTTGAATTAAAACAGCGCTTTTCACTGAACATTCTGTTTCATATGATCTCATTCCTTGATTGCTACTGATTTATCATGGCCATTTAGCAATATTCTAAAGCTGAAATCTACATACTGGATCTTTAATGTTTTTTTTCTACATTTCAGGAACAGATAGTTACAGTTTTCATTCATTTCATTATTCAGTATTAAATAGAATATCATTTAATAGCCGTATTAAATGACAATACTTCTGGGGGGCAAAATAATGTTTTCACATAATTTTCTCAAAAGATTTTTTATATTACTATTCACAGAGCCAAATGAAAGACAGGCCTATGTATGATGGGACCACTTAAGAAACATTTTTGTTTCTGCTTTAGGCATTTTTCTGCTGTTTAAACTCATGATACCATCAAGCTAGTCACAGCACTTTGTATCATGAGCAACCTGTTGTCTTCTGTTTGCACACTTGCATCCTAGTATCACCTGGTTGATTAACTCGATTGTGTCACAATATGCCTGCGCTGTAGAGTGCTCGTGTTCTCACACCTGAGGAGAGCTTTGCTGTGTGAATGAGGAGGTTTCAGCATCACTTTGGGGTATTTTATTAACAGGCCAGCAGGTGCACTACTCCCTGCCTTGCTCCTCCAGCAGCTGTGTGTGTGGAGACCAAATGGCAGCCAGCAGACAACCAGAGCTCAGGGAAAACTGACCAAGCTTGGCAAATCGGCTGGCCATTTGTCTCCCCCTCTCCCTCTCCCTAGTTATACTTAACCCCCCCCAGCACGGTAGTTTGTAGTGGAAAACTTTAGAAAGCTGTTTGTACGCAGCTGGGGACTGGAGGCTAACGGGAGCTTTTCTATTTTTTTCCCGTCTCTCAAGGCCCATAGATTGACAGCGCCTTTCATACTGTATTATCCGGCCTGGCTTTTAACTCCGGGAGAACTGTGTTCACAAATTGATGCTCTGCTCCTTTGGGGCTGCAGCTGAAACATTAAATTGTACTGAAATATTCATATGTGAGTGCATTTAGCTGAAAGCAATTGATGTGCTGCTCCCCAGAGAACAGATGGAAATGTTGCAGGGCCCCACCTTACTCAGACAGACACCCCAAGCTCTGGTCAGCACAGTGATTACACTGGCTACCTGGTCAGAGTTGGTTGAAAAGGTCCAGGAGGAGTGGGCTCCTGTGTATAGTGCTGTTGGTCTCTTAGCTCTATGTCTCTTGTGGTCCGTTACCCTCTGATGGCCAAGTAATGCATTCCAATGTGTACAAACTGGTGAATACTCAGGTTAAATCAATAGTACTTTACTCCTTGTATTGTGGCCAAACATGTTAGTAATTCATTTGGTTGAGGCTGAAAGTTTTTTTTAAATGTAATTGTCTTGGATTAATCTGTTTAAACAGCACAACATTAATCTGTTTGCCGATTAATTTTAGTCCCATTGAATGAGACATTTAATAGAAGTTACAATGTTCACTGTTAAGTGCACCATAACAGCTTTACTTTTTGTACAGTATGAACAGTATAGACGTCATCGAGTCACCACATTCTCCTTCTGTACCCTCATATTACATGGGCAGGGCAATATAGAAATGATATGACGCTTAACTTAAGGCATGTTCATATAGGCCTGATACGATTTACCAGAGGCCAGATATATTAATGAAGTGTACTGCATCTGTAAATTGAAATGCTCAGGTTCTCCAAAAATACTGAAAATATTGATTATTATCTGATTGTTAACATTTGCATGGACGCTTTTGTAATACTTTTTTGTAATACTTTAATAATTATTTCATGCATAGATACATGAATACTAACTTTTACTTTACTTAATAATTTTCAGGAGCTCTACATTGTAGTTGGCATCTCTGGGGCTATTCAATATCTGGCAGGAATGAAGGACAACACTGTTCATCGCACTACACTCAAAAGACACATCAAACAAATAAATAGTCACCAAGTCACTAACTACATATGGTGATGGTGTTATTTTCCAGACTTGAGTAGAAAATACTGTTTAGTTATCATACAGATATTTCAGAAGGATTTAATTATCAAAACTTCAAACAAAATAGAGGATATATTTTGAATGTTGAATATGTACAAGGAACATGATGTCTCCCTGAAGAGTCTATTGTTGTCTGTTATGCTTTTTACTCAAAAACATTTGCTAATTTTTACAGTCGCAAGTCATGCATAACTACATATAGTTTAAGGCTTGTGCATCTGATTGCTAAGTTAATTGTGGTGTAGATTATTTTATTCAATTCTTTGGAGCTCTCCGTGTTGTAGTGTCTTGTCCCCAAGAGAACAATCTCAGTCTCACCCTCATGTTTTTCACATGATCTCAGTGTAGGAAACCGTTTATGGAATATTATAATAGACTTGCAAGCAAAGATTGAAAATGCAACATAATGATATTTTAGAATGTTGGTATTGACAAAATTCACATTATGTTGATAGCTCATTATTGTGTTTTGGAAATATATGATAATAATGTCGAGAAATCATTTGTATAGACTTATTTGACTCATTTGTATATACTTTTTTGTTTGGATGTCCTCAACATTTATCTGATATTCTAATTGGACTATCTAAATTCTAGATTCAAGTAATCTTTACTATTGGTACTGTATTTACTGTACAAATCAGAATGATCAATGGGTCCTACAACTTCACCAAATGTACCTATATACTATACAGCCATTAGCTCTTTGAGAAAAACTCGATCAATGAGGAGGAGAGTAGTATGAACTCAATTTAATTACTAGTTCCTTTTGTATCTGCTCTCCTTTTGCTGGAGTTGACCCACTTTTACAACAAGTAATGGAGGGAAGAGTTCCACTCTCCCTGGAAGAAAACTGTTTTATGTAAATGAAAACTGGAAAAACTCTTCCGTAGCCATGACAACAGTCTCCTGAATTCTGAATTCAGTCTCCTGAGTGAATTTCTTCCACCAAGCGAGCTATCTGCTTCGGGATCCCATGCACTTAAGAAGTATGTTATAAAAAGGGAACCTGAGAAGCTTTTTAAAGAATGATGTATAATTTATTTGTAGTTTTCTCCTGCTTCAGAGATTCTTGAAAGAGTGTCCTGTGCAGGATGTGTTCTGAATATGTCAGACCACCCTATTATGCAGTCATTGTCCCATATCTATGTTTTGTATGCAATATACCCGCCTTTAAATATATCCAACCGGTTGATGTCACAGAGCTGTTTTCAAAATCACTTTCATCCACTTTAAAAAAAACTCACATTCATAAATGAAACAACAAGTGTCGTTTGTTTGGACTGTAAACAAGCAATTTGGACAAGCAATTCAAAATGTCGTGAAAGCATGCTGCATAAAGACCATGAGCTGAGGGTCAGGGGATGGTCGTACATTTGTTCATAATGGTTCTCATCACAGTGAACGATATTGTCCTCATGCAGATGCTAACTCACTACTACAGTATATCTGTGAATAAACAGTTTGCATAGCAATGCACTGTTGTCATTTCGCCTCCATTATACATTGCTTAGCTAACCCTCATCATACCACTCTACATTGTGGTTCAGAGGCCAGGTTGGTACTGAAACTTAACTTTATGATTTGTGTTGTATTTACAGACAATCGTTGCCATTAACAAGGACTTATTTTCCAAGTAGCTGACTATGGTTTAGTCGCTGATCTCTTCAGGGTGTGCTTTTCAAGTGGTGAAACAGTCACATATTGAAATTGAAATAGTCAAGGTGTGAAATCACTCAATTTAAATTCACAATATGTGGGGTTTTTTTGTTTTGTTTGTATGTATTTGAAACCTACAACATTTATTTAGTTTTTGAAGATGTATGAGGGCACCTAACTCAAGAGTATCCAAGATCTTGGTTTAACCTGTATTTTACCTGTTATATCTAATTCATGACAGCATTTAAAATGTCAGTGTTCATTTCTTTGTGATCTGGGCAGTCCCGACAGATAAATTGGGGTAAAGAATCATAAGGGACATCATGGACCCAGCCATCAAAGAGCCTTGAGACATCCAACCTCTCCTCCAAGAGTAGGAAAATAATATGTATGCAACCCTTAGAAGGATTTTTATAACCATTTTCATAGGTTTATCGATCTACTCGATCCATCATGGTCACTGTCAATCTGATGTGGATTAAGACAAAATAATATAACCGTTTTTTATTTTTTATTTGAATTATCGACACCAACAAGTTTGTCTATGATTTACAAAACAAAGATTGTTTCAGTTGATTACTAAAGTAGCTACAAACTAAGTGCAAGAACAATATTATTTATGACAATAACTTTCATTGATTATGATGCTCGTAATGAAGTGAAATACGTACAGTATACAAAATGTATGAGCAAAACACATTTAAAGAGCTGATAAAGACTGTAATCTCAGATTTCCTCAGTGGTGGGATCTTCTGACAAGAATCAAAAGAGCAATCATGTAATGTTAATGCATTTAAAGTGAGTCCCTCTGAGCTGTTATTAAAAGATTTCAATTATTAAGGTATGTGTCTCATGGTCATTGTTAATTCTCTTCTGCTTATTCTCTGAGTGTGACAATGAGTACTTCCTCGTCCATCTGAGAACTCCCACAAGCAATTTCCTACTCAGAATCACCTCAAGGTCTGCTCAGTCCCAACCTGTCAAAGTTAAGCACTCATTATTAAAAGTGTTCTTGTGTTATATGTATTGAATAGAAGGTTACAAATTAATTAAAGGGACACAAGGGTTAGGGTTAGAGCATACGTTTGACCTGTTATAGACATTATTGTTGAGTTGTCAGTTTTTACACATAAAATGTGATATTGCTAAGTGTTTTCTATCCAAGAACATTTTACGTCAACATAAAACCTAAGGCATTGGGCTTCATTCAGTCTAACCCAGTAACATGGTTTCTCGGATAAGACAAGAATAGCTTTCTTCTCACAGCATAAAAGCATGTTTGAATGAGTTTCTCAATTCTCACTTTTTCAGATGGTGAACATGCATTTTTTCAGTGAAAAAAGAACAATGTGCTTCACCTTATGCCATTACATACTTTATTCTGTCTAATCAAAATGTATTGAATTATTGAACAACATTGATCATGTGTGCCCCTCCCACTCCGAGAGTAACCTCCATCCCTGAACCTAAACAGTAACTGATAGTTAACACTTGTGACTGGTGTTGGCTTTCATCTTGATTCGGTGTTCCTTTTAATTCTTCATTTACATGCTGTGTTGACTTGGGGAGGGCTCAGCACCGAACCCTGGCACTTCCACAGTTCAGTCATAAAAACAGAGGTGGCAGGGACAGATAGAGTGCCCAAGGTTTGGCGCCCACTCCATTGTGCAGAGTGAAAGCCGAGTGGCTTTTTCCATTTGTTTGGCTGTAGTTCATCATTTATTAACGTGTGCCTTGGCGTGCGATCGGTGCGGGTGTTTTAGTCAACTCTGAAGTGATGGGTATAATAATAGCCAGCAAGTCCAGAGTTGTGACTCAGTGGTTATCATCTTACTGTGTACACAGGTCTCACTTAACAGTGAAAGATAATTGGCCATGGTTGTTGTTGTTGGTGGCATTGAAAACGACTGGTATTTTCATGGGGAGCACTGTTTTTTCTTTTCTTTTTTCTTTTAGGCTGTTCCTGAGATGACGGAAGCATCGAGGAAATTATCGCTGTGATCTCGCCAAGATTGTATAATCATTATAAACTGCAAGTCAAATTATAAATACTATTTCATGGATGGGGTGCATTTGAAATATATGCTTTATGTCTAGATATAATATGTCTTTGATTGCTCAATATTTTTGTAATTATAAATTAAGTTATTAGATATGGTAAAATGCATTTCTGCTTTATTTGGATAGAGACAGTAGAGATTGACAGGAAGGATGGGTGAGAGAGAGGAGGGATGACATGCAAGATATGTCAAGGGTCAGAATCGAACCAGGAACCTTGATTATGTGGTATGTGCATTAGTGTGCTACGCCACGAAGCGCCCCAATGGGTTGGGTTTTTGTTTATGATTTGAAGTATATGATTACTATAAATTCTCTGATTTAGGTTGTCTTTTTTGGCCATGTCTCCAGCAGGATGACACAATGTTATGTATATCAGGGTGGAATACAGGTATTGGCACTGATCGAAGGACAAAGGAAATCCCTTATTTTGTAACGTATTGTATTGTCTGTTGATGAAACGCTGAGCTTAATTGCGGGACACCAAATTATTATTCCCCCTTGTCTCTCACAAACATACCAAACCTATTCTTCTGCTCAACCTTAGTAGAACTAAATATCGTATCAACATGGGCTTGGTGTACTCTTTCAGCTATAACTAAATGTCGTATCAACATGGGCTTGGTGTACTCTTTCAGCTATAACTAAATATCGTATCATGGGCTTGGTGTACTCTTTCAGCTATAACTAAATATCGTATCATGGGCTTGGTGTACTCTTTCAGCTATAACTAAATATGGTATCATGGGCTTGGTGTACTCTTTCAGCTATAACTAAATATCGTATCATGGGCTTGGTGTACTCTTTCAGCTATAACTAAATATGGTATCATGGGCTTGGTGTACTCTTTCAGCTAGAAATAAGTGCCAGGCATTTCTTAATGAAATAGGAGCCCAGGCATTTCATAATGAAACACTTATGGTTGCTTGATTGAAGCCTTGATTGTTATTAATTAACAATTAAACATCTAAATACTTGTAAACATTTGGCACGCAACAAAATGGTAGTTTATCCTCTAAATTAATGATATGATAGAAGTTAATTAGGAGGTTAAATCCAAATTGCTAGACATTTATAATTACTTAACCAATTAGTTTTTGTTGTGACAGGTCTTCCAATGTTAATAGACTTAAATAATTAACATGTTTCAGAGTGATATGCAAATAAGTAGACTGACGCTAATGCAATACTGTTGTAGGATGATGTCCCAGTCTGAAGCAATGGGAACACTCATACTTGATACAGAGCTCACATGTAGAACAGGTCATTGATATTCATCAGATTATAACAAACCAATGTGCAAACAAAAGTACTTTTCTGTATTTGCCTTGTTATTTGGAATGTACACTAATCCTACTGTAACATTTCTGTTATATTTTTTATAGTATATATAATATATATCTAATTTTCTAAATGCAACAAGAGATTTGAGAATAAATATGAAACCAAGTAAGCTACAGTACAAGTGAAAACAATGAAAAGTGATTAATACATTCTTAATTTTAGAAACTTTTATTCAAATGATAACACCAGCAGTTGGCAATGAGTTCCCCTTTATTAAGTTTACAAAAACCTCTGTAAACAGTAAAGTGCTCAGGATTGGCCTGTCATGTTCAGGGCGCAGATCTTTTAAAGGTTCATGCTACAAGCACTCCAATCTAGAGCATACCCCTACATCACCGCCCTCTCTGTAATCACACAGATACATTTTTCTCTCACTTAAACCCTTGCTTGAACCTGTCCCTGTCCAAAAACATTAGCTTAATAATGTTGATCCTCTTCAGTTTAAATATAAACATCTTTGTCTCTGTTATAGAAAGACAAAGGTAAGAAATAGTCTGTTGGCACATCTCCTCCAGTTAAACATACCCTGTGGCTGTTAGAACATTGACAACTGGACAGTTACAGTAGTTAATACAAATGAAAATGAACAAAAATACTCCCACCCACTGCCCCAACTCAGAGAAATCACATGTAAAAGCGGAGGAACACAGTTCAGTAGGATTGTTGTATAAAGGCTTGAATATGGCCCCTTGCTGGTTTCACTTCAGTTTTATTTCACATTTGGGACCCATTCAAAGTGGGAATTCCTGAAGATGGTTTCTGTCTCAGCTCACGTGTGCTCTCCTCTCTGTTGTTGTGCGATTGGGGCATTGATAGTTACCAAGATGCCTCAAGGAGGAAGAGGGCTGGCTGTGTGTTTACAGCCTCACAGAGAACGGCTAGCATGAGGAGGCTAGTGAGAGGCCAGTTCCTAGTGTCATTCAATCCTGGCATTGACGTTTGAGGCATGAGGAGTTGGAGTGAGTCAGTCCTGGCTGGAGAGGAAGAGCTAGGCTAATCCTCAGGGTTGACTATGTGTCCGGCAGGTGTCCCAGGGCTGCAGTGTCTGCAGATCCCAGGAGCCTATACTTCTCCTCCAGAGAAGGATTAGCGCTGCCCTGCAGGTGGATCAGAGGCTTAGTCTGCAGGAGGCCCCCCCGGCCCCCATCCAGACCCTGGCCCTGGCCCCGGCTCTCCTCCTGGTTCCTCATGTTGTAGATGTTGACCCTGTGCTCCAGCTCAGGGCTGACCTTGGCTGAGCCCGCGGGGCTGGGCAGCTTCAGGTTGACTGGGTCCACCAGGCCCTTCTGAGTCAGGCAGGAGTCCTCAGACAGGGAGGACAGCAGCTCCTGCACCACCTTGCTAGGGTCCCGGGGAGGGGGAGCCTGCTGCTGCTGGACCGGGCCCAGCCGGCTGCAGTACAGCGGGGGGCAGCAGTGCTGGGTGTTGTAGTCCACAGAGAGCTCTGGGTGCTGGCTGTTGTAGTCCCGTGCATTGCTGCTGCTGCAGTCAGTGGTGGACGAGTCCAGGGTGTGGCTGCTCAGGCTGTGGGGACGGGCAGTCAGGCTGCCGCTAGACCGCGACACACTGGTGGAGGTGTCACTCACGGTGCTGCACACCCGCTCCACACTAAGCAGAGGGTTAGAGTGGGCAGGGTTGGTGTTGGTGGGGAGGTGGACATCAATTGCTGCCGTGGTGATGACCCGAGCCCCCACGACTGAGACCCCCATGTCTGCAATGACACGTCTCTTATCAGACTAGGGGAGATGAACACCACATGTAGGCCTATTACTACCCATGAGTGTTTAGCACACTCAGTCACTTACCGCTGCTTGGCTCACTGTAGTACTGGCTGATATAGTTGTTCATGTCATCACGTACGACAGGATCTGCACAACAGAGCCAAGGTTAGAATATGGCATAACACAATATATAAAATATAAATTATATAATCTATATAGCTAAAAATGCTTCTTAAGACTTGCCTTAGCTCTGTGTGAAATATGATGTTTTTATCACAAATGTTCTGGATGGTTTCTATGTTGATCAGATATATGGCAAACATGCTTTCAATGCATATGTGAACTGTCAGGTGTACAGAGTACAATGATTAGTCAAACAGCCAAACTTGACTTATAGGCCTTACCCCTGCATCTGACTCTATAGGATGATTAACACATAATTCACATATCCCAGGCCACAGGTGCTTTAGTGGCATGGCCCTGGTTTGAAAATCACACCAAGCAAGCCTAGCCTAGCCAAGTGCAGTAGGAGTGAGTGTGAGAGGCGCCAGACTTTAGAGAGAGTTCTCTTTGTTCCAGCCAGTCCTCTATGGTGAATGGCTCTGCTCTGCTCGCTTGATTGGCCCTGAGCTCAGTGTCCGCTGAGTGGAGCCCAAAGTACCCTGAGTGCTAGGCCCAGTCCCCCAGGACTGCCGCAGACTCTGACGGGTAATTTCATTTATTTTTCTGCTTAAAATATTAATCTGAGGGCCACCCCTGGAGAGGAAGCATTGCACTCACTAAAACACGACCAAGACAATCACTCTGCAATTAATAACACATGAGCCTTGGAAAAGACAAGAGGCGGTTGGCGAACATAAAAGTCTCTCTGTCTCTCTCTCACATCCATAAACTTATGGGTGACATATGGGGTCATTTAGTTCATGTATACATGTGCGATATATGTGCTGTGGTGAGGTTGTCAGTACAGTGGCCACGAGGAGTGTTTCATTCAGTTTTCTTTAGATTTATATATCTGTGGCGTTATATTCAAAGGGAATTGAGGAACTCTTTGTATGATTATATCTGTGTGTGTTACAGTGTTTCAACTAGAATGGGTGGATACCTTTGGGAAATACATCTTTCAATTACACTTAATCTTAATCATCATGCGACCTCATTAAATGTAGGTGAATTAATGACCATTTGTCATCTGTCTTGTGTCTAATAAAGAAGTTATTTAAACTGCCAGCCAAAGAGCTGATCTGATCTGAACATTTCAAGTATTACTGAAACAGCAACATTTCTTGGTCAATATTCTAAAGATAGAGGATTTCATGCTCTCACAGTTCAATATACGGTGTAAGTGTCAAAACCACAAACCCCCCTGAGACCAAACTTGCAATCTCCTTGCTATCTCCTTTTGAAACAATGGTTTGGTCCCTTTGCTTTTCCAGCTCATTCTCAACAAGGAAAGAAACTAAGCAGAAGAGTGCCTCAATAAGAATGAATGACACTTTGATGGCACCCCTCGGGCAGGAGACAGAGAGAGAGCAGAGCCCCAGCAGCCCTCAGCCGTAGCCCAGGCCCCAGTCTGCCCAGTGAGGGCAGCCCTGCGGCCTAAGTGCTCCTCCCCATACCCATGTTTCAGAAAAAAGCCCTGCTTGTTCCTGACAGCCAGATTTCCCACAATCCCCTGGGGGTGCTGGCGTGGGCTGCCGTGGCTTCTCCCTGTGCCCTTTTGTGGTTTCCAGGTGAAGGGAACAGATGTTCGCAGGGGCCGACCCTCTCCTCACAACAAGGCCCAATACACAGAGCACTCTGTACCTGAAATAGCCTAGGCTGTAAGAGGAAGGAAGATGCCCATGCAAGCTGACGTGGTGTGGGGGAACATGCTTGTTTTCCCCAGGTTTCACCACATCCTAAAAGCTTTTTTGCCCTCTTATTGATCCCGCATTGCCTGCGGTCAGAGGGGTGTTGTGTGCTGATGTCGGGGTTTTAAGAGGCAAGCCTCAGAGTTGCTCCGGGCTACTGCCCCAGATTAGTTCAACACTGTTCTGGCATCCCATTCACCTGATGTTACATCGTTTGGGACTTTTTGTCCCACATGATTATGTACATATTTTATGCCATGCCTCTCTCTTTGGTATGTCAGGCTGCTTTCTCAACCAAACATACAATATACTATACATTCAAATGAGTCAAGTTCATTCTGCGTTAGTCTATGATGAAGGTGTTCACCATGAGTTTATATGCTGGATGTACAGGTCTCCTCTATCCCCGATCCCTGATTCTTAGAACAGCACTATTAACAAGAATCATCATTACTACATACAGTATTCATATTCTAGCCATTGACAATAGTTTCTACTGCAGTAGGATTTCAAAGAGGTAGTTCAGCATTATTTCCACTAACAGCAGTCTTATCCCAGTCGGTTAGAGGCTGCTGTCGG
Organism: Argentina silus; assembly: GCF_951799395.1. Classification (NCBI taxonomy): domain Eukaryota; kingdom Metazoa; phylum Chordata; class Actinopteri; order Argentiniformes; family Argentinidae; genus Argentina; species Argentina silus. The sequence goes on along the minus strand of NC_139656.1, from coordinate 14,082,851 downwards.
TCAGAGGTACGGTATCTCTGATGTAAAAAAGGAGTTGACAGGAGAAATGACTGATGACAGTCTGAGTGGATTCGTATTGAGTGTTAGTTATTCTATTTAGCATCATGGTACATAGTGTGGTTCTAAATCAAAGGAGGCTGGTGGAGGTAGTAATAGGAGGATGGGCTCATTGTAATGCATGGAATGGAATGAGAAAGATACCGATACCACCTCTACTGTTCTCATTGTTACACTCGAGAGTGTAGTGCTATTTATTTTTGGTGCCAGTGCACTCCTCCCAAAGATATGTTGTTATCGTAACTATAAGAGCATAAAACCTATGGGCAGAGTTATTGGCACAATAATTCATAATCATAATGTAGACAGAGGGCCTGGGAGTCCTCTCCCAGGAAAATATGGTCTTCTGGAACATTTCAGCAACATTTTTAATCAGCAGTTTACTTGCTACCTAGCCACAACACTGGGGAAAAAACCCTGCTATCCTGCGGCAATTTAGTGCCATGTATCAAGGGCTTTGAGAGAGCAGAGTCAGTGTCGCATGCATGAAATTCACATCAAGCAAGTGTTGAATTGTTCCAATGTGCCTCATTGAGCAAGCCTATAGGCACTTATATGGGGTGCAGTTCCTCAAGGGTCTCAGCTCACATGGAATGCGTTTCCCACCACTGTCATCAAATTTATTGGGGGAGCGCACGGAAGGTTGAACCTTTTGGCACAGGCTGCTGATCCCGTTTTCCCCGAAACACAGGAATATAGGGAATTTCTGGGACAGAATTTTTCACAGAAATATTTAGACGAGCTCCGTTCACCCATAAAATGCTGGTGTGTGGCACCTCCGGTTACACTACTGAGTGATCCAGGACTGTGGATGACTGTGTGTGACTGTAGTGTATTGTACCTGCGGAGGTAGTGTAGCTGCAGCACTGTGTGTAACTGTAGTGTACTTTACCTGCGGGGTTGCAGTACTGTGTGTAACCGTAGTGTACTTTACCTGCGGGGGTGCAGTACTGTGCATGACTGTAGTGTACCTGCAGGGGGAGTGTAGCTGCAGGGCTGTGTGTGACTATAGTGTACCTGCCGGGGGAGTGTAGCTGCAGGGCTGTGTGTGACTATAGTGTACCTGCCGGGGTGCGGGGCTCCCTGAGCTTCCCCTGGCCCTCATCATCAGACTCCCCCAGAGCCAGACCCTCCACCACCTGGAAGCTACTGCTCTGCTGGCCCCAAACGTGGTGGATCTGCATGGCAGCCTCACGCTCTGCTGCCAGGTCCAGATCCTGCTGGGCCAGGTGGGCCCTCAACTGTCTGATCTCAAACTGAGAGAGTGAGAGAGGTGGGGGGGATTACAGATTATGAACACACACATACAATACATTTCAGGGGGTTCACACGGTGAGTAAAAGACCTTGGTTTCAGGGTTCATTGTTACAGTATTTCTTTTAATCTAACCTCTTAGTCACAGTAAGGCCCATGTTGTTGTTTCAGCCCATTATGGAAGCTGCATTAAGTGAATCCTCTAGCTAGGATCAACGCTTTCACTGGGTCTTCTTTAGACTTTACAGCTAATATTAACACCAAGTCAAATTACAGATGGACTGTTTTCAACATTGCACTGCACAACAACAAGGTTGCATTGATGTACACTAATTCCTTCTCTCAGTATTGATGTTGAGGTCTTGAGATTTGGAAATAATGTGGTACTAAAGCTTTGCTGACAAAAAAACTATAGTATGAGTGCAGTGGCATACTGACATTGTGCTAATGGTAAAGATAAAAATAAATACAGATGGTTTTCTTTTTCCAGCATTATGAAAAATGTCTTCATACAAATGACAGAAAGCGAATTAACAATGTTGCCTACCCCAATTACTGCCAGAGTGAATGTGTACACAATACCGATGCATCTTGAATCTCCATGCATATGTGAACATGACTCTCCCCAGGCTCTTCTAAGGGTTCTCTTGAAACTTTAAAAAATAATGTGTAGACATTGAACTTATATGTGAAGTCTTACTGCCCTCCTCTGGTAAAAATTGTGATTACATTGAGTTGTTGATGTACAATTGAGTGTTTTTTGTACACACTACTATGGTGGTGAAAATGTTTATCTGATACATGTTGTTCATATTGCTGTTGGATTTGCAACAAATTATGAATTCATGTAGGGATGTAACAACACATTAAGTAGCCTTCACTGAGGCTAACGGTCAGACTAACGAAGGCTAACTGTGAGCATGTCTGTGTGCAGGCTACTCACGGCCTGCTCCTGGCAGATTTGTGTGAGGCGCTCGAGCTGTTCCTCTCTGATAGCCTTGGTCTTCTCACAATGTTGGATCTCCAGCTCCATCTCAACCTTGACCTGCAGCACGTAGGCTGGGAGAGACAGGAGGAGAGAGTGGGCAAAGGTCAATGATCCACACCCAGACACCTCCCACAACACACACACACACACACACGGGCATCAACAGACAGACACTAACATGGGCTTACTTATGTAGTTGTGTTACTCCTTACCCTGTTGGCTTACCTTACATTTCCAACACAGCTCAGTTTCTGTACTGACAGTTAAACACCATTTCAACCTTTGTGGGTGGGGAAAACAGAATAACCCAATGGTATACAGTATATCCACCATATCTGTTCCCAGTGTACAACCCAGTTCTACTACATTGTGACCCACACCTCAGCCTGCTCTAATCAGTCATCACTCATAAAGAATACGCTACTGTGCAACTCCTCAAAATAGTACTGCTAACACTCCTGAGTATAGGGCCAGATTATTGCCTCATTTTGACGGAGCTCATTAGTGGAGAAGAGAGTGAGTAACCTGGCTTTCTACAGCAGGGGCCTAGTAGCAGAACCTGTAGCCATCTCCACCCGCTTCCTCCCTCCCAGCGCCTATTTATAGAGCTGTTGACGTGAACATGCCAGAGGGAGGGTGAGAGCAGAGGGGGCAGGCACAGCAGAATTCACACTCAGCATGGGAAGCCCAAGTGGAGAATTATCTTCCCAATTTGTGCATGGTAATAATAAGCATGTCAAAGACGACGTTTGTGTGTGTGTGTGTGTGTGTGTGTGTGTGTGTGTGTGTGTGTGTGTGTGTGTGTGTGTGTGTGGACATGGGGAGCGGTGTAATTCACACCATGGCTGATTCCAAGAGCCTGTTTTACTCTCTCAGCTCAGGCCAAGTGCAAAGCCCCTAGCAGATAGCCCTCCTCCTCCACATGACACACTCTCTCACCAGCTGCCTGGAGAGGAGGGGCCTAACTCAGCGCTAAAGTTGTCCAATGTCACTCAATAAGATGAACCTGATACAAAAATACAGCACAATAAGTTATGTACAGAAGTGCTGGGTACTTTTAATTGTTTGTGTTTTGCCAAGAATAATTAGCAAATACTATATTACTGCATGTGTTTACTGATCTGGTACTTTCCTCTGATTGCCAAAATGAAAATATGTATTCTCAGTCTGTCTTGGTGTGTAATTGTAAGTTGCTCTCCAGCTGTAATTGTATTGTTTTTTTGTTAGATGTTCTTGCCGAGTGTGCTGGCTGCCTAACTAGCCACCTCAATCACTCAAACACATCAAAACAAACAGGTTGAAATGGGCAGAGAAAATCAAGTGTTCCTGCCCTGGAGACAGAGTAGAGAGAATTTGAAGGACCGTGGTGTTCTGAGGTGATTGGACTACTGCTGTTTATGTTGCTGTAGAATGAATCGATGCCGTGGTTCCTTTTACTGAGGTCAAAAAAATGACTTGATATATTACATTTTTAGCACTTGTAATTGTAACTTCTCCAGTGAAAGGCTCAGTTGGAAATCATCGACGCAAACATGCATAATTGTCAGAAACTATAAGCCGGTTTTCTTAGTGAAATTAATACATTAGATAATATCAATGATTAATCAAATGCAGAGCCTCTTACAGTTGATTTCACCTGGGATGAATAAATACTTATGTATTTCTATTGTAGATGCTATGTAGTTCTCATGTAGGCATCATCAAAACTGAATAGCTGCTGTATAAGTGTTAGAGTTGGAGCTCCTCTGGGGTCTGATTGGGTTGAGCATGCAGAGCTCTAGGTGAGGGTGACCTCCATGTAGAGATTGATCCTGCCCACATTAGCATAAGGGAGAACAGCCAGTATATTCATTATGGCCTTTCTGAATCTGTTTAACGAGGGCTTACGATCAATACCAGTTTAAGTAGGGGAATGGTGGCAATTTACTCTGAGGTCCGATCGATAACTATTTTGTTCTGAATAGTAAATAATTTGTATAATCATGGGAGAGAATAGGGTTGTGTTGTCATTGCAAGATTGATTTGCCAATCATGCATTGCATTAATCTATATCACTCTATGTTAAGGTATGGTGCTTTCTAGTTCAGTGGATCTTAAAGAGATTTAGCTATCCTAAGGCTGCTATACTGCAGTTTAAATCACATAAAATCATACCTGCAGTGGAAGTTAAACCAAGCGTGAGTAATACATGACTATTCTTCCCTGTGCAATAGAAAACTCAGAGAAGCCCTTGACTGTGAGATGATGATGACTGGACAGTGACTCTAGGAAGATGGTAAGCAGCTTCTTGTCTGGCAACCCTCACCGTCGATGATTCTCTTGACCCTCCAGATGCGCAGAGTGATGATGAGGCTGATGGCGTCCCAGGGACTGCTGGGGCCGTTGGCCACCGTGGAAGCCACCATGGGAGCCAAGGAGAGGACGATGACGGCCCCATCAAACACCTGCAGAGGGCACAGACCAGACCACACTGTTACCATCACACCAAAATCACCATTTGATGATCACCGATGTTTTGTTTTTTTCAATGATGAAACTTCTGAAAAAGTGATCTCATCGTGTTCTCTCCTCCATGGCACTACTGGAATCTTACCTCAACTTTGTTCTCAATGTAATCCCAGATCCCAAGGACTACAATCCTGAACACAGTCTGTGTGAGAGAGAACAAAAGATGTACTGTATACTCATATACACACAAACTGTATATTTCAAGAGCCAAGAGGAGGGGGAAATGCTAGCCTTTCTCACAGCATTTATAATGTTCTCACTTTCCTGAGGTTTCAACACCCTTTCAACACATTCTTATGACTAATTTAAATATAGACTGAAAAGACTGAACGTTACTGTGTCTTTTTTATATACAGTGCACTGCATAAGTAATAGGGCAGTGAAGCATTTTTTCTTCTTTTGTCTCTATACTCCAAAATGTTGGATTTGAAATCAAACAATTATATGAGTAGAGAGCTTTTATTTTAGGGTATTTGTGTACATTTAGAAATGACAACATGTTTATACATAGTCCCCCTATTTCAGGGCAACAAAAGTAAAGGGACAATTGGCTTGACAGGTGTTTCTGGTAAGTCAGGTGTGTTCCGTCACATCATTTATGCAGGCATAAGAGAGCTGTTAATGTCTAGTATTGATTCTAGGCTTTGCGTTTGCCTTTGGAGTCTACTATTGGTGTCTGTCAACATGAGGACCAAAGAGGTGTCAAGGAAAGTCAAAGAAGCCATTATTAAGGTGAAATATCTGAAAATAAGCTGAAACATAGCTGAAACCTTATGTTTACCAAAATCAACAGTTGGAACATTGTTAAAAATAAGAAAAAAAATCAGTGGTGAGCTCAGCAATCACAAATGGGCTGGTTGGCCAAGGAATACTTCTATAGTGGATGACTGAAAAATGTTCACCATAATTTCGAAAAACCCCAAAACAACTGTCCCACAGATCAGGAACACTCAGGAGGTAGGTTCAAATATGTTTGAGACTACCATCCGCAGAATACGTCACCAGTGGAACTACAGAGGCTACGTAAACCAAACTACAGACACTAATAGCTATCGCATAGTACTGACACTCACTCAGTGGGATGGTGGGTCTGGGTGTGGGAGCTGAACTACGCAGCGACCCAGTCCCACCACTGTCAGAGACAACACTCACTACGATACAGGGGGGGAGGGGTGATGTCTTGAGTATGTTTAATGTTTATTGAATGTATTGTATGTATGTAAAATAAGTAAATAAAATAAATATATAAAATATTGTCCAAAATGGATCTGCAACAGCTGGGGAGGTGGGAATCTTGATCCTGAACCATAAGAAATTACCCTCCTTCATTGTATTCTGATCTTACCTGTTCAAATTCACCTTTACTGTCTAGATTCAGTAACACATAGTTTGGGGTTGTAAACCTTTGTTTAACAAGTTAATTGATTTACATTTCAATTAGAATGAAGGTGTTATGTCAAATAGCCCCTGTCTCAATTCATCAACCTGAATGCTCTGTGATTGTTGGACAGGGAGGAGATGGTGACAGGGTAGTGTGGTGGAAGCCTAGGATTTACCACTCTGTACTTTAGCTCTTCGGAGGTAAGAATCAAGAAACAAGTCCTGAGTAGCCACAATATCTGAGTCCGGTATTTATTGCTTGCAAACAAGAGCGTAACAGCAGCCCAGCGTAGAACCGGGGGTCCGTTCAGCACAAGTCTAAAGAGACAATGATCAGGTTCGTCTTTTATACAGTTTAAACATAATACAGGCGCTGCCAAGGCTATCGGCTGATGGGCTTGTGCTTACGTGAGAAAGGGCGGGAGAGAATGAACAGTGGTGAGACTCTTACTGATCAATCAGCGCTTTCTTACTGCTTAATCGCTGTTCAACATTTCACACCTATCGGCAGGATGCGCCTGTCCCCCCATTATTGCTCTCTCTGACCACTCCCTCAGAGATCACCGCTGTTCATATGGTAAATCATACAGTGCTTCTCAGAACAATGGCTATAGAACCCTAGAGGTGTGGCAAGAGAAAATGTAATCACAGTAGTTACACAAGTTTATCAGTCATATGAAAGTGTATAACCTGAAAATAGTTCTATGAATGTATTTTCCATAACAGTAGGTCCATCTAGCAGACCTCCCATCTGACACCATCATCTATAGTGTCAGGGAGGGTGGTGTTGGCTGGATCATATCACTGTAACCTCATCTCACCCCTCATTTTCCACATCTTTAATTATTACTCCTGCCTGCTCGTGGTAATTAATGCTTAAAGCTAGATCACTGTGGTTGATGCTGTCAGTGGGATTAGTCTCTGCTGTGGTACAGTAACATGTGATCAGTCGCTCTCACCTCCGAGAAGAACAGGGACAGAATGATAAGGCTGATCCAATGGATGATGCTGGCAAACTGGAAAGCATTGGCAACTGGAAAGAAATAGCATAAAGAGATACATAGAAAATGCTGTTCAGATTAAGATCAAACCCTTATGTATAAGACGTTGTAAGGACTAAATAAAAAGACCATAGAGACGGCTTGGGGTAAACACAATTCCCTAAGTAGGCTTTATGGCCTACATGTAGCTATTCGCTATTCTTTGCACTCATGTTGCCCCTGAAAAGCAGTTTGCATCAGTAAGAGTGGTACCAAACCTCCTTCTCCCAGCTCCTAATACAACACTAACTACCCGTATCTTTCAGTGCTGTGCATGTAGCCTCATGGCCTTTCCACTCCTCCTCCCCTGATCTGTCCATCAGCCCATCTATCCCTCCCCATATCTCTGTCTATTAATCCCTGTGCCAACCTGTATCTCTCCATCTCTTGCTCCACTAATCTCTCTCCTGCCCTCCTGCCCATGCCTCCATTTGTCTTGCAGGACTGGCAACAGCCAGAGTAAAGCGTCATCCATCTGAAGTGACTGCTGTCCTGTAGTCCCTGGAGCGAGACTCAGCTATCATTAAAACCCTGTCTCCTGGCCTCCATCCCATAATCGATGAAGACATCTGCCCAGTGCCATGGAGACGAGGCTAGTTATTACCTCTCTATATCTTAGTCATTTGCTATCCCCAACTGTTCCAAGAGACAGTGTTAATGACAGGGAGGGAGGCGTGTAAGAGGGAGGACTCTTTCATGTACAAGCATGTGTCTACGATTGTCTATTTTTTACATAATCAATCATACACAAAACAGTTGTATGTAAGATAGGATAAGAAAATGCTGATGTAGGATTATTATAACATATTGTTATTGAACCATACACTGACCCGTAACCCTACAATTACCAACAAAAAACATGTCCCCAACAAATCCAAACCATTTTATTTGGTGTCTAAGTATTATTTTGGTATTCTGAAATATGTTATGGCTTCAGGCAAAAGGTGAAAGGTGAAGATAGTTACATTGTAGAAGCTTGGTGTCTATGAGGAGTTCCAGGGTTAGAAATACCACCACCAGGATGACACAGGCCACAAGGACACAGTTGAAGCCTGCACTGAGCAGACAGACCTGCCACAGGGCTACCCTCCGACCACAGCAGGGCCTCAGCCAGTTAGACCTGGGGAGCGGAGGAGGAGAAGGACACACACAGTCAGAGCTTGCATAGATGACCAAAGACAGAAAGAAAGCACAGAGACAGACCTGCTAGATATGCTTTATTAGACCTGCTGGATAAGGCTTCATTAGAGGTTTGTGGATATCAAAGTAATTGCCTGTAGGCTAACACATTTGTGACAGAGTTGTTAAGTGCAATGCTGTTCCCATGTTTGTGTTCACTACTCGTTCATTTCACTATTCATTCGTTTCTTTGTTGAACTTCATGCTTTATTGTGATAGTTATTCTGTACAATTTGATGTTCCTTCCAATTACCAGCAGAGGGTGCTAGTTTACACTATAGTCATGTAAAGGAGTTGTCCAGTTTCTCATCTAGACTGGGTTTGGAGGGCTGAGGGAGAGTGAGTGTGAACAGAGGCTGTATTAAGAGAGAAAGACACTGAGACTCTTTGATTTGGAGGGCAGTTAATCAGGCATATCTGTGAGAGGAATAATAAAACATCCCCTTTTAGAGGGCAATAAAGGGGTGTCTCTGTAGAAAACACTACAATAGTAAAGGATTTCAAGCTGTTGAAAAGAAAACATTAAATCTCATACCTAGATACAATTATGATAATTATGTTTATGTACTTACAGTATATGTATTTGTATGGTGGCTTATTAAATCATTCTGAAAGATGATACAGACCAGATTATTTGCAGTGAAAGGGTCTTTAGTCGGTCATTGTCTTTTATGATATTATCTCAGACCCACTGCTGCCTACTGTACGCTGGCTGTGGGAGACAGGAGAAAGCATGTCCCTTTACCAGCCCTCCAGCTGGAATGGAAAGTTGGCAGTCTCCACCACACCTTTCTCTCCTCCCCATGCACTGCCAATGGCACGCAGGGAACTTGGCAGACTACACCACTTCAGTGATCATGTCATCATTCCCTAGCATGGTGCTAATTTGTTGCTACGGCAGTAGTGGAATGAAGCTGTGTTTTCATCAGTCAGACAGGAGTGATCATTGGACTGCCACTGATAGGCCCATGGCATGGAAGCGGACCTGAGGATGGGTGCGTGGATATCAGCTATTCCAAGGGTAAAGATTGTATGTGTTATGTCCTTATTTGAGGCAATTGCAGTGAATAAGGCCTGACTGGAGTGGCTTTAGATGGGATCATTTATTTAGTGTGTGAATATATGTGTGCCATGTATTAAATAGGAACATGGGACTGCACAGCACTAGGTAGGACAATACACCATTGACACCAATGACATAATAAGTCTTTCTGATGAGTTAATATTTCCCACTATTCAGATTCAACCCTGAGTAACATGTTTATGAGGCAGTACTAATCAGGGTGCTCTTAGCAGCTGCTGAGTTGCTCACTGTGCCTTCCTATCAGTCTCTCAGAGGGGAGGTGTTAGATACACTTGGCACGGGCAAACCCACAAGCCTGTAAACAATACTAGGCTAATCTAATAAAGGCATAATCACGCTGTTAGCAATCATCTTTCTGGCGCTCGCTGGGGCTTGAGTCTGTGCGCTCCAGATGGTGTTGACTCTGCTCTACAGAGCCTCAGCGAGACTCACAGGATGCAGTTAGTTTCCACATACGTACGCCAGCCTGGGCATCGTAGCTTCCACATACGTACGCCAGCCTGGGCATTGTAGTTTCCACATACGTACGCCAGCCTGGGCATTGTAGTTTCCACATACGCATGCCAGCCTGGGCATCGTAGTTTCCACATATGTACGCCAGCCTGGGCATCTTAGTTTCCACATACGTACGCCAGCCTGGGCATCTTAGTTTCCACGTACATACGCCAGCCAGGGCACCTTAGTTTCCATGTACGTACTGTACACCAGCCTGGGCACCTCAGTTAGTTTCCACATATGTACACCAGCCTGTGCACCTTGTCTCCTCGTCAACACATGGGACAGAGAAAGTAAAAAGCATACTGCCACATTTGACTCATGTTGTGATACCAACCGGTATTAGAATGCATTATGTGGGAATCAATCTGTGAATCAGATAACGCAACTCCACTAACTGTTGTTCTTACTGAGTTTGTTCACTGCATAGTCAATAAGATAACATTAACATGCCTGATCCCCTGACTTCTAATAAGAATACACAACAAACACTGGCATTGATGGATGGATCCACCTGGTAAATGTTGGTAAATGTAAAAGAAAAAGAAAAAAAGGAAAAAAAAGTACAACCCAGATGAACCAGCGCTATCCAACCATCTCCCTCAGGCCTCTCCACCAAGACTCCACATTTTATCATACTAGAGGGGGATTTCTTTTCTTTGAGCAAACACAAGCTGCTAGATCCCTGTTTACCCTCAAGACGATGAGATGGCAAAAAGGCAAACCCTAAGAGACACGGAGCAATTACACTAATATTAGTGAGATCTTAACATCAATTCTCCTATATTCGTCATCACAGGGATAAGAGAGTTTATACGTTAATGATCTGTTAATAATCAATCATGTGATTGAAGGATATGGGAATAAAAGAGTACAATGTAATTGACTCCATTTACCAAAGCAGAATGGCTCCAGTATGGCTACTTAACAGCTGTGTTTAGGGGGAAAAATTATGGATTTTCATTAATCTATGGATATTAACAGCATCGTGTTAAACCCGTGATGACTTCACATGGCAGTTGAAGGAGGAGTTGCTTTGGGATTTTATGCAGTCAGATTCTCCATTAAAATGCATCTCAGGTCATATGATTTCATAGTTCATTAAAACTGGCCTCTGAAGAGAGGTAAAAATATGATAATTTCACGAAGAACAATAAAAAGCTCTGGGTGGGGGTAGTAAAAACACGTAGTAAAGATAAATGACTCTCTTCACCAGCATAATGTAGTGAAAACCTCTTTAAGCCTAGCTCCTAGAGGAGTAAGCATTGTAAAACACACCAGATCATAATTACTTATGTTCAACAAAACAGTGTATGTTATAACACCCAGTGGGTTTATGTGGTTGACAGAGCGTCAAGGGAAGTATCATGGCAGAGATCAAAGCAGCCATCTGAGGATATTAAGAATGAGTCAACAGACAATAAAGCCATCAGGACAGGTCTAATCCACAATGTCACAGGCTGGGGCCTGGGGACGTCGATGCGTCACACACAGTCAGAGGAGTCAACAGTGACACACAAGACTCACAGCCTAGCCTGATTGTGGAGAGGAGAGCACTTGTGGCCTTAGCTCATGTGATGTCTACACTGGCCACCCCAAAGGCACACACGCAGACATTGTGATGACAGAGTGTATGGAAATGGGAGCTCTAAAGACGGCAATCTGAGAGAGCAGTGCTTCCCTAGTCCAGCCCAGAGTGACAGATAGCCCCACCTGGTCTTACTCACTGGCCTCCTCTGGAGCGCTCCAGTGCTATGGCAATTTCACCTGTTACTGGTGACACAAATTGCCAATACGCCTGCGTTTGGACTGAAAATAGAGCCCTAAGCATCTATATACTTCATCTCTCTTTCTTTATCTCTCTCTTCCTCCCTCTCACCCTCTCCACATCTGTATTGTTATCTCTCATTCTCTCTCATTCACTCTCATCCCTCTCTCCCTTGTACGTGTGGGCAGGTTGATATAGCCATCAGTGGAGCCTGCCATGGAGGAGACTGAAGCGAGCTGAACAGGGAAACAGAGGAGGTAGATTAAATCATGACACTGATCAATACCAGCAAGCTGGGAAGTGTGCGGCCAAACAGCAACCAGACAATATCCCTCAGAGCCCAGATGGACCCAGATAAAGAACTCCCACCAACAACTGCACTAGACCATGGCTGATAGCCTAAAACGGCACTTAACTGCTTGCTCAGTTGTGCTCCAAATATTGAGAGTATCATCAGATAGGTACTTGTTCAATATATGATGTTACACTGAAAGCAGCTCTTTGGTCTCTTTCACCAGGCACAGATTAGAACAGGCTTATCAGCCAAGCATAGATGAGCTGTATTACACAGTCTATTTGCTCAAGCATCTCACACTGATAAGGGCTTCCTCCAAATATGTCATCTGAGTCTCTGCTGCTGAAACACATCAGGACCTGACCTTTTAGAACATTCCAGGAAATATGGAACCCCCACTCCTGTGTGAAGAGTTACAGGGTTCATTATGTGAGAAAAAAGGGGAGAGAAATTTGTAATTGAGGACCAAACTGCTTGTGGGATAGATTGGAAGCACTAACAGACGTATATGGCATTGGGATTCATAAACAATCCTTCCACCAAGTCCAAACAATAGACAAAGCACAAATCCCATTGCTGTGGCTGGGCCTTTGATAATTTATTGTGACCCAGGGGATTGATCCCTCTATTACTTTTTTACAGCGCAGTGAGTCCCATGTCTGACAAACTCTACTCCGTCAATAATCAGATTCCTGGCAACAGGGCAGCATTACTGCACAGATCAATCAGAGAAGCAGTTTCCCTGGGTTGTAATGAACTGGGCCTGCACACTTATAGCTTTCTCTGTTTGGCTTGAATTCCATAATATCAGAATAGTGAGAGTGGTTATTCTTGGGGTGAGAAGAAGTGCGGCCATGAATGTGCAGCAGTGAGTTCAAGTTGGCAGCTTTCTCTGATCACTTTGTAAGGTCACCACATACGTAAAAAGGATATAAAAAAAGACATGCATGTGAAAAAGAAATGGAATGTGAACATGTATTTATTGGTATAGTGATTTGTACCCCATCTAGTGGTATTCTCTAGAAGGTTCAAAATGGTACCTGTGTCTTTAAATAGACAGACAGGTGTACAAGAAAAGAGAGTAATGGAGGAGAACAAAATGGCCACAGTGTGAGAACAAAGGAAGAATGTTTTCAGTAATTAGTTCAGAAGTTGTATTGTGTTTTACCTTTTCCATGGGATTACTAGCCTGGTTCAAGGGAATTACTGAACTTCTCACATAAGGACTTCCTCTGATCTTCAGATACTGGTGTGTGTATCAGATTACATTTGTGAATTGCTGATTGACTCTTATTGGATTATAATTTCTATTTTTTGGGATTTAATTTTCTTTGGGAACTACATTTTGAGTTGAACTATTTTTGGGATTCTGGATTTGGAGGACATTTGGATACTTTTTTGAGTATAGCTGGATCTCATGAATGACTTTGAACATTTGAACTTTTGGGACTATGGACTGGGTGGACTTTTGGACTTTAACTTGATTTGATTTGAGTGTTTTATCCATCCAATACAAAAAACCTTATTGCATACTATTTTGAGTTTGTTATGTATTTTCTGGTTATGCTTTGACATTGACAATTATAATGGCGAGTTGAAGGGTGTTTGCCAGGTTGTGAGTGTGCATATTTATCCTGAGTGTTGCAAAGAGGTCTAGGGTTCAAACTATATGCTGCACGGTTCCCACTCCTTGTTTTGTATAACACATCCTATTGAAGAAAGGATAGGTGACTGTTATAACTTCATCTCTAATGGTATATGGTTTTATCCATCTCTATTCGAAGGGAAGACACAACAGGGAGACACAGGTAGAAAAGAAAGAGATGCCCAGCAAAAGCAGACACTTGATGTTTTACAGACAATGCAATTGCAAGAATAACACACACAAAGCAGCCAATAATGTTATCATAGTGTTTTAAATTGTAACATTTCTGAATAACTTTTGATGGCTTCCTGTATGTCATTGCTTAACACCATTTAAAACATGTCAGAGCTCATTGGCCTCATCCTGCGTTTGACAGTTTGCAGGTTTTAATTACACACTGTATACTCATTAATATGTTCTACCATTAGGAAGGACACTTAACTGCATCAGCAGCTTACAAAATTGATAACGAAATTGATTTATTTCATATGCAATAATTTAGGTGATCTATGATGGTACTGTATGTATGTACATCTGATTCATACAAATGTTTGAAAACCTCTATCCTCTGCTTCTAGATTTCATTGAATATGAGAAAAGCAGTGGACTAAAACTCTCCATTAATGACAATCCATCCAGTGCTGATGGAAAATTCAATCTCACCTGACAAATATGAACAGTCAGACACCATAGCAGTATCCAGTGCTGTATGCAAAACGTGAGTGTGAGTGTGTATCCAAAACCCCCCTAGAACAAATGTGCCGGCAGGTTCCACTGTTCGGCACGCACACACACACACACACACACACACACACACACACACACACACACACACACACACACACACACACACACACACACACACACACACACACACACACACACACACACACACAGTTTCATGCTAAAGCATGCATGGAAAAGGGAATACCGACTAAGCACAAAATATATGCTGAGTATCACTGATGTTGTGAGATCGCAGGTAATTAATTTTACATTTGAAAGGTTCCCCATTACAAATGCCTGTGCACCATTGATCACAAAACATCTGCCCAAAACTGGCAAACAGTACATAACTCTAACAGAGTTTTCATGAAACCAGTGGAAATTCTAAAAGGGTTATTTCAAATGCTATTGGTCAGCTTTTTGTTGGTTGTAGCAGGGACTTAGTCAGAGACAGAAATATGAATTTGTTAACCAAATTTAACATGCCTTTTTGTTTTAAATGGCCTCAGTTACAATTCTGTAATTATTACATTAGTATCTATAGAGAGGATTCCCCAATGTTAAGGTCTGATAGACAGTTTTGCATGCCTGAGTCAGATAAGCTAGACACCAGTGCCAGTGTACTGTATGTACAGTAGTTCCCCCTCTGTAATCCTGTTACTCTTATTAACTCCACTGGTATCTTTTCAACAGTGTCCCAAGGAGTTCTGTTTGTTACCATAACACCCTTCATACAAGTAGAACAATAACGACTCCTCAGAAGACATGCTACCACTACAATCAAAAATAATGATTAGGGTTGATAGATCAATGGCCTCTCTTCTCTGCTATAGATAACAATGAAACAGTGATGGAAACATCATGATAACTGTATGGCCTTTACTACCAGGGGAACTGGTGTTATGCGGTTTGTTTTACAATCCCTCTGACTTATCTCCAAAGGGCTCCGGCAACACCCAGGATGTTGCCTCATTTGAACATTGGAGGAGGGAATTACAGGTCAGTCTGTCTACACACAAACTGGAGTGAGCTCAAAGAAGGATGTCTTTTTGGTTCCATGGGTTAGTTAGTAGACTCAGCCTCATTTAAGATTCAGAATATACATTTAAAAATTGCATTTTACGTAAACTACTTATTGAATAAGATTATAGTTGAGGGAGGGCAGAGATTCCTGTGTGAGATGAGGTAGGTAGAGTGGTGGAATAAAACACAGAGAATGGCTTAGAAGATCTGTACTGAGAAACTACTACTGGTTTCATATTTTCCATAGCACTAGTAGATTAATTGTGGATAGCTGTCCAAACATTACATGTTGATGATGTATAAACCAGACGTCCCTCCCCTTTATCAAACTTTACCAAGTCCTGATTCCTCTCAATCCTCAATACACACTTTGCCCATAAGTTTAAAATTCAAGTTGTTCTTTGCCAGAGGAATTGCCTTTTAATACAGGGTAAATGGAGATAGATCTACCTACATCTGCAGAGAGGCTGACAACCTGGTCTCCACTAATAGGTTTTTCCCAGGACACTTGATCTCTTTCCCTCTTAGCCAGAAAAGCAATCTCACACTTTGCATGTCTGTGAATATTAACCACCCTGCCATGGCTCTCCTCTCCTCTGAAGGTGATCCCATCTGTGTGTATATGGGGGCTGAGTGTGGGCATTGGGCACAGAGCAGAGGGCTGTACTGATGTTACACATCACCACATGTAAATAAGGTGTCAACCATAAACTGAGAATCTCTGAAACACTGCCTTCTCTGTCATGTCCTGAAAGATGTCCTGTCTACAATTGCGGAGCTAGAAGCCTCAGGAAAACAAAAGTCAAGTAAAGTTTGATCGGATATAGATTACAGTAGGTGTAACATCTAATCTATTTGGTCAGGCGGGATCATGAACTGTCACTGAACTTGTAAACTTTCCAGTGAGGGGTAATGGCGGGTGAATCATAGGTGTGTTGGTACTACCGTGTGAACCCAAAACAAATTATTTGAATAGTGTTTTAATATAAATGGAGGGGACTACTGTACCTTACTTAGGTCCATCATCTCTCCTGATGGCTTAAATGAGAGAGAGAGAGAGAGAGAGAGAGAATGTTTGACAAATACAATCAAAGATCCTCAGTAGCCGTTTTCCCGGCACCCGGAGCCTTCCCTCTGGCAGACTGATTAAGGCATCCAGGAGATAAGACGGAGGCCTGTGATTCCCAGGTCGCTCCCAGACAACTTCCCTTTGCTTTCTAATTAAATCTGTTTAAATTGGTGGGCTCCATCTAGCCTCCCGAGAATGCATAATTCCACAGCAGAGCAGTGCTTTAACATTGGCCTCACCCTCTCTGCTGTGTTACAGTTGGAGAACAGCTTTCAAAGACAAACACAATTATGGATTTGAGTAACCATTCAAGATTGAATGCAGTTTGTGGTAGGACTTCTGGAAATAGGTACTCAATGGGTCAATTGCAACCAAAATTCAAAACAAGATGACCATGAGATGGTCTCTTGTTAAATCAGATAAAGGTGTGAAAGAGATTATTCTAATTGCAACCAAGATTCCCCCTGCGACTACAGCATCAATTAGTATACACCTGGGGCTCATCTTCTTATTAGATAATCCAATCGCTACCAAACATTTGCAAGCGAGATGCTCCCTCCAGAGGACACTCCAACAGGCCTACATTTAAATCTGCCTTTTGACCAGGTGCCTTTCATCATAGTTGAGAAAATCCTCTGGCCATTTTCATAAATTTCATTAAATACAATTCGAAAATTACAATTCAAGATAACTATGATAATGATTTTTAGTTTTTTCAATAATTGAAAATGAAAACTATACAGATTTTTGCTATGCAATTTCAATTTCTAATTTAACAACACTGAAAGTGAATTAATGAATGTTCTCCATCAACTATGGCCTAAGCTTACTTCATTGCGGTGAATTGGCTTCATTTATGGCCTTGCAGGGCAATAGCCAAAGTTATATCATGGAGCTGTAAATTTGTGAATTAAATCTGATATACAATTTGACGATACCATTTTGCCTCTCAATACTGCCTCAGCTGCTGAGAGCACAAGAGGGAGGGGAACACGCCGGAGTCGTAGAACGATCAGAGAAGCGATATTATTTAGATTTTCGCCTATTGATGGAACAGCCTGTCTGTCTATTCAATCACTTTACATTGTAGATAATAATGTTTCTTATTTGTTTGTGCGCAGAACCACTGCGGATAGCATATTTTTCAAGCCAATTTCATTTCACATCTGGGACAAAATACACGGTATTACACCGTGTTACTTACTGCCCGTTAGCTATCTGCTAACCTCGCACAGCACACATAAGCCTGGAATAACAATGGCTCAAACCTGGCCTTTGTGGGAATGAATTCACTGAGTAAAGTATTTGTTATTATTTGATTTCAGGGAATCAGATGGCTGCGAGGCGTAGCTCCTAATCAGAAATGTGTGGCGTGGGGGGTGAGCTGTGGGAGATGATTGATGCAATGTAAAGCCAATGGCTATGCGCCGTCTGTTTTCGACGCTCTTTCTATTGGCTTAATGAAGGCCAAGTTTGTCGTGTTGGTCCATGCAAACATTTTACAATAATGTTGTTGCCATTTGATCAACCTTCTGTTTGAATAAAAGCCTAAACCATTGTTGATCAACCTCATTCATTCATCTTATTTCGTCCTTAGGAATTATTTCACAAGTGAGAAACGATTACAACAAGTACAAGGATTCTTTTACTATCAGAGATATGAACTTAATTCAACTTTAGCTGGGTGACCTCTGTGACTTCTGATTGGTTGATCATTTTGATGGGTGGCCTCAGACACGGTGTTTCCCGCCATCTGCTATCAAAGCAAACTTACACGCCAATACCAAGCAGACTGGTTGATCCCTAGCAAAAGTTTAGCAGCTTTTTGGTTGCAAGTGAGTTAAATTTTTTACGCTGCTGATGGTCATCACCCATGATGTCCTGCTAATTGGCAGCTAATCGTTAAGTCAGATCGTTTGGTTGCAATGGGCCCTGCAAGACTAATGGAATCAATAGAAGTCCACAGAAGTGGGTTAAATTGGTGCACAGAGCCATATTATTTAGTCTCTCTCTGACAAATGACTGACAAATGTGAAAATGGGCCAATGGCTATTTCCAAAATGGAATTGTTGTTCCCTTGGCCAATGACTGGGTGGGTGGCTTCCTCCTCCTCTTCCTTCTATCTCGCTAGGAGGACGCAGCCTTAGATGAGCCATCTGGTCTTGGTGCAGTGCTGTCCCACCCTGAGCTCACACATTAGGAGCAGAGAGATCAGCGGCATATGCTTCTGTCTCTGTGTCTGGCAGCCGCACACTGACCAGGGAGCTGGGAGGTGACATCATTCTGCTGAGGTCATGTGGTTCTCCCAGGGTGTGTCTGTGTGTGTGTGTGTGTGTGTGTGTGTGTGTGTGTGGGGGGGGGGGCAGCAGCAGAGAAGCACATTCCTGAACCTGTTCAGGTATGCTTAAGAGCAGGCCAGATCAGAGATTTCTGGCAACCTGGGGGGCTGATTATGAACAGTCAGTCACTGACTCAGATGAGATATTTGTGGTTTGGGTTTAAGGCCTTCAGACAGACAGAGCCAGTGACCATGGTGGACAGCAAAGTGCTGTCTATCCTCATGCTATGGCTTTGATATGTCTCTGTTTCTTAACCACTATTGAAATTCTCTCTCCATATGATTGCAACTATGGAAAAGGTTGGTGAGGCCTTGCTCTAATTGTATTTTAGATCCATACCCATACTTTTCGTCCATACTCTACAAAATACTCAGTTTCCACTGACCTCCCACAAAGGAGCTGAAATAAAAAGCTGAAATGCAAAAAAAAAGAAAAACACCTACCAAATAAATAAACAAACAAAGCCAGCTTGATGACGAGAGAGAGTGGGCGGCCATGAAAGTGCTGAACACAAACCCACACCACCTTGGGCCTTGGCGTTTCCTGGACAGGAAGATGGATGGTCTGAACTCTATTAATAACTGCACTCCACTTACCATGGCGCCAAAACTGCTAACACTGCAAGTGCCCCCTGATGCTAGCTAGAACAACCACCTCCCACAATGTCGCCCACTCCTGCTGATAGACATGCTACATTAGGCAACACAGCAAAAGTGTGCTTAAAGTCTCCAGCATGTGCCTTTTCACTTTCCTCCCCAGAAACATGGACTAGAGCACACCAAAAGTTCCTGGTTCCTCTGTTGCCTTTTGTCAGAATTAGAGAGAGAATGAGAGAAGAGGCCCTAGTGAAGGAGCACTGCTCGTCCTAATGAGATGTGACAGCTAGGCATAAACTTGAATATGAAGTGAACCATGATTACAGACGATTAGATAACAATCACTACGCAGTGCAGAGCTTTTGTGCTGCCCTCTCTCTCTCTCTCTCTCTGACTGCTTTGCCTTCCTCTGAATCCCCATGTGGAGTGGGGGCAGTGTGTACAAGAGATAAGAGAAAGGTCAGCTCCACCTTCACAATGCTACAGGCTATGATATGCAAACATGGCTGATGGTGGGTGCTTCATCATACAGGCAGGTTGACATGAGAGCCTTTCACTTGATTAATCCCCACTGCTTCATTCCCACTAGATGGTCAGAAGTACACACCAGCCACTGATAAAATAGACTCTTTGTTTATCAAACAACATCATCATGCATTCCCATGCTCCATTATCAAGTCAACAATAGATTAATGGTTAGGCTGTCAAGTTATGTACTGCATATCTAGTCCTGCTTTCTAGATCATGGGTTTCAGTACATGCGTCATCTGTGAAAATAGACTATTGCCTATCGAACCTCAATCACTTGACATTAAACAACGAAAGTGATTTGACACTGACATTGTCACTGATTCACATCTAACATACAGTAAGTATTTCCTCTGCGTTGAGTAGAGTTATCAAACAGAAAACAATGAGATTCCAAGTCAAACCGGTGGGCTACTGAGTATGAACGTATTGTGTCTCAGTAAATGAACCATCCCTATGTTGATGACATACCGTATTGTGTTGTGCAATTCTCATTCTAAAGTAAACCCTGTCTCGTAAGTGCGTTATGTCTGTGACTTCCCTCCCGTTCGATGCATAATATGGTCTTCTCCATAACAATCACACTCCCTCACTCTCTCAGGGAGCAAATGAGCCACCTAATGCAAGCTGGGAAGGCAATCCACTTTTCTGGGGAGAGTCAGTGGAGCAAACCGCACATTCCTCTCAGATACATTATCATTTTGATGGCCATGGATTTCCATTCCCTGCCAGCCTCTCTCAACTCTCTCTCTCTCTCTCTCTCTCTCTATTCCTTCACTTCATCATTCAGTACAGCAATAAAACAGGTTCATTTCATTTCCCATTTCCTAAAGGTGAGTTCTCTCTTCATGATATTGCCTAGTATCCCTACAGGGCCCAACACCTAGGATCTCCACTCCAACACTGAGCTCATGTAAGGGTCTCATCAAAGGAAACCTCCTGAAAAGTCAAATACCAGAGTGACCACTATGGACAGTGAGTGTGCTGGCCGCTGCAATATCCCATAGTAAACATGATGATACTGCGCTAGTGTTACTGCATGTCATTGAGAGGAAGCCGATCGATACAGTAATGAGGAGACGGAAGCACGTGCGTAAGCATTCAGGACAGCAGTGCTGATATCAACAGAATACACAGTGTCAAGGTGTGGAGTACACTGATTGACTAACATCCAGACATCCATCCATCAGCTCTCCTTCTCTATCCCACAATCTTCCATGACTAGGAGCCACTGTTATATCCTAATGAACGTATTCAGGGAGAGGCTGAACGGAGGAATGATAATGATGACTAATGCAAAGGATTAGTGTACCATTTAAGGTAGTGGAGATGTGACAAGATATGCACTAACTGGAGTTCATGCCTCATGGAGTTTAATGGAATTTCATTAAACTTTAAGGAGAGAATGACGACTTTGCTGCCAGGATTTTTACAAGCTATGAAATCGTGACCCTACTGACCCACTGTAAGTGTTACTAATACACAGGTGAAGTTATCTTTAAAACCCTGAAGAAGGCAGCTTGCTACCTTTCTTTCTTTGAAGTTATCTTTAAACTAACAAGTGGAAACTTGGGGCCATGCACATTGCTACTGCACATATGTGCTACATACTTTGTGTTATTTCATACTTCATGTACTTCATGCATTATCCATTCTTATACACCCACCATCTTAGAGCAGACAGCATTTCAAAACCAGTGTTGGGAAAGCTCCTCTGAAAATGTATTTAACTAGATTACCAATTACTTTACAAGGAAAGAAATTTAACTACACTAAAGCTACCCTTGAGAGGAATATAGTTTGTCAAACTAAAGCTACTTTGAAAAATTAGTTCACTACATCGAAACTACATCATCCAACACAGGACAGTCAGTTACTGAAAGATGACCAGTCCATGTGACAGAAAGTATGTGACTGAAATCACTGGGAGAGAAAAAGGTGGAGCAAAGTTGGGAGATCGGAGGCAGTAAGAGAAGAAATAGAAGGGAAAGTTCATGGGCTGGAATAATAGTTAAATTCCACTTTTTTTGTTTTCTTGTGGAAAAAAATTGAGAGTAGTGACAGTACCTTACTACACGGCTACGTGGCAAAAAAGTAGTTAACTACAGGAAAAACTACTAAGATTTGAATTTAGTTTAACTACCTACCACCAAGCTACTGCAAAATGCAATTAAACTGTAGTGTGTGTGAGCGCTCGCTGTGATAACAGTAATGCCCACTGTTGACGGTGCGTCTATAAAATCCGTCTGCTCTGGCCATGGCTGGCCAACAGTGAACCCAGTGGAGTGAGACCTGATTTGGTGTCAAACGGAGCACTTGGCAGGGAAGGTGTGCTGGACCCTGCACTAAAGCTTCTGGTGTTTTATCTGTTTCCTGTGGAGGACTCACAGTACGAGAGAGGCCTGAGTCACTATTACTGGACAGGCCGACTGTACACTGACCAAAGTACATCGGAAATAAAAAATCTGATAATATGGTAACGCCAACCTTGTATATCACAGAACATCCCCCACTGTCAGTGGCAGAGTTTAAATTACCCATAGCTGATACAATATAGATGACTGAGGAGAGAATGGAGGGCATATGCTGGAGTTCAGGTATATGCTGGAGTTATGGAGTTATCCTACAGTGTGAGTGCTTGAACCATCAAGAGAAATGTATCCCCAATAACAATTACGTGTTTTGACAACAAGTTCATAAAAGGCACAGTCTTTTAACAACGTGCATGTCTGTAAATATGTGTACAGGCTGAGAATGATCTTTGGACCAATGATTTTGGGACTTTACACCTCGGAAATAACAATCTCAAATTGTCCACTGAACCGACCTACTTCTGGGTTGCAAATTGTGAGACATGATGTAGTTGAATATGGTGTCATGTATAATTAGGTAGTACTGTACATCAAGCCAGAGTGTGAAGGCTGGGGTATTCTCTGCCGTGCTGAGCTGAGGATCATGTCATGTTACAGTGTCAATTATGCTAATTATGTAATTGCCCAACGCAGGGGGAGAGGCGCTGGTGTTCAATCTCACATGATTAATTGATCCCGCTTAACTTATGGGCACTGTACAACCCCAGAGGTTGTCAGTTATTGATTAATGCCCCCATTATACAATTGTGGCAAGTGGAGCTAGACCACTAAGTCAAGGACTCGGAGAGGGGCAGTCCATATGAGTAACATACTAACTTCACAATGAACCGTAGTAATGACCCTACCTCTCTATATGCACACTTTTTTTTATTCATACTGTTTATACATACATATTATGGTGTGGTATGATAGTGTGGTGAGTGTTATGTACATAGCAGGTCAGGGGCCCGTCTTTAGAACATTACAGTACATATAGAACATAGCAGTGCCTAGCTGTGTTGAAAGAGCAGGTGTTTTAGGTGTTTCTTAAGCGTGCACTCTCACCCCTCCCTGTTGTCGTCCTCGTCCAGGTTAGACAAGAGCTGGGAACCAGCCAGGGAGAGGTCCAGGGCAGCCAGGGGCAAGTCTCTGTAGCCAAAGCTGACCAGCTGCACCGGGGCCATGCAGGGGTTGTCCTCCTCCACTGGCTGAGAGATGATCTCCAGGTCGGAGAGGCCCGGCTGTTCCACCACCTCCCTGCACACGCACACACACACAGAGGGATAGGGGTTCACTCTAGTCCATACTGTAGACAGGGAAGGGTTGGCCGATATAGACAGTGTTAGTGGCTAAAACAGATATGGACTGGGATGGATAGTATGATAAACTGATGTAGAGATGGATACAATTACTCTATAATAATTCATTAATTACTATATCAATGTTATGACAAAGTCTGAGGATCAAACACTATAAGGTGAAGATATTCATTTGTAACTACAGTATGAGCCAGACATAAAGGGGACAGGGCAGAATAGATTGGGGTCTATTGAAGAACTGTGGAGGCCCAGATATTTGCTTAAGACAGGGAATAAACTGAACACATTGCATCAGGGAGGTCTGCTTCATAGCATAGATAACAGACTAGTGTATACCTGACCCTGTTGTGCTGGGGAGCACCAGAGCAGAATGACAACAGAACACACTGGGCACATCCAATTATTTGACGGATTATTGATATGCATGAATACTTCTGTTTGGTGGAACAAAAGTTGAAATGATACAAACACAGACTGTTATGGAATAAAATGTCTTCATTTATATTATTTTTGCCACAACTTTTAATCAAACAAACCAACTGAAGTTCAGGTGTTACATCAATAACTACATTCCCTGATTATGCAGAAACACTGAAGATTACTATTACTATTATTCTGAGAATCGTCAAACTGACAAGAATTGCAACAGACTCAATTCATCCTTGAGGTCTTGTCTCCTTCCATAGCAACACACCTCTGTACCTCCCTGTCAGCAACACCTCCAGACTACTGTGGGAGTGTATCAGGAGGAGGTATTGTGGGCCTGTAGCAGCGGATAACTCAATAGAGCATGGAGGTGGAAACAAATGTGGCCCTGCACTGAGTGCAGCTGCCGACTTTGTGCCCTGTGGTGCTTATTTTTAGACCAGAGCAGATGCTGGTGTGTGTCAACCGTTGCCGTGACGTCGGTCGCCTCCCATCATCAGCTGAGTGGATCGGTGCTCTCCCATACAGTAAACGTGAAGGAATGAGGAGGAGGAGGAGGAGGAGGAGGAAAATAAGGAAGCGAGAGAGGCGGAAGATGAGGAGAGAGAAAAGAGGTCAGAAGGTTGTAATACAAGCAGCCTCCCACTGACTCTCAGTCAATGATTGGCCTTGCTCTGTATGTCAGAGATGCGCTCTCAGCTGGCCTGTGCTGGGCTTTGCTGGGCTGGGCTAGACTGTGCTGGGCTGGGCTAGGCTGGGCTGGGCTGGGCTGGGCTAGGCTGGGCTAGGCTGGGCTGTGAAGTGATGTGCCTTTAGGTAGTGTAATTATGAGACTACACAGGGCTGTGGGGCCTTGGTTTATCAGGTCAGAGAGTGCTCCAGTTCTGACTGTCCTGTACTCTCAGACTTCTCTTAGCTAAGTCTCTATCTCTGAAGAGGAGACAGACGAAAAGAGGAAAAAGAAGAGAGTCAGTTCAGAGATGATGGTTGTGGTGCTGAGGGTAATTATCATGAGGATATTCCTTGCAGACATCTCTATAAACATAATTATTCCCCTTCGTCTTCTCCTCCTCCTCATCCTCCTGCTAATTGTTACGAAACAACACTGGAAGACCTTAAACAATCTTCCAGTTTCCAATCTTTAAAATAATTTAAAAAGTTACCAAAAAGAGACCAAAAACCATCAAAGGACGGCCCTTTTGTAGCTTTAAGTAATCAGAGATAAGTGAACAGTAATGGTATTTTGATGGGATCAGGAGCGACCTGTACTGTTGGAGGGTACCATCAGCAGAGAGACAGTGAGTGGCTGAGGGGAGTCATGTGAACTCAGAGGCCTCCCAGGCACCCAGGCCCTATCTGATCTCACACTGACTCACTAACCTTCACAAGGACGCCGGGACGCTGGGAGCAAACCACACCAGGAGCACTGGGGCTTCTACACACACACACTCAAGTATTCAGACATACACACATATGTGCACGCAAGAAATACTGAATCCGCACATACCCCACTGTATACACATGACATGCATATACACACGCAGGTGGTCTCACTCACACAAGAAAGGGTTAAGGCTATTTAACATGGATTTTTCTAAGGAAATGCTCAGCCTACCATTAAGAGTCGGTCTTGTGAAACATAGGTTAAATGGCACACATAATTTGTGAAGAAAGCCAAATTGCTCTCTTATGAGCTCACATGCACCATCCCCAGTTGACCCCCACTCTGAAATGTTAATGTGGTCTGTGTTTGAAAGTAAGCAAGGCTTTATTTTAGGCTTATGACT
Organism: Argentina silus; assembly: GCF_951799395.1. Lineage (NCBI taxonomy): Eukaryota > Metazoa > Chordata > Actinopteri > Argentiniformes > Argentinidae > Argentina > Argentina silus. The sequence continues at coordinate 14,056,994 of NC_139656.1, read as the reverse complement.
AATCCCTACTTAATATGCTCCCCTACAACATAATTTTATTTTTCCAAGCACACAGAAACCTCTAGGATGAAATGTCAGGTACTGTAGTGGCTTTATTTACTCTACATTTTGTGGGTATATATATCTACAGTGTGCGTGTGTATATATATGTGTGTGTCTGATTGAGACACAGAGCTGAACTTACAACATGATTGTGTGACCCTCAAGATTGCCAGTGGGTTTGTCAACATGAGACAATGATGTCAATAGAACAACACACAAGGACAGTGTGAAATCCTCTGAAGGTAAAACCCCAGCAGAAAGTTCAGGATTTAAAAAAATAAAAAAAGATATAGCTTAGTCGAAATGTTAGCCAAGTCAATTGGCTAATGCTCACTATTCCCAAGGTCTGAAGAGTAACAGAAAAGGGGGAGGGGGTTGTTAGAAACATCACTTCTGCTCAGAGCCAATGAAAATGTGACCGTTCGCAGGCCGCGCTCCTTTGAAATGCACTTTCAGAATTTGAGGTTTGACAATGCCAGACTATGACAGACACCAGCTGTTCAGAACCCCTACACCACATTCCTGAACAACTGCATGCACAGATGGGGTCCTGTGCTGTGGCTGCCAGTGGTAGTATGGCCAGTACTGTGGGCTAGGACTTTGCCTGCATGCCTCTGAAAAAGCCACAGTTATGCTTTTGAGGGGGGGAGACAGCGGCCCATTTGAAGGACTTGAACCAACACATACAGTAGCCTGTCCCTTCAGCAAAATAATTCAAAGTGTTGTGGGCCAAGTAGGAATGGTTATTATGTGGCATAATTGGCTTATCCACTGACCATACAAAGGTCACGTAACTAGGAAGCAATAGCACAGAGAAGCACACTGGTCCTGACAGCAGTAACTGCTAACCCTCAGCCTGTTGGACATATACTGTATAATACACTCACACTCAACCACTAGAGATGCAATGATTTTAGCAATGCTAAAATCAGTTTTAGCACAGAACTCATAACATAACATATATCCTATAGTCAACTGTTTTTTTTAATAAATGAAACAATAGTGTTTTATATTCCAAAAAAACACATAAAATAGCAAGACATGAAGCAGATAGTCAGAATGTAATAGTGTATCAATGACATAGAAAAGAATAACCTATACAAGACGTTATTCATCACCTCAACTGAACCAGCAGGGTCCACACCTCAACAGTACAGATGATACTAGTATGCAACTATATCATCATCTAGTATCACCTGAAAGTCCCCTTTTTGACTGCTTTGAAATAAAAATGTATAATAGCAAAGGAAATGGATTTCTGCCTGAGCACATTGTATTCTGAATCGTACAGAGCATGGAGGCTTGGCAGGACTATATGATCAACACACACCTTAAAGTGGCCAGGCTGTGGAACGCCTGAAGAGCTAAACACGTCCAACCTTGTCCAGAGAAATAACATCCACCAGAGCAGCTGTCCACCACTCCCACCAGCTGCTGTGGAGAACATATGAGGAACTAACCATCAGTGTGAGTTAGTGAAAGATACACACAGGTATGCTCCATCCTACAATCTCTGGACACCTAGTGTAGATATACCTAATTCAATCAAACACATACACAATTGCCCATACACACTCTTTCCTATCCTAACACAAAGATACATTTACCCTATCTACGTCCTACAGAGCCTACATCCTACCCACTTATCTAAGTACCCTCACCTCAACTCCTTAGCCATTGTCCTCTATCAGTCGGTTCAAGCAAACCGTTGAAAATGTCTCATATAAGTCAGAAACATGTACAGCTTTTATAAGAATTTCTCAAACTGAGCTCTCCACATTGCAAAAAGTGACTGAGGAAGGTATATGTATAGGGGCACACTACACAAGCACAGCAGTAACTCAATGCAGAGAGTGTTAAACATGATGAATGTGTGAGGGGAACAATAAGCTGCTCCAGGCATGCTGGGACCAGTCTCACCTGACCTTTAGAGCGGCTGGTGCTGGGAGACACTGTGATGTGAAGCCCCCCTGGGGAAACGCCAGGGCTGGACAGTGTGATGTGAAGCCCCCCTGGGGAAACGCCAGGGCTGGACAGTGTGATGTGAAGCCCCCCTGGGGAAACGCCAGGGCTGGACAGTGTGATGTGAAGCCCCCCTGGGGAAACGCCAGGGCTGGACAGTGTGATGTGAAGCCCCCCTGGGGAAACGCCAGGGCTGGACAGTGTGATGTGAAGCCCCCCTGGGGAAACGCCAGGGCTGGACAGTGTGATGTGAAGCCCCCCTGGGGAAACGCCAGGGCTGGACAGTGTGATGTGAAGCCCCCCTGGGGAAACGCCAGGGCTGGACAGTGTGATGTGAAGCCCCCCTGGGGAAACGCCAGGGCTGGACAGTGTGATGTGAAGCCCCCCTGGGGAAACGCCAGGGCTGGACAGTGTGATGTGAAGCCCCCCTGGGGAAACGCCAGGGCTGGACAGTGTGATGTGAAGCCCCCCTGGGGAAACGCCAGGGCTGGACAGTGTGATGTGAAGCCCCCCTGGGGAAACGCCAGGGCTGGACAGTGTGATGTGAAGCCCCCCTGGGGAAATGCCAGGGCTGGACAGTGTGATGTGAAGCCCCCCTGGGGAAACGCCAGGGCTGGACAGTGTGATGTGAAGCCCCCCTGGGGAAACGCCAGGGCTGGACAGTGTGATGTGAAGCCCCCCTGGGGAAACGCCAGGGCTGGACAGTGGAAGTGTTCCTAATCTAGATTCTGTTGTTTGTCTGAGGTTATCTGAGCCTTAACTGCAGATAGGAATGATGATGTTATGAAGAATAAATTCCATTTTTGGATGAATAGATTTATAACTTGTTAGAGAAAAATACTTACTGTAACTGTTGGGTTTTCTAAGCAGACAATCATCAGGAATTGGGGAAATTACAGTTACAGACCAGGACATTTGCAAAAAACACCAACGACTTATGAAACTGCTCAGTTTTCAGAAAAAAAAGATAGGTCTTAAACCTTGATGCATGTAATAGAGATTTCCCTACCAGATTCCTTATTATCTTCTATAATAGATAAACCAACCAGAGCATCCCTGTGTTATGCTTCTGAAAGGACCCAATTACAGGAATATTAGCCTGCTCATGGAGTGCTTTTATTCAGGCAGACAGACACCATGTGCTTGTCAACTCCTGCATGCTGAACAAAAGAGGCATAGCCTTCCAACCTCCCCACCCTCCTGTTGGCATTGAATAAACAACGGGGTAAACAGCGACGTGGAGAGAAAGATGAATGGTGCTGTCCTGCACTGAGAGCCCTTCAGAATCTTAAACACACGGCCTACAGATATGCCATTGCCACTGAGCTCTGTGTATAGGACCAACAGGACACAGGATCAGTCCACTCCTCTGTCACACCAACCGAGCATGGTAAAGGCTTTTCATTTACCTCACGTTTGGAAAATCAACAGGCCAGGGTGGATATAGCCTGAGGAAGACAAATTAAAAAGTTGCTAGGTGATTGTCAATTAGTTGAGTAAGTTTTCTAGAGGAAATATTGACCTACCTTGTTTTTCACTTGTACACTCACATGTGTGCACACACACACACACACACACACACACACACACACGTGCACACACACACACACACACACACACACACACACACACACACACACACACACATATACACGCTCAATAAATCAACCATTTAAAGACTTGCAGAGAAAATAGCATGGTAAGAGCAATTTGTGAAAGAGGAGAGGAAAGTGAAGAGTTCTTCTTCTTCCTCTGTGATACAACTGTGCTTTGCCTGTGACATGGTAAGATGGCCGCTCTCTGGGACCAGCGTTGTGTGTCCATATTTGGTATTATTCAGGAGAGAGGTGAGCAGAGGTCAGAGATGCCTGGCCCATGGGGACTTTTCTATGAGCACAGGTCATGTAATGGGGGAGGAGAGAGGGAGGGAAGGTGGGTGGTGTGCACTGTACTTACTGAGGTTTGGCCATATTGATGGAGGATGATGGAGAGAAAATAGGAGAGGAGAGGTGGTCTTCCTTCACACAGTTCCCACTCAGTTTTGACTTTTTTTTAGCTCCTGAGTTCACCACACCAGATACACACTACATTCATGTTGAACCTAGAGAATAATATAAAAAATAATCAATAAGGCTACATGTGACATTTATTACACTCAGACTATATGTATTCAAATACAGTGCAACAAAGTGACATTACATCAGAAACAGCATGATCATGTGAGAGACAGATATAATGTACAGTACAGTGAGACTTTCTGTGTTGCACATCATGAGATTTTAGGTGATGGGGAGGTAGAATGAGAGATGACTGACCTATACTGACTACTGAGATAGTATGTTGTGAGATTGTCAGTACATCCCAACCTATATGTACAGTAGCTGTAAAAGCCTGAGAATTGCTAAATTGATTCCTCTAATAGACTGTTCAATAGAATACAACACAAAAGATCAAGTGGGGCTCAAGTTGACAACAAGCCAGAATCAGCCCAATCCTCTTTAGAGCCTTCCATGGGTGTCAAACAGCTCATTGAAAAGTGAAGTCGCCTAGAACGTCCAAAGTGTCCCAGTTACAACTTTGCTTTATCCGTCTACTCTCATCTCACTTCTCTTCTTTTTTTTTACAAGGCCTTTCAGTGGCATTACAACACATTCAAAGCACAAACGCCTCAAACCCGACAGGTAGCCTGACATGCAAATGTGTTTGTACTATAGGTCTACCCAATAGGAAGTAGTAATTGAATCCGACAAAGCCCTGCATTAATCTATGTTTAGACTATATTTAGTTGTTGTATGACCTGAATATAGCAGGAGAATCTGGGATAGTAGTGCGTAAAGTGGGGGCTGTCCCAATTCTACGCGTGGGTGAGCCCCTACAAAGTATAACTAATCAATTATTAATTTGTACCAAATAACCTACCTGTCTTGATTTACATTGTTGACAGCCTAATCGTGGCTCCCGTTGCCCCCGTGCTGATGATAATGTCTCCCTTGCTGATGATCACCGTGAGTGAGGCTCTGGGCTCGCAATGTGTAGGCTGCTATCCTTAGCACTTTCACATTGGACAAGCACCCCTGTCGCTGCTTCTGCGTCTGCTTAGAATCCAGTGCAAAACGAAAAGACTGGAGCTCAAATGCAAGCATCGTCATTGAGCAAGCTCGTATTAGGTGTCATTGACAGACCAAATAACAAGCTAACTGCATCATTGAGACTGGAGAAGGTTTTGTGCACGCCGCTCTACATTTGCTTGTGAGGGTTTCCCCCGCGGTCGCAGCAGGGACTCCTGCTGTCGAATATAGACCTCAAGGAGCTGTCCAGGTGCTGAAATTGTCATAAGCGGGTTCAGGTTTGAACCGCGCTGTGATACCCCTCTCACCGACGAGAGGAGTAATCCAAACCAAACGCCATCAAAACATTGCCGTTTTCATGCGAGTGGCACTAGATATTCGTATTCCTACGGTCACGACAGCACACGTTGTGTGGATTCAGTGTGGAGTTCTGGTTCTCGATGACCATAAATGAAAGCTCGGTTACAATCACTCGATCACCTCGCTTGTTTTTTTAGCGTTATGCCTAGTAGGTTGCCACTCCATGTCCATAGGCGTTTTTTATGATTTCCTAAAATAAAGATAATATGGGAATATAAATTGTCTTTTTACCAATTGGTTTAAACGTTTGTCATTCAACAGGATTAGCCAGTCGATGGGTAAAGCGCACATCAATCAATGTTATAGCGTGTTCGTAGCTTTTATTCAAGCAAGCCTGTTCGTGGGCTGCAGGGAGTCAGTGTGCGTGCGAAAAGGAAGAAAATGGTCGATCTGAATTAACTGTTTTTTAAATTAAAGGAATTAGGCCTATGACATGTTTGTCTCTTATAGATGGGACAATACATGGATTTTAATCCCGAGTAACGGCATTCAAAGATTGATTATGTGGGGGAAAAAAGGAAAAAAAAACTATTTAGGATTGTATTGAAGATACCCAATAAAAAATAAACTTGACCTTTTGACTGTTGGTGCTGAATTCTACTCCTTTCCTATTGCCATGCTTCCTGACAAAATGTGTGTGCATGTGTGCAGACAACGCAAATGATGTTCTGAAATGTATGTAAGCCTAAACTAAAGATTTGGGAAACACTCCCACTCTTACCCCTCCCTTAACAATTTAACATGTCAAATGAACAACCTGCCAAGAGACTTTTCTGGCTCCAAAAAAACATCAATGGCAGCCCTGGGAAACGGGTCACTACCAGGGCTGATCAATGTCTACAGCAGGTGCTACTCCAATGGGAAATACATTCTTTCTTAGGGGAATGAGTCTTGACATGGTTTTCAAACTGAGTCATCTGGTCTGCATGTTATCTTTCAGAAAAAAATAGAACAATTGCATCTAAACAACTCCTATTTATTGAGAACATGAAAAGTAAATTAAATCATAACAGATATAATTTGGCACATACTACAGAAAAGTGCATGTTACCTCTAACACTTTGTTCAATGCATTAAAAAGAAAAGAAAAAGCCTGTTCCTAAAACAAGTTATGCTATAAAAAGTAACATTATTTTTCCAGAGTGACATATCATAGATGTACCTTACAGTTGCTTATAAACACAAAACAGAGAACCATTAAACCATTCAGCCCAACATAGATGGGTTAGTAAATTGCACATTCATCTCCAAAGACATTTTTTAAATTGTGTTTAAGAGGGGAAAAAAGTATTTAAAAGTCTAAAAAAAATGATTCCACTTGAAAAATAAAATTACAGAAATTAATATGGATAAATCTAGCAAACCTTGAGAAAAAAACAACATAATTCAGTTGTCTGTGAAAGGTGCAAGTCTAAAGGCTTGTGACAGAGGGCACTCTCGTACAAAACCTCTTGAAAATGAAAGTCAGTATCTCAATTACATGTGCAAGTAGGACTTCAGTCTTATTATGTGACACAATCAAGACTTTCAACAACCTTCAATACACAAAAACACCCCAGACTCAAACATAATGTAATTTCCATGCAGACTCAAGCTAATTATTCAGAATCATGTTGGTTAATGTAATGCATTAGCTACAGTAAGCATGATATTTCACAACAGGCCTTGTTTGTACTGATCAGGTTCCCCTCTATATACTGCCACTTGATAGTGATCACATTACTATGGAATACCCCAGACAGTAGAACCTGTGAAGGGAAGAATCTTAAAACCATCAATTCCAAGGTAGCAGAAAATGTGAGCTAATAAGTTCACATGACAAAAGGAACGTAGAGAAATTGGGTGAGATCCTATCAGTAATCACAGCCCCCATTTGAAAAAAAATGGTGGATAGCTTGTGAAATGAGTCTTATTAGGTAGGAGGAATAGGTTGAAATGCATTTCTAAACGCTTTCTGCATGTAACACAATAGGGATGTGTTAAAGCATTGAGAGGGGGAAACATTCAAATCAAGACATACTTGATTTGTGCAAAGGTTCAGAACACATTCCTTTGCTAAAGCTCCCAACTAAAAAGTGCCTGATCTGTAATCTCAACAATTACATTAGTTTGGGAGACATAAGTGTTGATAACTTACTCCATCACTAGGCAAAACAACCCTGGTTGAGGTTAGTTGAATATTCAGGTTCAATAGCTGCATAACATTTGGGGAAGAATATATATGCATATATATTTTTACATGGGGAAGTCCAGCATAATATCAAATAGTGATGAGATGGATGTATTTTAAGTATTGTCTTCACTAACATATCAAGGACAATTCTTATTCAAGTTTCAAACTGATCAATACAATAATTAAAATCAAGAATTTCACTCACAGCAGTTAAAACACTGTTTTCCTCAAAATGGACAAGACTTGCATTACATTTTGACTTGTGGGCAATGTGACACTGAACAGAGAAAGGCATTTACATGCTATGATACACTTACAGCACCATCATATACCCAAGGCAGAGTGGTACCATGACACTAGCCCTGGAATGTTGTTGCTCCTGATTGCTTTGCCTGATACAGTAGGTGCTCAGTCAGCTGAGCTGGGTTCAACATTGGTTGCTTGCCAAGACACAAGGGATCCTCCAGGGTCAACCCAGATGAACCAGGGTCATAACAGTGGTGTACCCGTGCTGCAGACTGTCCGTGTCCGTGTCACACAGGGTGTAGTCTTCCTTGACGATGCGGTCGCAGCCTATCTCCCCGTTGCCGAAGAAGCCGAAGAGGGGGGTGTTGGGGAAGACCTTGCGGAAGGTGTTGGCCTCCACGTTGGGCTGGTTGTTGTAGTAGTTGTGGCCCCGGCCTACGCATGCGAACATGAAGCCCACGGTGTTCCTTTCAGGAAGGTTGGCGGCCTTCAGCCTCTGGATGGTGGCCTCGGCTGCCTTGGGACTGCTCACATCCTGCTCAAGAAGAACGGAGGCCCCTTGGACCCTGGAGCCACTCAGGGCCAGGCCCACCACGCCGTACGAGCCCCGGCCACAACTGCAGGCATACACAGAGGGACACACTACTGTCATAGGGTAATACTCCTACAGGGTGCACTGTATACAACAGTACTGCCTTCAGCATCTACTAGCAACTAACATTGTGACACAATGCAGAACAGAACCTAAGAGCAGAGCACATACAATACTCCATAGTATTTTCTCTATCCACCCTAACAATTTGTTCCTGCAGTGATAAAGAGCATTACAGTGTAACTCACCAGTCTCTAGAAGGGGAGAAGACATTCTCCACGTGACCTCCAACAATGAGGGCCTTGCTCTTGGCCAGCGGCTCCAGCACCTGATTGAGGAAGCGAGCAGCTCCAGACTTGTAGGCCTCATAACCAAACAGCAGGACCACACGCAGGTCTGGGTTCCCCACCAGTCCTGTGGAAGGAAGGAATGACAACAGAATGCTAGGGATGAATATGATGACTAGGGCTAGCCAGGGAGGTCTACTTAGCATAAGAAATGCTGCCTTCTCAGCAGTAGACATTGCTCATTTTGACTCTCATAAAAGGGTATCAGACAAACATGAGATTAGCAATTGCCATGAATGCTGCCAGTTGGCAAAATGGATTACTGTGGGATACAGTAGACAGATGTGTTTCTTCAATAGGAAACTTCAATAGGAAACACAGACCTGCTTCTTCCAGGGCTGTCTGGGAGATGGTCTGCTTGCAGAAGTGGAAGGGGCGGATGTTGACTCCATCCATATTAGGGAACATGATGGCATAGCCTGCCTCTCCCTCCTGGTGCTCTTGTGGGGCACCAGAGTGGCAGCCACTGGGGGTTACTGGAAAAGACAGAAAAGAAGACATGTCAATATCAACAAATGGCCAATTATTCCTTTATATTAGCATGCATTTGATGTACAGACAACTGATATCAAAAGATGGAGATTGGTATCAGTTTCCATTAGAGAGAGGGAAGGAGTTGACCCTGCTGTGAACTTGATCTGTCATAAGTTAGTGTAGTGTTATCATAAACAGCACTTTCTGTCATGAGCCCTGATCAAAAATTAGCACAGATACTGTATAATGTAATGAGAAATAAGGAGACCAGATCTTTCAGCCTTCATTCCTGAAAGACTACCCTATCTATCAGGCTAACAGCCCCACTGCCTCCCACCAGCAGAGCATACTAACAGGGAAAGGGGAAGATTAATTTAGAGCAGGTATGGCTGGTAGGAGACCCATTCCTCTCTGAAGTGAACTGGTTAACATTCAAATACTCTGCTAAATGAGACTGCATTACTCAGCAACAAAATTCAAACAACTTCAATGTCATGAACTGACAACAGCCTCTGCTCTGAATTACAGCACAGAAGCTCTGGGATTCATGGTAAGTTTAGGTATATGTAGTGAAATATGAAGGTTCTGGGCTACACAGGTTTTGCCATCCCAAAGGGTAAATAAAATAACAAGGCATATTGTGGGAGTGCATCTTTAGGTGTGCAGAGAGTTATGGGACAAGCAGTCAATGAAAATACGAAGTGGTAGAATCATGGGAACAAGGACGCACGGTAAATAAAGAAGCTTGTTTATAAAGTTCAGTACTAAGTCCAGGTTGTCTTCAATCCAGATACAAACATCACCATTTCTGTTACATTTATTATCAAATGAACAAGGCAGGTTGGACAGGATTGGTGCATTGGAGTCAGAGGGATGAGAGGAGATGGAGACAGTTTGATACATAGACGGATTAAGGCAGTCAAACAATTGTTCATAATCATTCATTTACACTACTGCTATTGGATAATGTTTATCTACTTGAAAATAAAGTTGATTTTTTTCCTTCTAAAATGTATATATTAAAAAGGTTATGGTGGTCGTTTTGTTTTTCAAAGATGTCGTTGTATAACTGGTGGTTTATACATCTACCGTGCCAGCCCTAGTGATCACAGCCCATGTTAAAGATTACACTGCATGATGGTGTTCTGATAATTAGGAGTGGGAATATATAAACACTTACAAACAACCCCAGGTGTGGCAATGCCCATGATGTCACAGCCTGTGGGGAACAGCCGACTCAGCTCCTCCACTGAGTCTGTGCTGTGATGGCTCTTCCGTGCTGCATGGGGATTAAGGTAAAAACAAAACAAAAACAGCATGAGCTGTATATATAACATTACAATATAATAATAATAATACAATCACATCTGAAATCCATTTCTACCTCTGATAAAACTAAGCAGGGTTTAATGCATTATCAAGAATAACCAAGCAAAAATGAAGCCAAGAGGTCACTGCACTTCTTACAACACGTCAACATAAGAGGGAACTCACACATGGAATCTTTCATTCCCCCAATTCAGTAGAGTACACACTATAACAGTAACAGCATACTTTACCTTTTTTCTGCCTGTAGCAACAGTCTTGTCCATTGAAGGTCTCGCTGTCCACTATAACCAGGACTGTTTTAGGCAGCAGGTATACATGCTGTTGATATAGAAACAGAGATACAGTATTCACACCAAATGTACACAAAACGTATGCTGCAAGCCAAATGCAATCTTTCAACTCTCTTCATGGTAGGTAGCCTAATTGTCAATTTTGCTTCACCATTATGAATGTAGATGCTCTCTGAAGAAGTCAACCACGCATCTACTACTTCAGCCCGGCAACTAGCTGACGAGGTGCTGAAAGCCTAGAGTCACCCTTACCTCCACTTCTTCAGCCAGGTTATTGCAAAGAACATGACCCTCACAGTTGGACGGCCCAGAGGCAGAAACCCACGTCAATTTCTGCTGGGTCCTCAATACTCTGCGTGCACAGTTTCTCCAGAGCCTACAAACACTGCACAACAGCAGGCGACATTTGTTAGCAAGTTGCACGCTAGCTCCATCTGTTCCAGTTGGTATATTCACATCCCTAGTATATTAACAATGTGAATATACGATGTGAACAGATGGTGTTAAGCCATAGCTGCATAATAACGTAAATTAACAACATGGCTAATGGAAGTTAGCTAGCTATCTCTTTACAGCCAATTACCTCGCGATTTGGAGCAGGGATTTAGTTGGTACAAATGTCAAAATTCTCTCAACCACTTCTGCAACATTACTGAGAATGTATTCCGCCTTGCTTTCTTGTAAACCACCTGACAAATCTGGATTTTCATCCATATTTCCTTCTCAAGATGTCTTTACCTACAACTAGCTAAGAGTACTTTCACCTTCTACGCAATTTACGTAAACATCGGAAGCGTAGACTATTGGCAAGGAAGGACGAGTACTGCCACCTAGCGATGAGTAACCATTCCCGCCAAGATTACACATTAATTAAGTGTTTCTTATGTTGGTTGTATAAGGCATTTGTCAATATTCAGTTATATGCAAACATTGAATTTCTCCTTAAATAACTAACATAATGTAATACATAGTAATACATATAAAGATGCATTTGCTCTCTTCACTGAAAAATAAAAATAATGTTGCCAATATTTCTTTATTGATTAATTAAATATGTTAATGTAGTACAGTAGTATTAACTGGACAGCAGGACACAATGACCATGGTGTAGTACCTCGTACCAACATTAGAGTGCAGTCTTCACACACAGCATGCCAACAGATCTCTGGAGGTGACACTGGATAAATGCTAAATACAGTGCACTCCAAAAGTGCATTCTAAAAGTATTGGAAAGTATTTTGTCTTCTTTCAGCTCTATATTCTAACAGTTTTGAAATCAAACAATTACTATGAGGACAAAGTAGAGATTCTCAGCTTTAATTCAATGGAGTTTTTTCAGATTGGGTTCATCATTTAGAAAATACACCAGACGCTGGGTATATTCTCTGGTGATGCTCTGCCAAGCCTGTACTGCATCTTCAGTTTTTGTTTGTTTTGAAGTATTTTTGCATAAAATATCATCATCAAGAAATTAAAGGCATGTTCAATTGGATTTAAATCTGAAGATTGTCTTGGCCAGTCAGGAACTTTCTGCTTTTTGGCCCATAGTTGCCATGGCAGTATGTTTGGGGTCATTATCTTACTCATTATCAAGGTTCAAGGTTTCTTTATTATCGGCTAGGGGAAATTAGTTTTGCAGCCAAGGTTCACAAAGACAGAATATAAAAAAGGCAACATCAACACAATAAATTGCAGACATTCACACGCATACTTGAATGTTTGGGGATAGTAGTAACTATCCAACTATCCAGTAACTCCAGGCCAAATTCACAATAATAGTCGAAAGTAGAAGGTAAAAAATATCAATTTCTGAATGAACTAAAAAAAAAAAAAAAAAAGTAGGACATAAAGGGGACAGGATCGGACTCACATGGACACTTAGAAACAACCTTTTAAAACAAAAACAAATGACACAACACGAGAAACACTCACTACAGCGCTCATATCTCTTACTGTATGAAGAAGCACCATCCAATTAATTTGGAGGCATATACTTGTACTTGTGCAGACAATATGTTTCTGTACACTTCAGAATACATTCTACTGCTGCAGTAACATCATCAATTAAGACAAGTTAGCCAGTTCTTGTGGCAGCTATACATGCTCAAACCATAGCACCCCCTCCACCATGTTTCACAGATGAGGTGGTATGCTGTAAATCTTGGGCAGTTTCTTTCAACTTTCCTCTTGCAATCACACATGATAAAATCATACATGATAATATTCATCATATCTGTCCACAAGACCATTTTCCAGACCTCTGCAGGCTTTTTAGGTACTTTTTAAACAAACTGTAACCTGACCATCCTTTTTGAGGATAACTAGTAGTTTGCACCTTGCAGTGAAGCCTCTGGTGGTTCGTAGTTCGGCTGGTGGTATTCTGCCACATTCATGCCTACCTCCTGGAGAGTGTTCCTGATCTGTGGGACAGTTTTTTTTTTTTTTCTTAATTATGGTGAGCATTCTTCAGTTATATACTGTAGAAGTCTTCCTTGGCCTACCAGCCCATTTGCGATTGCTGAGCTCACCAGTGCTTCTTTATTTTTTAATGATGTTACAAGCTGTTGATTTTGGTAAGACTAAGGTTTTGGCTATGTTTCTGACAGATTTTTCTGATATTTCAGCCTCATAATGGCTTCCTTGATGTCTCTTTGGTCCTCATGTTGACAGATGCCAATAGCAGACTCCAAAGGCAAATGCAAAGCCTAGAATCAATACTAGACATTGACAGGTCTCTTATGCCTGCACAAATGATGTGACGGAACACACCTGACTAACCAGAAACACCTGTCAAGCCAATCTTCCAATACGTTTGGTGCCCTGAAACAGGGGGACTATGTATAAAAAGGGTTGTAATTTCTGAAAAAAGAAAACTTTGACTTAAAGCTGAGAATCTCTACCAAAACCTCATAGTAATTGTTTGATTTCAAATCCAAACTGTTAGGAGTATACAGCTAAAAGAAGACAAAATGCTTCCTCTTTCCAATACTTATGAAGTGCACTGTAACTACTAAGTGCCACTGTAATGTCAAAACATGAACATGCGTCATGAACATGGAGTGTCTTTCATGTATTTACAAAAGAAAAATCGGCGGATCTAAGTTGATTGTGGGTTTTTATTTGTAAGCAACATTTACAGCAGTAACAAATCAATATAGATATGAAACAGAATAAAAACATTCCAGACATAAGGTTTAAACATGACATGAAATGATCCAGGGTAACTAATGTGTATTTGAGATGAGGTGCATGCTTATTCCTTCGACTTGACTGAATATTGTGTTCAAGTGAGCGTTCTGCTGAGCTAGGCTACTGCATTCTACTCACAACAATGTTAGGGATATACAGGATATTGTGTTTCTTTTAAGTTGAAACTTAAAAGCAGCATGGAATAACTTACAGAAAATACATGAACAATAACTGCAAAAACAAGTTAGAAAAGTTTGTATAAATAATAAAAAGTTTCAGTGTAAAACCTTAAGTTATGGCTTGGTCAACATTTATCATGTGCAGTAGAAATCTTCAAGTGCAAATTCCGCCAACTAATATTGAGACTTTATAAAAGGCTTATGTAAGGCCCCAAGGTAGCACCATGGTGACTGTCTCAGGCAGTCAGATGAGTGGAGCTAAGATGGACCTGGCTGTCACATACTATTGATCTCCAAAAGAGTCTGATCCAACATCTGCCTCATGCTGAGGTTCTCTTCTTTAGTGCGAGAGAGCTCATCTGTTAATATACCATTAAACATGTTAAAATCATGAGGGATTATAAACAGCATGCAGCATGTAGCATGCAGACGATTACTATAAGCCTTGACCACAATGGGTTAAAACATAAATTGTGAAACAATTTTTAACCAAGAGGACCACAAGTGTGCTAAATATTGAATGCACACTAATGTTACAACAAAGGGCTTATTTGGGGTAAAAAGGTGGTCCCTAAACCCATTAACCACAATCAGTGGCCATTATTTACAATGCACACATAAGTTCATACATTCTGTGCCAGTTTCACTGACCCAGTTTAGGCCCACATAACCTTTATTATGATCATACTATGATACATTTTCATCAATATGCAATACAAGGTCAGTCTGTATTTGTGAAATCACACTTAGATTTGATTCAGGCCTTCTCATAAGAGTCAATGAAACCTTTTACTTGCAACGTGAGCATGCATTTCATTATGTGAACATGCATTTCTCTGATGCACTGCAACTACAGTAAAATTGACCTTCTTCATTAAATATAATTCATTTGTACTTTTTCAGAGACACAATAACCAGAATTTTCCATCACAGCATCAGACAAATGTCTATGGTCAAAGCTAAATACACTGCATCTTGTCATGGTTCAATCCTCATTCAAGGCTACTCTTAGTTCATTGGAAAGAAGGCGGTTTTTATCAAGCTGCTTGTAAAGATGGTCTTGACAGTCAGAGAGCACATTAGGAGAAAATAGAGAAGAAAACAAGAAAGAGCTTAGTTAGTACAGGGAAGTATTGTGTATTGTACAACAGCTGATATTCCACCCTCATACAGTATGTGATCACATTCTATGTGGCAGCAAAATGAACTACCCCCACATCTTCATATGGCAATGGTGTGAAATGACTGCATGCTATAGTGACAGGACCTAATTTGGCTCTGAGCCTGTTGGTGGAGCACTCCATACTGCGCAGGTGGAACCCTAGAGAGAGCATTGCAAACTGCGGTTGGAGAGCATGTATGTTCTCATCCTGGATTGAATAGGCCTTGGTTGAATTTGTCATTGGTTGCAAGCTAATAGAAGGAAGTTGGCTTCTGACGGGCACACCATGTCCAATGAAAACAGAGAAACAAATACCTAGACTTGTGTGGTGTGTAAGATTACTTGAACAGTAAGCACTTGTATTGCTGCTACTGAGTCCAATACCAAACTAGACTATATTGAGATGGCACAACATATCAGTGTCAATGAACATGTGCAAAGATTACTTCCATAGGGGCGCTCAGTGGCGTAGCACACGAAGGCGCATACCATATCATCGCAAGTTCCCTGGTTCGATTCCGGCCATCGACATATCCTGCATGTCATCCCTCCTCTCTCTCACCCATCCTTCCTGTCAATCTCTACTATCTCTATCCCAATAAAAAGCAGAAATGCCCTAAAAAAATATATTTAAAGATTACTTCCATAGTCAAATGAAGCAGGTTAGAAGAAGAAGAGAGAAGCTGTGTGTCAGAGGCTAAGGCAAAATACCAAAATGGCAAAAAGATTATGGCCAGGTGATTGTGTATGAAAATACTACCACTACCACATACAGTAGGATCACAGTGCTGACCACAATTCTTCCCAAAACAAAAATAAACATGGAATTGTGAGAGGAGCTTTTGGATTTTATTCAAGCTACTCAACAATAAATTAAACAGAGAACTCAAATGACAGAGAAATGAAGACAGGGAGAGGAGAAGAGTGGAACGGCTGACATAGATGCAAGAATGTTTATTTTACAGAGAGCAAAATTACTCAAAGTTCTGTACAAGAGGTGGGCTATGTGAGGGCAGCAGCATAGGCCCAACACACAGTGCTGTGGTCAAGAGACGCATAGACAAAGGGGACAGGAGGTTGGGCCATGCTGCACAGTAGAAAGATGCCGCTCAACCAGCGGGAGGCGTCTGTGATGGTGAGATGTAAACAATTTATCTGGGGAGGAGAGAGGGGAGAAACAGAATGTGTTGGAGGGAGAATAGGAAGGTGACTAGCATGCAGTATGTATGAAAAACCACAGCAAATAGCAAAGGGAAGAGCCAGAGTCAAAAAAGTGTTGAAGTTTGAAGAAATAATTATCTCTATGGCTATACATGTATGTGATAAAGCAAAGTGATGTGTAGTTGTAGAATTCAATGAGCTGTGAAACTAAAACTACAATGATCAGATCCATGTGCTGTCTAACAGCTGCAGTGGGTTATTATACAGTACATCAGATGAAATTTTAGGGACATGCCATGAGAGATAGTTGTAGTGAAATGAGTCAGATGAGGGGAGACACACGCAGACACAGGCAGGTGATAAATTACATGGAGGTCATGTCGTTGAGGGCGTGGTCCAGCTCCTCGCTGATGGCCTTGTACTTCAGTTTCTGGGCATACAACTCATCTAGTGTGTGGTTTCACAGGACAACAGAGTGGTGGAGAGGATAGGAGTGATAGTGAAGGAGATTATTAGTGGAGAAGGAGGGGAAAAGTAGGGAAAACAATAGACTGTCAGAGAACAGAACTGAACAAAAGAAAACAGAATGTCAAACAGAAAAGAACGGGTTAAAATAGGATGGGCACTGGTGCTGATGACGTGTCAAATTCCTCACACCCAGCGGGAAATGGCATCACAAGCTCCACTCTAATGATACAGAACTCCTTCATGCTGGTTTTTCCCTCTACAGCTACCAGTCTCACTCACTAACAGCAGCATGTGAAATGTCTTTCATCCACCATAACGATTATTGAAGGTCTCTGTGGAATGCTGCACTTGCATAGTTTGTCAATTACACATCTGACTGAGCAGATATTTGTCATGGAAAAAACATCTGCCCTACAGTGCTGACTAAGTAAATCATACAACACAACAGAGGAGGTAATGGGAGAGGTTGGACTTGATTTTGTACCAGAAATCAGTCTTTGTTAGGAAAACGAACTGAGAAACAATGTTAAATAGGACCTATAGCTAAAGTGTTTGTGCTAATTGCACATCAAAATACTATTTTACCATTATACCTCACATTTTTGCAGAGAGCTGTCACTCTCATTCCACCCATGTTCACAATATATAGAATGAAGTGAAGAAGATTCATACCCTCCAGATCATCAATGGTCTTCTCAAGCTTGGCGACTGATCTCTCAGCGAACTCAGCACGGGTCTCAGCCTGTGGCACAAGAGGCAGACATGATGAGTCTCTCCCATAATCACACCAAAAACTATGTCCCATGATATCCAAGACCCAGTGGCTAGAGTGTCAAAGCTAAAGTAAACTCACCTCCTTCAGCTTGTCTGTGAGGACCTTGATCTCCTCTTCATACTTGTCTTCCTTCTGTGAGTACTGTAGTGACGAAGGAGAGAATGTGTTAGACAGGCATTTCAACACTGCTGGCATTAACTGGTAAAATGAACAGTACAATAATTACAACAGACACTGACTCATTCCCAATGGCTATAGCTATTGCCATTAGGCAGAAGTTTAGAAAGTCTCTCATCATAATAAGATATCTGACGTAGACATTCGCAACCGCTTGCTTGATTGTTAATCTGAAACAATCAAAGCAGAGCAGTTGAGGTATAGTTTCAAGGGGAGGGGGAGGGAGAGAGGACTTGCTCATACAGTCACAATCAAGCAAGCGATTGCGAATGTCTATGTCAGCTTGCAACTGGAGCAAACAGACCTGTGTAAACAAATCTCACTTTTGGTGCGTCTCTATTCACAGATTTCAATCAAAGTTACGGCAGATGTATGATTGATGGAGGAGGCTAATCTTTTCCATTACAATGAGTGTGAGAGAATGGGAGGGGAATACAGCAGAGCGTCTCCAAAACCAGGGGTGCATTTTTTTGTATTCCAATGTGCCCCTCCAAAATAGACAATGGCATTATGATAAAAAATGTGTGCACAAAACAAGATTATATTATTTTATTTTTTCCATGTTTTAATGAAAATCGTGATTTAGTCTACTGGTGATAGAGAACAACTATGACAACTGACAACAAGTCTCACTTTTGGTGCGTCTCTTTTCACAGACTTCAGTCAAACAGCTGTACTGTACAGTGGGAGGCCTTATGCATTGCGCCACGGTCCCTGCATGCCTCCTTTCCCCTCTATTTGTATTAATTTGCATTTTGAGAGCCTTAGGTATTCAGTAGTCATTGCAAGTTCAAAAGGTTGTTTGTATCTGTGGTAATATGGAATGAGCAAAACCAAGTCATCATAAAATGTCCATTCCAGTCGGCTATACAAAAAAAAGACACGCCTCTGCTGTGGAAGACATTGAAGAGAGAAGTGGCCAAATTAGTGTCCTATTCATCACCAAACATATGTGACTCCTAAAATCTAGTGTGACTGGAGCGATATGTGTTTTTGTGATTGTTTTATTGTTAAATGTTTCCAAGCCAGCCAGGAGTTGCAAGTTTAATCTCAGGATTAACAATTAGGAATCTGTAGCAGATAATGAGGCGAACCCCTAACTGTGTCCACATGAGCAGACATACACCCACCTTCTCTGCCTGGGCCTCCAGAGACTTCAAGTTGTTGGTCACAGTCTTCAACTCTTCCTCAAGCTCAGCACATTTGCTGGTATTTTAGATATAGATGAAGGACAGAGGAAGGACAGACGGGAGAGGAAAACAAGAAACAGTTATGACCGGGTCAGTCAAAAAGCAGCAAAGTGTGCTGTTTCCAGTTTGTCAAAGTCTTTACCCCTCAGACAGCTCAGCGCGCTCTTCTGTACGTTCCAGATCACTCTCAATGATCACCAGCTTACGGGCCACCTGGAGTTTCAGCACACAAGTATGTTTAGTTTACAACAATACCAGAACAACATATCGAAATACTGTTGATACACATATGCCATATGGTGTTAAACAAATACATGTACAGCATGTCATATTGTTCTTATTGAGCTATTGATATTGACCAGAGGAGTTGTGAGTGTAATGGAGTTATGAATGTAATATAATATAATCTCTGTCTGAGAGACTCACCTCCTCGTATTTGCGGTCAGCCTCCTCAGCAATGTGCTTAGCCTCCTTCAGCTGGATCTCCTGCAACTCCATCTTCTCCTCATCCTTCGATGCCCTATTCTCAATAACCTTCATGCCTCTGGAGGAGGGGAGACAGGGGGGAACATACTGTATGTCAGGACATGGCTCTGCTGCAGCCCAACAATGAGAGTAAATTTATAATGAACAGGTTTGGCAACACTGAAGACTTGTATGGTATGCAACAGAGAGAGAGAGTATTTACTGATATGTGACATAACACTGAGAATGGAATGACATTATTACGGTCACCATGATCACAGACTTTGCCTGTAAGACATGCCCACCTCTCACTCTCATCAGCAGCCTTCTCAGCCTCCTCCAGCTTCGTCAGAGCTGTGGCCAGACGCTCCTGAGCACGATCCAACTCCTCCTCAACCAGCTGGATACGTCTGTTCAGGGAAGCTACATCAGCCTCAGCCTAAAGGAGCACAACAGAGACCAGAGTCAACCTGAGGCACACTTCAGTCACTCACATACAGTACATAACGCACATCAGGTAGTTGGGGAGATTCAATGTAGGTTCATGTAGGTAGTATCATTTTTGGACAACTTTTTTAAATAATGTTTTATAGGATAGAGGAGGCTGACAAGACACTGACCAAGCTGTATGTATTTCCTAAGAGATGTCATATAGCCTACACTATATAAAAGCCTGAAACGTACAGGCATTTGAATAGAAGAGGCAGTGTGACCAAAACGCACAAAAATCTATCTATGATCTAAAGACGATCTATCAGACTAGAGCGTGCTGGAACTGCAGTAGCCTAATTGTGTGTTTATTTTGGAGCGTGGCAATTCCCTGTCACATTATTTGTCCATAATATTATGCGCACCACATGACAAAAAAACGGATAGAATTTTTTTAGCGTAAAAACATCCATATTATGTCTATTGTGCTAACTACCTAGCTTGTTCACCAGATTTGTACTAATACTGTCGGAAGCCTGCAGACTAATTGTCTTAAATTATTAGCAATGGCTTACTGATTCCCTCGCATCCCTCTCCAGACCGAGTTCTCTCTGTAGCCTCTCTGCTTGCTCCTCTGCACCGTCCGCCTGCTCTTGCAACGATTTGATTTTCCTTTTTACAGCTTCCAACGACGTTAACCCAGCCATCTCTTGTTTACAACCTATTTCCTTTACGCCTTGTTTTGACAGGTCTCAGGGCATTAACGCGCTCAGGGATGCCGAACGCCTGATCCTTGCCCTGTTTCTACAGCTGCTGTGGAAGGTGGGACGTGCGCTTTAAACACCGGAAGTAACTCATTTGACACATTGACTAACCCTAACCCAAAATTGCCTCAATATTTCCATTATTTGTTGTTCTTAACAGGTAGTGTTATTGCCTTTTAATGAGGTAATGGGATTATCTCATGACCATTTAGTAAACCCGCTGTCGCTGTGCGCTGGTTAGCAAAAGGTTCGTTTGTAGAGCATCCCTTATTGGTTGGCTCACGGCTGATTGCGCGTCATTTGTAGACCTAATTAATTTATTATTTAAATAATGTACTCATAATGTACTTATAGGGTTAGGGTTAGAATATACATTTAAAATTATTTGAAATGTATTTAGTTTAGGTTAAAAAATAGTCTTATATAGAGGGCCTAAAATGCTGATGATTACCCACCATTGACAAATATAGACCTAGAAATGTGGTATAATAAATATTATTTATTATTATTATTATTATTATTATTATTATTATTATTATTATTATTATTAACATCACTATATTTATGTAACTTGAAATTATTGGTGGCCCCAATAATATCGTGTAAAAGAAATCGATTGATTGTAGCATAATAGTTTGGAAAAACGTGCACTACAATTCACACCATTAAAGTCAATTTGTAGAACTATAAAATAAATAACTTCCATCAAAATATTTTACTGAAATTCTAGACGACTCTTCAGCCAGTGAGTTTTAACTTCACCATATAAAGCACGGAGCTAAATTTAACCATCCAGACCATTTACATCTTCGGCAAGGATGGCACACAACGCAATTTTGTGTTCATACATCCTGCCACCCTCAGTCTCCTATTTAGCTTTCATGCACACTTTGCGATATCCAATGTGATAAAACGTCGGCCTAGCATTAATGTGTCATGAAATCATAATAGCTGAATACGAATGAAATAATATTGCTACGTATTTCTTGCCTTTTATGTTTATATTATAAGCTTGTGGTTAAATGTTAGCAAAAGATGTTATGGGCCTCTGTCACCCACACTTCAACTGGGACCGAAGTCGGAGTGGTCTGATATGTGCCACCCTAAACTTACATCTGTGGCTTTCTTCTCAGCGAGCTCCAGTTTCTCCTGGGCATCCTTAAGGGCCTCAGAGTACTTGTCCAGCTCATCCTCAGTCCCCTTCAGCTTCTTCTGCAGAGCTACCAGGTCATCATCAAGCTGATAGTCGTAGAGGGAAATCGTTAAATTGGAGTGTGCACAGACGCGCGGTGGCAGACAGACAGACAGACAGACAGACACAGACGGTGAAGAAATAAAGAGTTATGCAACAATAACTTAAACATTTAAATGTATTTGGATGCACTTATTTATTTTACATCTTGGAATGTTTCCCCGTCTCTTTGATTTAATCCAGCACAATATTTGGATATGAATGAGTGTCATATAAGTCTATCATTAGACCTATAGGTCTAACACTTTGTATTTTCAAAGACTAATCATTTACAGCATATTATCAATAATGTCGTGTAATTTAATCGGCCAAACTACATTTAATTGCCCAAACAGTAAAATTGCTGTAACATCCGGGAGTCCAAGAATAAAACGTGGTCACTCCCAAAAACAATAAATCCCAATACGATTAAATAAATAGATTTCTATTAATCCTCAAACTCTTGATCCTCTGAGAAATAACAATCCAGATGGAGAGGAAGTTCCACAGACTCTTGATGCACAATGCCCCCCAACTTTTGGCGCACTGTGCCATTGGCAGACGTGCGCAACAAGACCGAAGCCGGTGTCCCTATCGATGCCGACCTGTTTGCTCCTGTCCTCTGCTGCTTTTTTATCTCCCTCAGCCTGCTCTGCTCTGTCCAAGGCGTTCTCCTTGTCGAGCTTAAGCATCTGCATCTTCTTCTTGATGGCGTCCATGGCTGCTTAATGTTGGGTGGCCGCACCAACTGTGAAAAAGGAACTGAATGGAAGGGTGAGATGCTCCGCGCGTCTGAACCACACTGAACGCCAAGCTGGAGTGCAAGCTCGCACCGACTGTAGGCTGTCAAATATGTACTTTCGAAGAGGAGTTACTGGATCCCTTTGGATACCCAATACTTTTTTGGAAACAACTCCAGCTGCTCTCCTCCGCCGACCCAGTCTTTTTTATGGATCTCGTCGCCGATTCGTTGCTCCAAGACATTTGACCACTTATATGACTATACAAGGGGTATGAGCGTCGACAAGGAGGCACTCCCCACCACCAAAGATGTCTGTTCCTATTTCTAACATTGCTCAACCACAGATAAGTTGAGGAGGGGGCTCAGTTAAATCACAGGGAAGTAGGCTACTGAAGTGGTATACAGGAGAACAATAACTAAATAACTTTGACACATTTATCACCAAGTAAAGCTTTATATATATATATACTGTATATTCATAGAAATAAATTAAAGGTGTGGCTGTGGCTCCACCTCACCAATAACAATAAATATTGCAGGTATATCATCAAGTTTGTCCCACTCCTCTGTGAGCTCATAAGTGCATCAGAGTTATCTCAAATTGTCCTCAGTGAAAGATATGATGGCACTGACAGAACCCAAGACATTCTGTGATAGGCTGTATTCCCTACCCTGAACTTCACTATTCCTTCAATGATTAGGCTACTGCAAACTGCATAGCACATATAATGTGGGGAAAGACTATTAAAAAAATGGGACATCCCAAGAGAAATTGCCTATCTATAGTATTCATATATATGGACATTGTATTACATGACACGAGTGGAAGTATAGCCTATACTCTTCTGGCCCTATGGGCACATTTGCAAACAGGAACAGCAGATTTCACTCTGATCTGTGTTCTCTGAACTCCAATAAACTTCATCTAGCTCCATTAAGACTTCTGGTTTCGCTTTTCGCTGTTTTCGCAGCTTCAAAATAAAAGCGTGAGTTAAAAGATGAGTAGAAAGTGATGGGATCACAGTAGTGGAACTCCGCCCACCTACTTCCGGTCAATGTAAATGTAGTGAATTAGGATTTCTTCAAAATAAAAGCGCCCAAATTAAACTTTATTTTGCATGCATTTAAACATGATAAATAGGGATTAAGAAACCACAGACAATATGCTAATAATCTTAACAAATATATATATCAATCATAACCATGAACCAAAAATGAGTAACTAAAGCAGCATATTAGTTACTATGGGCGGACATTTTTAATTTACAACTGAAATTAAAATCGCTTCATGAGGTCCTCCATATGAGGTCCTCAGAGATAACAGCTGTGTGTGATGTGTCTGTTTAGCCACTGGGTGCTGCATGGCTGTGCTGGTTATGTCATCACTGTGTCATCTTCCCTCTATAGCAGGGATGTATGCCAAGGAGTTGGGGCCAGGGTGGCTTCCTCAAGAGGCAGCACAGAACAGACAATTCTGGTGGATACCGTATACCGTAATTTCAAGAGGGGCAGCCCTTTGTATATTCAGTGTCCTGTGAGACTGTGCAGTTTCAGTCATTTATAGATACAGTATTTGAAATGAACATCTTACTGTGTAGTCTACTCTGGAAACCAGTGGTCTCCTCTCCTAGGTCCTATCCCTACTAGTCCCCGTTCCCAGACACTTTCGCCCGAATGTAGAAAAGTTATAACAAGGTTATATCCCTACTGCTCGCTGATCCTAAAGGGCTGGAGTGAAAGCAATGTCATTTAGAATTGTTGGTTTTGTTTATTTTACCATTTTAAAATCAAGCACACATACTATAATACAAAATACTCCTTGTACATGAATAAAATCATCCAGATCCAGGACTTATTTCCATTGTGGTTCTCTTACAAAATAAAGCAAGGGCTCTTCCATTTTGCTTTCACCTATCCAGTGCTTATAGTGGGTATATAGTACTGAAGGCAATGAAACATAAGAAAGAAAGCCACATTAAAGTATTGAGATCCACCCATGGTCTTATAACAGGGTTTAATCCTGCCCCAGGAGCAGCTGTGCCAGTGGAATTGACATTGCCTCCTCAGATTTTAGAGCCACCAAATATTAGCACAGGTCTCAGCTCAATATAGCACAGGGCTCAGTGCTGACTCAGAGATACCATCTCACCCTTACAGTCCACTGACAGACGATCCACTTAAAGGGACCCTGCTGCCTGAAACAGGTTGCCTCACAGCATTACATCAGAAGTAACAGACTGATGAGACTACTGGCCCAGTCCTGTCATAGCTGTAACAATGTATGACTTTGCAAAAGGAGGTTACTATTATAGGATGAAAAACACATCAGAGAACAAGAAGCTGTTGTTCCTCTCAACTTTATACTACAAACCCATACAGCCACATGATCCCGTTTTAAAAATTAAAAGTCTGATTTTTGGTGTTGGATTTGTATGCACTCGGATGTGTGTGCAGTTGGATTTGTGGTAATCATGACCACAAGTTCTCAGTGCTGGCTGTCTTCTCACATGCTTGATGTGGTTACATATTTTAATTAATTTGTTGGGATGGGAGAAATTCATAGCTCACTATATACTTGGCACCAGTTCTAACTTAGTGGGGAAAATGGTAAAAAAATAGAGTGGAGACCTTGACGATATGAGTCACAAGTGTGAGACAGTGTGATCTGCTACTCTGTGTGAATACTGTACCAACCACTTACTCACTGACAAACATGTCAGTAGCACAAAAATGGTCATGTCTGACTTGAGGCCCAGCTTTAGTGTTCCCCCTTGTCTGAAACAGAGTAGAGCAAAGCTGTGGATAAGTCTAGGCTGCTGGGATCAAGCACTATGTTAGCCTGTCCTACCAGGAAGAACCCAACCATTACTGTAACACTCTTGTAGTGTGTGTGTACAGTCCTTACTAACAGAACAATGAGACACAGGGCAGAGACAAGGCCTGATGCAGGGATCAGAGCTCCAAAGCTGTCTGCCCTGATAACACACAGGTTTCCATTGATCTTTAATGGTGAAGATGAGCAATGGATTATGTGTTTAATACAGCTTTGTGCATTCTAAACAGTACAACAATGACAACACAAAAAGAACAAAACTCTGGAGGCCATACATTACTTTGAAACCCTTTATTTCAGTGAATACAAAAAATATTTTTTATTGTGGCCAGATAAATAGTTTACATACTGTACGTCATCACTTCATATCTATCTTTACTGGAGTAATGTCAATCATTTAATTCTGTTAAGGGAAAACATACAAGTATGAACAGTTTCTCCAAATATTATTGAAATGCACCACACTACATCTGATCAGTGACAGAATACATCTTAATATCCATATCACATTTATCATTCAAAAAAACTATTCATAGTGGCTTAAAAGTAAAGAAAGAAGAAATAAAGTAAATCCATTAAACTTCAGTGATTTTACTTACTTGTAACATACAATTACCGGCTGACAGACTTGTAGATCAGAAGCATCAAGGTGCATGCCCATGGAATGCAGTACAAAAATGTGTCATCATATATATAATATACATACTTATATATATACTGATGGTACTTTTTACACAGTCACACATTTTTCTTTGACTGACGGACAGTTGCTCTGTCCCCCAGAAGGATGGGGTGCAGAGCTTACGGGACAGGACAGTTGTATGGATGTGATGTTGCTATTGAGGAATCTGACCACTGACCACTCTTCTATGTCCAGTACCTCCCATCGACAGGGGAGGCAAAGCTGTCACTTTAGCAGACCAGACACTATATGTATGGGCTACAGACTAAGGCACTAATATACTACACAGACCAAGATGAGTGGACCGACACAGAAACCAGTGTATTAAAGCAACTCTGAATGGTAGAGCCCACTATCACACAAATAAAAAAAATAACAATGTCTAACATGGACTGTTTGGGCAGTTTGTTTGGGTTATCTGGCTGGTTTCAAAATATGAATATCAGTGCTTCCTACAGGTTTATTTCTGTTCTGAAAGAAAGAGTAGAGCTACAAAGCCATGCATATGACAACTTGACCTCACAATATGCTTAGTTCACACTAAGCTGTCCATGAGATGAAGGAACGAAACACTGCTACCAAACATGGCAAACAAAAAGGTAAATATACTGCAATAGCACATCCCACTAGAGTCGTACAGAGCACCATTAGATTAAGAGAGTAACAAAGAACATGTGAACAACAGGGGAAGGAGATACACTGTTACAATCCAGTAGCACTGGAACCAGTGTTCTTTAAGAACTGCCTGGTTCTAGATGGGGGTAAGGGGGAACCTGCCCTGGAGAAAACTGCAGGGAAGAGGAACCTTCAGAAGAGCACAGTACATGTGCATAGTCAATTAAGAGGTACCGCATTGCATTCATTCAAGAAGTCTTAGGTGTTACAGAGCAGTCTATAGTTTGCATTATGAGTGGTAGAACTCCTACACATTAAAATCAAGCTCTGTTGAAACAGATGATTCACATTAACTGTATTCATCTAATCAATCAATCAAATCAATTCCAACTTAAACTGTAAGAACGTATCAAGACCACCAGTCGTTTCCTATACTCCTAGTGTTTCTCTCTATAGTAGCATGTTCTGTACGGTGTTTCAGAGATTGGGAAAGTTCCGATATGTAGTATTTGAGCAGGGTAAGCAAGAGGGAGTCTTCTGTGACATGAGGCAGAGGAAAACAAGACTGCCCCCTAAAGCACTGTCAGTGTTATTGCATCATGTTATTCAGTTCTTGCTGAATGGCTCAATATGAACTGCATGTATACTAGTGAGAAAGAGGAAGGAAAATCAGTTTAACTGACGTTCTGTGGTCCAGTATGGTTTTGGCAGCGCTATGAGAAGGGCCAGGAGTTGTTTCTGACCACATAACCTGACCACATAACCTGTTTTGCATTGTGAAGTTGCTAAAACTGCTCAAGAGCAACAAACATATTCCTTCTATAGTAACTCTGAATTCTAGGTGAGCAAAGCATTCACAGGAGTAATACATTGTAATACATCCTATAATAGAGGTTGTCATCAATCTTAAGTCACACACAATGACACTCATGTTTGAGGTCTCATCAAAACCTAGCATATTCTAATCTTGCATCCAAACAATAGGGATGCTTGATGTCTTCAGCACATCTATATGTATCTATAAGTATCTACACAAGCTAAACAGTCATTGTTGTAGAACTGGAAGTATTTCCATAAAACAAGATGCATAGACTATTCTTCAAAGATTCCATATGGTCCAAATACCTCAACATCCTAAATAAAACCAGTCAGGAGTGTAGTAGCCACTGGGAGGTAACAACACACCGCTGAAAAAGCATTTTAAGACACTGAGGAGTGTCATCCGGGCATTTAGGTCTGAATTTCAGTTTGAGTAGTATTTATCAAAGGCTATCATTTCTGTCTCAAAAAACGAAATGAATAGCAAATGTATGCATGCTAAACATGATGACATGTCTACTGTACTATTATGCACCAAGCATATCACATTCCCTCCTCCTTTACTAAAGAAAACTCGGTCAGAAGGTTTAAGACCATGCTTAAGACCATACATTTTGAAATAAATTATCAAATGTCAACACTGGTAAGGACAAATATAGATCCACAGACACCATTCATAGTATTTAGGAAATACATTGGGACATATTTTCAGCTGTTCAATCTTTACAAACGCATTACTTATTACTGGATGGTGACGCAAGAGTAGTAGCCTGTTACAGTCTGGAAGTAAAGATCAATGCCAACTCCAGTAGTTATGGACAATTCTTAATAGTTAAAGATCATTGCAAATGTAGTTAAAATGGACTATTCAGACTCAATTCTTCAGGAACTGAAAGCTTGCTAACTTAGCCTTGTTGCTGAGGATTCAGGCCACCACCTGTGTGTGTGTGGTAAAAGAGATACTGTACACATGTACCCACATGCACACAGAGATGCCTGCCTGCCTCCCCCCCCCCCCACAAGCACGCACGCACGCAGGCAGTGAGGTTTACAGTAGCAGCTTGGTAGAGCCTAGTTTTCGTCCTCACGTAGCTCGCTGGGTAAGAACTTGTACTGTTGCTGTCTGATCTGAGCCAGCTTCTTCCTGGCCTCCTCCAGCTCCCTCTCCTTCCTCAGCATCTCCTCCTGGGCTGCAATGATCTGGACACACAACAACAGGAACCAGTCACTTCAAAACACCTCGTTGTGTCAAACCATTCATAACACAAAAACTAATTCAAACAAGCCTGTCAGTTAAGAACAGCTACAGAGTAACTTATAGTAGTGCTAAAGCATCAATATCAGGATGATTCCACACTTATGTGAATTGACATCATTTGAAAGAACTGAAAGGTTCAATCATATGCAATTACTGCTTGAATGGAAAGTCAACTAGGGCTGGGCGATAAAACGATTTTACACGATAACGATGAAGACGTAATGGATGTTATTGCGATAAGGTACATTTTGCGTCCTGTGTCCCCTCTCCATGTTGACATCTGATGGCAGGACACATAAAAAGCATGAGAGAGAGAGTGCAATTTATTTTCTCCCTGTGCATAGGTTACTGGAGCCGTGGACACACGCCACCCGACAATACATGTTTCAGAGGAGCGCAGCAGACTGCTGTTAGCGGGAAAAAACGGAAAACAGAAGAGAGGATCTGTGCACAGACACATCTTACAGATCTTCTCTGCACAAAAACCTATTTCAAAACAATGTGTGGTCTTCACGCAGCTTTTGCATATACAGTAGCCTGCGGTCAGGATTTTGTTTGGTTTCGGTTAGTAATAAAGACCTAGGCTTAACTGACACATGTAACTGTATTTACTTTCATAGAAAAAATGGTGTGCTTGCTTCAGCTATCTATGTTGTTAGGTCAAAACTCAAAACAAGGTAGGCTAGCCTCTCATAGAAATAAACTGTAATTGTACAGTATATTCCTTCCTTATTTCAGGTAAATATTTCAGACTTTCTTTGAGTAAGAAGTGTATTTGAACACTACAGGAAAGAAATACATAATATGGAGATCGCCCATATGTCTGAAAATATTGAGATATGAACTTTAAGCCATATCGCCCAGCCCTATAGTCAACATGTCGCTGAGAACGCCAAAGTCTCACCTGAGCGATTCCACCCACAAACTTGGTTTTGACCACCACATTGTCATCATCTGCCTTGTCAAACGCTGCCTTCTGGGCCGCCCTCACCAGGTTGTCAGATGCCCGCTTTACCGCGTTACCAGCAGCCTTTAGAAAGAGGGCCGACCATCAGCAACATACCAGATCAACAGATATCAAGATGTCTTCATATAGGATGGTCAATATGAGAGCATTTGATCAGTGGATTCTGTGAAACCTGTAAGAACAAAATTAATCTGGCACAGAGTATTTGTGCTCCGAAGAGGTGTTA
The DNA here is from genome assembly GCF_951799395.1 of Argentina silus. Taxonomy (NCBI): domain Eukaryota; kingdom Metazoa; phylum Chordata; class Actinopteri; order Argentiniformes; family Argentinidae; genus Argentina; species Argentina silus. The sequence goes on along the minus strand of NC_139656.1, from coordinate 14,026,779 downwards.
TTGTTTCTTGTCCAGACAATGCATTCCAAGTTTTGGAGCAGCACATTCATAGATGTTCATCTAGCCTTTGTCAAGTGTAAGTGTACCTGTAGTCTCCTCATGGCCTCAGAGTCCTGGTCAGCCTTGACCTTGCAGGCCACCAGTAGCTGGGCCGTGGAGGCAGCCACCTGCTTGGCTGAGGAGATGAGCTTCTCCTCACTGGCTTGGCCCTGTACTGAAGCATTAGCTGCCTCACACAGGTTGCTGGTGGCTGCGGCAACCATCCTGGCCTGTAGTGGAGATGACATGCACACACAGGTTTATTCATCACTCAGGTTAACTGTGAGGTATGGCTGTGTGTGTACTCACCGCTGAGATGAGGCCCTGGGACCACTGGCCATCATCCACTGCGTTGGCTGGGATGGAGCCCACCTGGAGGGCAGGACATGGCATTACATGTGGATATCAATCATGCTGAAGCAATATTACAAACCCCAGATGATGTACAGTACACAAGACCTTCATCTAAAGGCTAATGCATTTCTATGATATGACCCTCTACTGTATCCTCCGTAACAATTATTTTAGTTTTTTCCTCTGTGTCCTTGTAAATACCACCTTTTTGACATAATATCTGTATTGCTCAGTATGACTAAACCCTAAGACAGTATGTTACCATGGGTCATATAGTGACTGGCTGTGAGGTTCTGTCTGGGTGACTACCTCAGTGTGTGTACTGACCTTGCCCTGTGCTACCAGCTCTCTCTGGGCTGCCGATGCAGATTTCACCAGGGCACTGGTTGCCGCGGCAATGGATTTGGCCGCCTCCAGGATCTGTTCCTCGAAGTCCAACGTCTCATCTGCTTGCTAAGGGGAGATGAGATAGTCAGCCATGTGATACAGTTCTCTAGAGATGTTTAGAAGCTTCCATGACGACTGGCCATAACAGACAAAGATAGAATTGAAATCCTGTACAGAATTGAGAGATAAGAAGAACAGCAGCTTCAAAAGCATTCTCAAAATCAGAAAATCTGCACACAATTATTGCCCTGCAATGAGCAACTCCTCAATACAATAACAGGGCAAGCAAAGGAATAAACACTGTAAAATCTAGCATGGGATAGTTCTCAGATGCAATGCCACACACACACACACACACACACACACACACACACACACACCTGTAGACAGGGCGGGACACTGTAGGAATATGTTTGATATATAGTTGGATTGAATAACAACCTAATATATCAAACATATCAGACAGAGCCCTGCAGAGAAGGCTTCCAGGGGTTTAACTGTGATCAAGAGGAGTGCTACAGTGGGACATGCTATGACTAAAGCTACAGGAGGAAACACCAAAGAGAGGAGGAGGGGGCAGGAAGGTCAGAGTCAGACCGGGGTTGGGGGTTTCCTCCTGAACAATGTTAATATTATCAGTTACAGACAGACTGATAAGGACATACAGACAGACCAAGGTACATGAGGTCAATAGAAATATGAAGATGGCATACAAATACAATCCACATGGTAAGTAATTAGGATAAGGTAAACATCCAAATCCTTCATGCATCCACTATGCATGTCACCACTATTGGTCACCATGTCATCTTATTCTCAACTGATGACACTGTCTCACCACAGACATCCAAAACACACAACACATACAGAAATATGCAGACCATCAACAGACACAACGGCAACAAAACGACAACTAAGACAAATACTGACAGGTTTATTGCTTGCTAGAAGACAACTTTCATCCCTAAGTAAGCTACACTTGATATACAGTTTTTGGCAGGGTGCAAGTAAGGTGCATTGTGGGTGGTGTTGTCTCCTACCCTGGGCTTGGCTCTAGGTTTCAGCTGCTCCAGTTTCTTAGCTGCCGCTTCGATGGACGCCGCCGCCCCCAACAGCTCAGTTTCTGCTATTACAGTAGGGTCCTCAGGGTCCACCCACTCTGTACCTGAAACGCACACATGCAGAGTTACCACATACATACACACAGCTATTTTTTAACAGAGCATGCCTCTTAAAACATAGACACAGAGCCACACATGACACGGCATGCACAGTAGATGAAGGCCACACTGCGACGAACATGACGTCACTTCATATTTCTGTCATAATGGTGAGATGGATAGTGAAGTAAAGAGCATAGCTGGATGATATTGTCACTCTCTTGACTTTGATGTGCCTGTAAAGAGTGAGGGATGGAATGGATGGTTAAAGATGGAATGAAGCATGGCCGACCAAGGGAGGATGGCCTCCCCAGTGAATCACAACACAGGCTGCATTCCCTACTTACCTCCATCTGTGGCAAAGAGAGGAAAGACAAGGGTATTACTAAAGTGTACTAAAGAGGCCCAGGGGTAGAGTACTCGTAACATCTTATTCAAATTATTAGTTGCACTACTATCATTAAAGGTAACTTTATCTTCTAAAAAGCATATAGTAGATATACACAACACTCCAGTGTTTCTCCATTGTGGTTCCACTGGCTCGTATCACCTACACTCAGTAAGGTGCTTGCAAAAGCAGAGTTGGGTTTGATTACTGCATAAGCCACATACATGTATTGTAAACTGGATGTGTGTTTACTGTATGTTTACAAATGTAACACATACAAGTGTCTGTATTGTTATCATCAATTGTGTACTGTGGGGGGTAGTGTTTGTGTAGTGTCCTCTCACCTTTCATGGCCTCTGCTGCCTGGATGAGCTCAGTCACGGCGCCTGCCACACGTTTAGAGTAGACCACCAGCTGCTGCTTCTGCTCAGGAGTGGGCCGCTGTAGGACCTGGGTACACGCACATGCACAGGGGTGTCAGGGAAACATGTAGACCCAATCATGACTATACTCTATGACTCTATGTGCACTCACACACACACAAACGGTTATATGTCAGTATGTTGTGTGTGTGTTGTAACCTACCAGTAGTACATGCTCCAGTAGGTCAATGTAGCCCGTGGTACACTCTGTCCCAAAGAGCAGGGCCCTGCTCCGCACATCCTCACTAACCTCCTGGTGGTAGGCTGCTTGCTGAGGGACACATACACACACAGTCATAAAGTGTTGGTGTGTGTGAGCAAGACTTAGTAGTCAGTATAAATGCGGGTGTAGGAAACAGTGCATAGAACAGAACCTTGCAGGTGGTTAGCATGTCGGAGATGGCCTTGCGACTAAGGTTGGCAGTGGAGATCACATCCTCCTGTCGCACAGAGTTCCCTGCTGCCACTGCTTTGGCAGTTGCCGTGGTGATGCCCTTTGTCATGCGGATGAACTCTTCAGGTGTGGTCGACTTCTCAGGGACGTCCCTAGACTGGAACACCTGCACCACAGAAATATACCTTATTAGAAACTTCACATCCTCTCCATAGGCCTTAGCCAAAATGTATTATATGATCACTAAAATTATAGAAGAAAGAGAGCCACACACTCTTGCACAGGGTAGAGAATAGGGGTCCTGTTCTCTACACTGTTTGAGTAAACAGTGACAGTCTCAGAGAGAGGTGAATGAGTGAGTGAGAACACAAGGCCCAGTGAATCTAGCAACTGGTGCTGTGAATAGTGCAAGTTACAATGTCATGGTCCAATGCATTTGGCAGTTGATGATTGAATGTTCATTGCATTAGTCTCTTATCTTATCAAATAGACTATTCAAAAACAATACCGTCAACTCTTGCTTGATGCACTCGATAGTGGCCTCCAGCGCTCTCGTCCCTCTGGTGGCCTCGTCCTCCACTGCCTTGACAGTCTTCAGGAGTGACGTCACGTTGGTCACCATCACCTGGGTTACCACAGGGGGAAGAATGACAGTGAGATTGGGTTATCTATTTCATCTGTTTTTGTCAGGGTTCAATGGGGCAAGGAGACCCCAAAAATAACTAGACTGGTAATGTTATATAAACTGCAGGTTAATCAATAAATGTGTGTGAATGTGAGGGTCCGGTGAAATGGCGAGAGGAAGGACAAAATCTTCTAAACAGATGACAGTGAGTTGTGTGTGAGAGTGGCCATGTATATTTAATCATTTGCACATTTGCATGATGAAACATATACAGCACTGTAGTTATATATAACTGAAAGACAGGGGGAGCACAACACCCATCAAAATGGACCACAGCACTCAGTCAGTAGTTGGAGTTGAACCTAGAAATGCCATACAGTACCTGTTTTATCTCAGGGGTGGGTTATGGGACTGGCCTCATTACCATGAGTCTCCTATATCACATGCAGTAACAAGCAGCTAGCATACTGTACCTCACTGCCATTTTACTTGACTGGGTCATTGACTTGCCAATGAGATTAGAGAGCGTGCGGATAGTCGGAGAGGTATTGATTAATGGCTATATGCCTACAGGGGGAGGATGTCTGCTAAGCACACATCAAGGCATGCCATTGTCTAAGCGCTCACCAGAACACCATTAACGCACAAATCAGAGCTAGGAGGAATCCCATGTTCTGTTGCCATGTCTCTGAAGGATAACTGGGCGTACAGTAGATTACAGTATGTAACAGTACATGCACATGTTCAACAATAGATAACAATTTCCTTTTTTTTTTTTTATTACTGCACATAAGCCATTTACAGCTACAGTCCACAGGAACATGGATAAACATACAGCTCACCAGTGTACAGTCCTGTATGGATGTGCCCTACCTTGGCAGCACTCTTCAGCTGGTACATGGAGGGGTCGTCGGCTGCCTTCCCTGCTGCACACTTAGTAGCTCCGATGAGCTCAGCCAGGGCCTTGGCCACGTCTTTCACTGCGTTGATCAGAACCACCTACAGCAGGACGGACACACACACACACAGATGCACACACACAAATATTAGGAGCCAACTTGGAAAGGAAAGGTGCCCAATAACCCATAGTTCTATGTAAATACTGTTATATTCTTATATATACTGTATATATAACCTCTGGAGAAAGGACAAATACAAAGCCACAGAAAAGAAAATATGAAAGGTAACTTAAAGAGTGATGGGTAACCTGTGTCTCTGGGTCGTCTGAGCCAATACTAGCAGCACCCATCTTGACCACGTCAGTAAGCTGGGTGATGGTTTTGGCAGAAGACTGGGCGGCCTGAGCCAGCTTGTCCTGACCAGAGGCAGCGCCTGACACCAGCATCTTAGTATCCTCCACCAGAGCCTTGGCTGTCTTCAAGATGTTCTCCCTGAGAGAGACAGACGAATGTATGGCAGAAAACCTAATTTAACAGTTGTCTTTTCCCCACCAGTCACTCATCACAAGGATAAGAAAAGGTTTGGCCACTACAAAGTCTGTCACTCCAGCACGGCTGACACCTGGGTCACGTTAAGGAGTAATAAACGGGAGAATACAACAGAAAACACAGAGCATTTGTAAAGAAAGTTCAGGTATTCTCCCGCTTTAAGCCCACTCAACAGGATTTTGTATACACACACACAAACACATAATTGTAGCTGCGTGCATGTACATGTTTGTGACAGAGAGATAAATTGAGCCGTCTTTCAAATGTACTTAACAGTCAGGGTTCATGACGCAATGAAACAACCAGCATTGAAAAGGTTTTAACTTTTAATCTTGATATGAAAGGAATGAAGTGAACCTCCATACAAAGACAGATGTTGCTTTCTTGGTTATAAGCACCCTCAAAATGACTATTTGTGACCTCATCATTGCATGGCTACTTTAATTTCAAAGGCGAGCCTTTATCAAAGAGTTGGGACTAGAGTAAGCTACACACTCACCGGCCACTTTATTAGGTACACTTGTTCAACTGGTCGTTAACGCAAATATCTAAAGGTGTGGGCAATATTTTCTTGGCACACTTTGGGCCCCTTAGTACCAATTGAGCATCGTTTAAACGCCACAGCCTATCTGAGTATTGTCGCTGACCATGTCCATCCCTCTATGACCAGTGTACCCATCTTCTGATGGCTACTTCCAGCAGGATAACGCGCCATGTCACAAAGCTCACATCATCTCAAACTGGTTTCTTGAACATGACAATGAGTACTCACTGTACTCCAATGGCCTCCACAGTCACCAGATCTAAATCCAATAGCACCAAGAGCACCTTTGGGATGTGGTGGAACGGGAGATTTGCATCATGGATGTGCAGCCGACAAAACTGCAGCAATGATGCTATCATGTCAATATGGACCAAAATCTCTGAGGAATGTTTCCAGCACCTTGTTGAATCTATGCCACAAAGAATTAAGGCAGTTCTGAAGGCAAAAGGGGGTCCAACCCGGTATTAGCAAGGTGTGCCTAATAAAGTGGCCGGTGAGTGTATGACTGAAGTGTTTGTCTTTAAGAGCTGAGGGAGAGGGTGCTTCTCCTCCTCTCCTCCAGGCATGAGGGTGATTTGTAGCTACTGACTCCAGACATTTCCTCTTCTCTGATCACTAGGTAATACATCTTCCTGTCACTGAGTGGAGGGGGCAGAGTTGTCCCTGGGGCCTGATTCCTCTTCACTACACACACATACACATACACACACCTGTGGTCTGCAAAGGACTCTTCATCTTCGGCGTTGAGTGTGCCTGCGGAGGCGAACATGATGGTGGTGTCCAGGTCAGCAATGATGCCAGAGACAGCACTGGCAGCCGTGATGCAGGCCTGTGTACCCTTGTTACCTGCCTGCAGGGCAGACAGTACCATGGACACCTGAGGAGGCATGAGCAGACAAACACACTCAGGTGAGGGGGCACAACTGTGTCTACTGTTTTGGCAATGTAAGTCATGGTTGAGTACAAAATCTACCAAACTCTCTCTCTGCTGCTTTAAAGTTCAGGAGGAAAAGCAGCACACCTAACTTAACCATGTAGAATATTGAAGTCCCCCTTTCCACATTTCTTTCATTACATTGTTCGAAGATTGACTGTCTCAGTGTTTTACAGTAAATCAGATGAAAACAACAGTCTCTCCAAACCAGGCAAGTCAGACTGACAGCACAATAGCATGTTTCTATACAACACAATTCAGATCAGCCAATATTTAGGAAATCAGCCGTGACTCAATTTGTTTAGACTCGTGAATGTCTGTGAAAACATATTTACGTGAGCTTCAAGGACTACTTCTCGTTCCACACAAGTTTATAGTACAAACAAAGGCTTTTGATAGGCCTGAGACTAGGTACAGTCAGTGATGGGCATGAATAATGTCAGAGAGCCGTGGAGATGAAGGGAGACTGGGAGAACATTACAGTTGACGGGTCACTGAGGAAACCCCACCCCTGCATGCAAATGTCAAGCAAAACTAATCAAACACATTCAGACAAACGCTTCACAACAACAACACATTCTGTAAGGAGGATGATTTTTGATAATTACAATGAAGCTACATATTGTGGTATATTCACAACACTCCTCTACCACAGGCATTTTAGAATCAGCTCATTTGTTTACTATTTTAAACAACAAATAGATTTTAGATTTTATGACTGTGGAATACTTATTATGCATTATTAAAAGACTTCTAGCCCTCTAGCCAAGGCTATAAATCAAATAGTAGTAGTAATGGAAGGAATAATGTAGTTGCTGATCCCTTAGGCAGACATGGATACAGGAGTGTACTGTATATTCAGACAGGTAAATTGGAATGTTTGTCTGTTCCTCCAGTACCTTCTCAGTGACGGTGCGGGCACACTCAATGAGCTCTCTCTTGGTGAAGCTGTCAGAGGGGGTGACCTGGACTGCTCCAGCCTTCTGGACCAGGTAGATACAGCCATGACCCAGCTCCTGGACACGGGTCTTGATCTGGAAGCCAATCTGCAGGGAACACAGCCAGCACGTCATATCATAGTCCTTACCATGAAGTTGTGTGTGTGTGTGTGTGTAGCGGTTAGTAGTGGTTTCCTCAGGCTCTGCAGTGTGTGTGTGTGTGTGTGTGTGTATGTGCGCATGCAGTAGTAGTTACCTCCTCAGGCTCTGCGGTGTGTGTGTGTGCGCATGCAGTAGTAGTTACCTCCTCAGGCTCTGCGGTGTGTGCGGCCAGTCGTCCCTGTATTGCCAGCTGACTGTAGTCCATAGTCACCTGAGAGGCCAGTCCCCCCAGCTCGTCTGGACACGTCACTGACTTAGTCATCTGGTGGACAGATGCACCACTGACAGTTAATACAGTACAAAACCTCCAGAGACCAGACATTACATTTTCATGACAATAAAAAGTATGATATGGTATATGTGTGACTCCTCTCACCATCTCCTGAGCAGTGACCGCAATGGCCTTTGAGTACTTCACCATGGTGGTCTGGTAGTCCACAAACGAGCCATCTGGTTCAGATGGAGTCCCCTCATCCAGCTGAGGAGAGAAGATACAGTCAAAGTCTGTGTAAACTGACGTCTTCCTGGAAAAACAACCAATTCACCTTCATTTGTGAAAATACATACATCTAGCTTTCAATTAGGCGATTAATTAAAATAGACATTATGGGCATAAGTATGCAAATTTGCTCTCACTGATTAGACACCTGTCACTATGATACAAGCCACTGTATCATGTCTAACACTTAATAAACACACACATTATAATTTTATATTCAGATACATACAGGGAAATTACCCTCTAAATGCAGTAATAACAGCACAGAAATGGTCCTTTATGCCAGCTCCTTTGTCTTCCCAGAATATGTACTTTACTGTGGTGGTGGTAACAGTATTATCGAATGTGATCCACTAATGCTGTCCTTTAATTTACCTCCACTATAGATCCAGATGAGTGCTGGATTAGCTCTCTGGATAATCTCCATTTAATCACACCAGACACACACTCAGATAATGTAATAAATAATGAATACATTAATAAATACATCAACTGCAGAGAGATGCATCTTACTCAGAGCAACATATTGAGAAAAACACTGCTCTTTGCTTTGCCAGTCTACTCACCTTGCCTATGGCCTCAGCGATGGAGTCCACCATGCCACCAACCATGCCCACCTCGCTGGCAGCCTCGTTTAAGGTCACCATGATGTCATCGACTGCCTCTTTCATTAGCTGAGCAGCCTCCGCTATGGCATCATGGGTATGGGACGCCTGCACAGAGAGCATATCTATTTGCCATCTTTGGCTTCAATAATGAAAGAAAGACACCAACCCATAACCATTAATGAGCTCAATACGAAGCATTTTATATCAGCTACTACCCCTTTCATGGAACCATATACTGCATAATCCTGTGTTGCAGTGGGGGCTTTCAGATGTGATGCTTCTGTACCTTGGGATTTCCTCCGCCCTCCTTGGCAGCATAGAGCATCTGCAGGGCAGACTCTGCCAGGGTCTTAGTCTGGTCCAGGAAGGTCATCTGCTGCTGGTGGTCGTGCAGCTTGGAGGCCACGCCCACTGAGGCCACTATTAGGGGCTCAAAGTAGCTAGCCAGCTGAGTCACCTGGGACAGACGGGTCAGAGGTTATAGAACTAGGGTGTATTCAGTGAGGTAACATTCAGCACGTTGCAGATAAAACTGTAATTTATAGAGCTGATATGTCTCCCTTCTTTGACAGGACACTGTACCTCTTCTACACAGCACATTTCTATCTGAACATTCTGTAACATTCCAATCTACTGAATGGGTACATAAGTGTTAGTCCCAGTGCAACTAGACACCTTGTGTCCCAGTTGGGCAGCCTCCCCCCTGGCGGCGGTGAAGATGGGGTCGATCAGGTAGCCAATCTCCTGCACTGTGGACGTCAACTGCTCTTGCAAAGCCTGATGGGATTGGTCAGATTTAAAACAGTCAATCTCTGTTGATTAGCAGTAGAACTGACCATAGATCCGCAACCCACAAATGGAGAGGGAGAGGGAAAGACATGGATTTTGGCCAGTGGAGCATGATCAGTGGTTGTTGATAGTTACCTCCAGTGAGATGTCGTCCCTGCTGGGCAAATTCTGGCTGACTGCAGCGAGAGAAGCCTGCTCGATGTGCCTGATACATCTGTTGATTTTATCAATGGCGTAGTCACACTCCCTCTGGCCTGGAGCCTTGTCCCTGAGAGAGAGAGAGCACGAGAGAGAGAGAGAGAGAGAGAAGACACACACCTCAAGGAAGGAAGGAGTTTGACATCTATTTCCATGCAAGACCAAACCCTGCTTGAAAGCTATCCCTCCTTCTGAGAGGGGTGAAGTGGAGTGGAATCAAATTCAGGGTTGTAGTGCTAAATAGAATTTATGTTGAAGACCCTAAATATGTTTCTTAGAGATTTTTGCAATGAATGAGCAAAAAGGCCTGTATGCCAGGGCCAGTAGGGGGCACGATGCTGACCTGATGGCAGTGATCAGACCCTTGATGGAGTCCGACACAGTGCGAGAGTGGCTAGCCAGGACGGACCAGGTGGGCGGGTCTTTAGGGTTAATGACCAGTGAGCGTGCTGTCTTGAGTAGGTGGGTGGAGCTATCCAACATGGAGCAGGCTGAATGGAGAATGGGCTCCTGAGCAGCAGAGCCCTAAACACAAACATAAGCTAGATGAGCATCCCAAAGGCAATCATAAAATACAAACAAACACTGCTTAAAGAGGGGCATTGGCTGATTTCACCTTGATTTTCCTCCTCCTCATTTAAAAAAAATTAGACAAGACTTGTTTCTTGGAGGTGTGGTTTGATGTACCAGCCAAAGCCCAACCTTCAAATTGTTCAGGGTAATTTGAGACGTAACAATTCACAGAAAAAAAAGAAAAAAAGTTGTCTAAACCTTCCATTTTCTCTCACGTTGAATCAAGCATTATGTTCATTCATGGCAGCTCGACTGTGGAGACAGTGTCTAACAAACAGTATTCACAGTCGTCGTACCTCATTGCTAATCTGAGCAGGGATGCTGGCAAACTCTGGGTTGGATGCAAATGCTGTCAGGTTCTCTACAGCCTCAATGAGTGGAGCTGTGGCAAAATGACACTTGTTCCTGTTCTCCTCAGAGAAATCTCCATCTAGAGCCTAGAGAGAGAGAGACAAAAAGAGAAATACACATTAACACGCACAATGGTCAGTCTGTCAACTCATATCACTCATAACATTTCACAATAGTGACATGTACTGCATGTCTTACCTTTATTGTTTTGACAAGGTTAGCTGTGCTGTTGGCCACCTCTTTGGCAGACTGGACAAAGTGCCTCTTGGCCACAGGGTTGGCTGTTTTGGAGGAGGCCAGGCGGCAGGCATTGCACAGAGCCGAGGTGTGCTTTGCAACTATGGTGGCTGATGAGAGCACCTAGATGCCCAACAACACAACACCAGATGAGATAACTCCATACAACTCCAGGATGCACTTCTGAGAGTAGATGAGGTTAGCATTACAAGTTAGCCACTGATAGCTAAGGTCAACAAAAGCATGTTAACGGAGTCCATATTCACCAGACTAACAGTATGAAGCACCAGCTGACCTGTGATGGGCTGCTATCAGGATCCACCAGGTTCTGACAGGCCATCTGAATGGCCTGATTGGCTCGTGCAAACTGGATAGGGTCCACCAGCCCCTGATGTCCCGCCTGACTGTTGGGGTCAGACACACCCACCAGGTAGGAAGCCTGTGGGTAGAGGAGGGATATGAGCACACTCTACAGTGCTATAGAAGACACATCTTACGGTACCAGCTAGTATCATATAGGTAGGAGGAGTCCCATAGATGCTGAGGACATTATCCGAGCCACACACAAATGAGACTTACTGGTTGTGGCAAAAGTGGAGAGCCCCTAAACTTCGGATATGGTATATCTGTGTAGACGCTTGCTAGCTGAAGCAGACAGCATTATGACATATTTAATAATAGTTCCAGAGGTGTTCTATGTGTCCCAGGCCTCAGTAACAGTAGGCCAACAGCCTCACCTGTCCTGCTGCCTCAGTGAGGCCACACAGGGCTTTGGACGCCACTCCCACACACTCCCCGAACGCCGGCACGTCCCCAGTCTTACAGTTCTGAGAAATGCCTGCCATGGACTCTCCCAGGACCTTGGCAACCAGAGGAAGAAAGGAAGGGATTAGAAGTTAAGCTGTGCATTCCTCAACCAGGTCACCTCTCTTTCTCTCCCATCGGGTGCAGGGGAGGTTGTGTTTTGATTGTTAGGCAGCGATCTGGCTCATGGCCCTTACCTTGGAGTTCTCCATCACACTTTCGATGCAGTCGAAGTAGGAGAGGTCGCTGACTGGCTCATTGGGGTTGTCCAACATTCCTTTCACTGCCTGGGCACACAAACACAAACACACAGACACAGAATATATCATTTTAAAACCAAGAGAAGTGGAAGTCAGAGTACTATTGTATATAAAGCAACATTGAAATACTGTACATTAGCACTGAAAGACAAACCTTCTAAAACACTACCACAATCCATCACACTGAATATTAAAACAAATCAAGCATTTTTAATACTACTACCATAACATCTACTGTAACTACAGGACCATGAAAGACAATACTTCTGTCACTAAGACTGACTGCCAACAATACCACTGCTACTCCTACCACAACTGCAGTTATCAGTAAAGCTAATGTTATTGATGTGGATGGTGATGGTACCTCCAGCTCTCGGAGGGCATTGTCACACTCCTTCTGTCCTGGGGCCTGCTGTGTGCATAGTGTGATGAGCTGGTTAATGCTGTCTGTCACCGCTCTAAAACACAAGGGAGGGAGGAGGGGGGCACTTAGATCCAGCATAGACCCAGCGTTCAGCTTCACTACACAAACACAAGAGGCCAGGCTCCATTTGCTCCAAATCTAATAAGGTGCTCTGGGTCCTCTCGTCTCGTCTTGTAACTCGCCTCCTCAGCAGAGACTTCCAGCAGGCTTCAGTGAGCCCAGACATTCCACAGTCACACGCCTCTTAACGGTCCAATTACCCAAACAGGAAATGAACAGACTTCCAGAAGCCTGGAGGAGACAGGCTCTCCCACCTGGGGTTGAACGCACTGTGAAGTGCGGTTACACTGAGGTGTGAGAATGAGGTGAGCGTGTGCCACATCAAAGGCCTTCCCACCATTGAAAGCGTCTACAAAACTTATGTATGGTAGAGGCCAGTGTAGTGTAGGTTCGATCCCAGCAAGCGGTTACACTCGTACTTTACCTTGCTGCTCCAGCCAGTAGGTTCTTGGCGTTGGCCGCCCCAGGGTCCACAGAGAGGGACTTGGCTGCCAGGAGCAGTTTGCTGGAGGCCATGGAAATGTTCTTCAGGTTGCCTATCACCTGGATCTGGTCATCCTTCCTCTACAATGACATGGCAACAATTAGCAGTCAGAACTACACTCACTGAACACTTTATTAGGAACACCTGTACACCTTCTCATGGTGGAGGTGGTGTAATGGTGTGGGGAATGTTTTCTTGGCATACTTTTTTGGAATGTTTTCTTGGCATCGCTTGAATGCCACAGCCTATTTGAGTATTGTTGCTGACCATGTGCATCCCTTCATGGCCACAATTTACCCATCTTCTAATAGCTACTTCCAGCATGATAGTGTACCATGTCACAAAGAAAAAGTTGTCTCAAACTGATTTTATCAACATGACATTGAGTTCAGTGTTCTTCGGTGCCCTTCCCAGTCACCGGATCTGAATCCAATAGAACGCCTTTAGGATGTGGTAGAACAGGAGATTCACAGCTTGAAAGTGCAACTGAAAAATCTGCAAGAATTGCGTGATGCAATCATGTCATCATGGACCAGAATCTCAAAGGAATGTTTCCAACATCTTGTGGAATCAATGCCACGAAGAATTGAGGCTGTTTTGAGAGCAAAGGGAGGCCCTACCCAGTATTAGTATAGTGTTCCTAATAAAGTGTTCAGTGAGTGTATTATAGCAAAACACAGTGGGAAAACCTTTACTCGTTGAGAAGCTGAAAGGACCTCAAATAGCCTAGCCACCCAGCAATCGTTCTGGACAGAGGCTTGTGTCATGAAGCACTAGGACAACTTTAATCAGTACTGAATAGAGCAACTCTCATACCCTGGTCACCGTGCTAAAGATGGGTCAGATGAAGTGGTGAATGGCTTCTCTGTTCCTCTCTACTCCATGTTAAGACTGTCTATTGTTCCTGTCTAAACCCTGCTGCTGGCAATAGGCTACTGTGGTCACCTGGGACTGATTTGGTAATCTGTGTCACACCACACACATTTCCTGCTCAGGTGATCAATCAACATTCATAAGCAATGCAGCCCAGAAAGAGACCTTTAGCTGTGATCTTATTTGGACTTAATTTGACTATAAATTGCTTTGAGGCAATCATCCACATAAAATGAAATAGGGGAAAGTTAAATCAACATCCTGCCATTTCAAACATACAGCAGTTGGGATACTGTGTCAAGTTATTTATATCAAGGTCAATTGGTGAATTCTTCATCCTCCATATGCTCTCATATCAGCCTTGATGAATAATGACACACTGTAGACTACATTAGGACTTAGAGCAGCCACAGGCCTTTTAACAGTGCAGTATAGGGCCTGGACTTGTTCATAATGTGCAGATAGACCACTGTATTTTTTCCATTTTTGTATATATTTCCACATTATTTTATTCTTTATTTTGGCATTCTTGGTCCTTTGTAGCACTGTACCTGGGTATGTCCTGCCATCTCGATGCCCGCGTCCAGGAACTCGTCAAAGTCCTCGCCGAACTTCCCAGAAGCTTCTGCCAACTGGCTGCTGGAGCCCCGGGAGGCGTGGACCACGTCCCCTGCAGACTGGTTGAGGTCTGCAGCAGTCTGGGTCAGCCCACTCTGGGCTTCCAGGAACGACTTGGTGGACAGTGGAAGCTGCACACACAGACACACAGACACACACAGACACACACACACACACACACACACACACACACACACACAAACCTCAGGTTGATGTTGTGATGTAATATATTTTCAGTGCTCATACAGTATTTGGTCCTAGCATCTAGGATTTTCTAATCAATAAAGTGGTGTTTAACGCTGAGCCAAATTGCAGCTTTACTTGACCCTTAAATCAATAACTGCAAAAGCACCTGGAATGCTATCAAGATCTTCGAATACTCACCATCAATGGCCTACAGTGCACTCTACTTTCCTGCTAACACTCCACTGAGGTATGTGCACTCACAGTGTCCACCAGGAGTTTCTTGCTGGCTTCTCCGATGCTCTTGAGGGCCAGGTCCACATCCTTCTGTCCAGGCAGGCAGTTGACACAGTTATTCAGGGAGTGGGACACCGCCTTGGCCACCTGAAACAGAGAGCAGGTGTGTGTGAGATAGTGAGTCAACTGAAGCGTTACGCATGGTGGTCGTGTTGAGCTACAATCCCAATCTAAAATGCTAATGAGCCAAGAAGCCGAGTGGAGTAATTGATGTTACTAATTTGCACTTCTGTTTGCAACATATGCCAACCAATATGTTTGTGTCCCTTTGGGCAGGCGATGGAACACAAGTCGTGCTGCTGCATTACCGAGTGCTAAAACAGGAGCACCTGAACACATGAAAGGGACACAGTTGGAGCCTGTTGGTGAGATTTGAAAGAGCTAATCATTAAAAGAGCAACGTGCTGGCTGGCTCACAGTTGATTTAATTAATACATTTCACATCCAAACCAATTTCTGACAGCATTGAAAATAGGTTTCCCTCTCATTAGCAAAGGGACACATTTTTGTCCAGTCCCTTGTTCATTTATCTACAGTACCATCTAGAAATGCATAATTTATTCATCTTGAGGGACGGATATGGGGAGGACTAGGCATGAATTTTTGATATGCACGAAGGTGGAAAATATGCTGCAGAGGTGCTGTATCTGAGAGGTGTTCAGTTTCAAGACCAGCTAGGCAGATGTATTCAGACAATGTACCCATCTCATTCTTTGTCCATAAAGGAAAACTTCAATTGATCTTCTTTTCCACATCAAGCTAAAAGACTGAATCTGTAAGAGCACTACTACAACAGATTCCTTAAACTTGACCTTCACCAAACACAAGAAAGTCTGTCAAATGGATTTGTGAGAGGAGTGACTTTAAAACACAAGTAGACTTAAAATGTATACTGCAACTACTGCGACTTTAAAAAGTCATGACCATTCCAGTCAGACTTTAACAAACTCTCTTAGCTCTAGTTTATTCAAAGCAAGTTGATGACAAAGTAAAAAAAACAACAACTAGGGCTTCACTCTCCTCTCACCTGAGCGAGCCTCTGCTGGCTCTCAGCATCGCCAGGGGCGACCAGAGCCTGCTTGGCCTCGTGGATCAGCATGGCTGAGCCCTCCATGACGTCGCGGGCAGAGTCCAACATGGCACCCGCAGACTGGGGGTCAGATGTGGAGGCCGCCACACCTCGAGCAGCCTGGGCCAGAGTCTTCAGAGCCTGGGCAGTCTCCCTGGCTGCCACCCCTGTAGAGTGACAACAGTGGGAGTGAGAGGGGCTTCTGCTGTTTTACCGAGGAGTTATTGGGGAATAAGCACCATACTGTGTATGCTGTATGTAGTTATAATTTTGAAACATGATTGCTCCTCAAAGCAATTGTTCAAAGAAATGTCAGTAACAGAAAAACATCAGTCTAACATCCCAATACATTTGGGACATTAAATAAGCCTTAATACATCAAGCTTGTGTTGACAGTGTGACCTATGAGCAGGAAGGGCTGACTTGGGTTTAATAGGGTCCAATTGGCTGGCTGCTCCATAGGCAGTAACTAATAATCACAGTCTCAGGGGAATGTGACATTTCACATTCAACACTACACTTGGAGGACTGGAGTAAATTGAATCATCGTTCATGTAGACAAGATTACTGGAGGAATGTAACATCTATTACAGCACAAATAGGGGTTCTGGCTGAACTGAGTGCAAGTTTCAATAGAGATGGGGAGCTAATAGGCGGACTCCGGTCCAGATCCGGACCGAGCAAAGGCTCAATACGGACCGAACAGTACCGGTCTTGGTGATACCGAAGTCAATGGTAGCGGGCAGTGTTTCCCATCACTGGAGTATCTCTCTTGCTCTCAGAGTGTGGAAGTAAACCCGGCCTCTAGAGTCGTGTCTGATCGAATCGCGTGAAAATATGCAAATATTGTAATTTCCGAACAACAGCAAGAAGACAGGCAGACGGAGACGGACGTACCTCCCGCTATCTGAGATGACTTCTAAAAGTTTTGAAGCATATGTTAGTTATCTCATGGACTTTTCCAGAAAATGTGCACTTCAGTTTTATTTCAGGACATGCAAGGCTCAAAGTGACCATTACATGTATATTATATTTGCATAAATATGACAATGCAACCATTTTTGTTCTTCTGCAACGCCGTCACAAATGTGCACTTTATTTACATAATTTGGTAAAGATATAATTTATTCATCCTTTTTGTTGGACTCATTACTTAGATTTATTTTAAGATGGCCTGGCAAATAGAAGGTTTGTAGCCTACTACAGTGTTTGCACAGAAACTTTTCAGTTTAAGAAGTTGGTTGGAAATCATTCAATTGCATCCAATTTGTTTCATTCAAGGTTTTATCAGTATTTCCCAAAACATTTGATAGAAAAACATCATAAGAAGTCATAATATGCACAACTGTGGTGTGTTACTACACCGCTCTACGGTATGATAATTACGACATGCATCCGGACCTTTTGCCACCTAGGAAATTTTGTGACTGGACCTTCACAAATTGTAATTGAGTACCCCTGCAATAGAAGACATCTATTGACCTTGGTAGCTGTTCTAAACTGTACCACTACAGTCAACATATCCTGATTGTAGTGTAGACTGATAGTTGAGTGGCGCTCTGTGAGTAGATTGGGAGTACCAGACCAGATGCTACTGTACCTGTTGGTAGATTGGGAGTACTGGGCCAGAAGTTACTGTACCTGTGTAGTGTTGGTTGCCCTGAGCAGCGCAGGTCAGCAGCTGAGCCATGGAGGAGCCCACAGACTTGGAGGTGCTGCCCAGGTCCTGAGCACACTTCTCCAACTGCACCATGAAGGCAATAACAGAAACCAGAAAAACAGACGTATTAACACACAAAGGGTCATTAATAAAAGTAAACAAAGATTACAAATAATTCAATGAATCATAGGATCTAAAACAACCCTGACCGATTCTCCAGGTAGTGGTCTAAGCTGCCCGTCAACGGCGGCCAGCTTGGCGTCTTGGAGCTCACTCTTCAATGTTTGGACGGCTGTGAGCGCTGAGTCTATCTCCATGGGACCACAGGCTTCGCGGGCCTACAGAGTGGGGCCAGACAGCCTTTTATCAACCTAACCAGGCATCTAGTGTTACTGTCATCAGATGCCAGCAAGGCCCAACAACATAGGGTATAGGTGCACAAGCACTGTGCCAGGGGTGAGTTGGAGGCAGGGCTCTGTGTGTGTGTGTGTATATATATATATATATATATACCTTCTGTGCAGAGGTCCTCAGCTCTGCCAGGCTGGTGGCCAAGTTTTTGGCAGACTGACCCAGCTGCATGGCAGCAGCCTGGTCCGTCACCGTGGGAACAGAAGACTTTGCAGATGTCACCATCTTACTGCCAGGCTTCCAAGGAAAAAGACAAATGTCAACATCTTCCCAAGAGAAGAAGAGGGTTATGTACCTAATATTATATTAGAATGACTGTAAAATAGGAGCACTGCCTTGCATTTTTGGGAACCACAACTTCATTATCATTAGCTAGATATGTAACCTGGTTGAATTGGTAAACTCACTCAAAGTTAAAATACTGCCCACCTGTGCCATCAAAACTAGAAATGTTAGAACCAATGTACATAGGAGTCTCTGATTCTATGCTTTGTGAGCTCTGGAGCCATACTGAGACAGTACCTGGAGGAAGTTCTGGCTGGCAATGATGAGGACTAGCTGTGAACTCTGGTCCTCTGGCTGGGCCTGGCTGCCCCTCACCCCCTGCACCAACTGGGGAATGTGGTCTGCCACTGCCTACACACAGACACACAGAGACACATCAGATCAACTATGGGAAGTGGTGTAGACAGGGAACACAGTTCTGGCCCTAAACCAGTCCCTGTCCACATAGATTAAAGCGATAGTTCAGTACTTTGTCTTGTAGTGAACTACAAGACAAAGTCTTTTTATCTTGTTACCTTGCAGCTCTGCACCAGTTGCTGGTGAGCAGCTGTGTTCTTGTTGGAGGCTGCAGCATTCTGTGAGGCAGCAATGGTCTGTGTGGCTGCAGCTGCAGCTTGCTTGGCGGCATTCTGAGGAATGTAAACACACACATTACAGTCATGTACAGAATCACAGGGTTGCAAAAACACACACAATCTGCTTTTAGAGATGAGGCTTCCTAGGTCATTTTGGGGTGTATCTGCTGTAAGTTCAACTAATAGTCTTTAATGTTCCTGACAAAAACATCTGAGAATGTTATTGTATATTATTCCTTTATTCCATATGAGGGGAAAACTAGGAATGTAAACATGGAAGGGAAAGAGAAACTGTTTACTCTACAGTAGAATGCACAGCAAGATTAGCGTTAACACTAGTGGTCCTGGAAAATTAATAATATGAAAATAACAATTTATAATGTAACACTTCTCCAAACAAATTCAATGCTGCATATTCCTGACTGTCCCGGCATGGTTTTAGTAAAAGGAATGGCATGTTATGATGATATAGCCAAATTCAACTACAATACTGTAGCCTTTCCCCCAAAGTCTTGTGTTAAAAGTAAAGATGGTAAAGTAAAGTAAAGATGGACTAAGGTGCATGTAGAGTGTGATGTGTCATGAGGAGCAGTGAGAGGAAGTGACATGCTTGTCCAGATGGTTCCCACTGACCTCAAGCCTGCTGATGAGCTTCTTCTTGATGGCGTTCTGAGCCGCGGCGTTAGTCGCCACACGCAGCCCCTCCGCCGCCTCCCTCAACCTCTGCTGTTGGTCCTCATTCTCTGGGTATGCCGCCGCCCCCTGTACCACACACACCCACCCACCCACAAACCATCAGACTGGAGCAGCAAAGGGTTCACATACAGCAGACTGCAAGGCAGCCAGGGTAATCTAAATATTTCTAACTCGTACAGTAGGATTGAAACGCCATTTTTGACTCCTGTTGATGATTAAATGTCAAGATGCCTTATTCATACAGTACATTCCGCTGGCTCTAGCTCTTCATCCAGCAGCTCCCTTTATCTCCCTGTTTGGGTTTCTCCGGCTAGCAGGGCACTGCAAGTTACTGGGTTCACACAAACCAATATCCCTAAGAGCTTGGGCAGCCTATTGTTGTTCTGTGTGGGAATGGAGGCTCAGCGCTCTGCCATTTAGTTAATTAACTGGCAGCTGGGTGGGTTCACCTGCTGCTGCATGTACTGTAGCAGCAATCATATATGGACTAGAAAGCAGGCTACAAATACACACTGCCACAAGGTGATGTTTATATTCAGCCCACACTAATGGAGGGTGGCATTGACACATTCTGCCATACTGCATCTTACAGTCAATAACAGTAGGGTGTGGAGTGTGGGGGGAATAATGACTTAAAGACATGGAGTGTGTCCAAATACAGTCAGGTTTCCTAAAAAGCCCAAGTATAACAATCATGAATCATATTCTAAAAATAACAATTTAACAGTTTTGACCTAAATCAAATCACATCACATGGCTTAAGTCCACACTTCTAAGGACACAGCTACAGTGTGAAAGCCTAGGAAATGTCCCCCTTTCAGCTGTTTGACTGTCGACCCAACATAATCCCTTCTCTTCATGCCTCAGCATAACCATCTCACCCCTCTGGCGAGGGTTACTAAAAAGAGTCCCTTTTCTGACAGTTACGAGGGGAACCTTTCAGGAAAGGTCTCCTCCTCCATTGATAAAGATCGAGACAGCTGTGATGGTGATGAATGGGACTCACATCAAAGGCATCTAACCAGCTGGAAGCTATGGCCTCATTTAACATTCATGATGGGAGAGCCATTACTATATCTGTGATGCTGAGGAGAGATGAAGAATCATCTTGACTGTCATCTTGACACATTGGTAGCTCTGCAAATTACAACCTGCTATTTTCACAACAGAAAAGCCAAAATTAAATTTTTGGAGAGAATGCATGACTTGGAAACAAGCCAAGATCCTCCACTGTACAGTGAGAACCTCTGTCACTTGGTCTCTGGGTGGTTGTTTAAGTGGAGGGGCCACCATAGCGAGTCACAGTGCTACAATCAGTGGTACCCAGAGGTCAGCGGGGGCAAGAGTGATAATGTCACTCTGCTGTGGAGGAGCATGCTGAACTGAGCACATCGGGGGACGCTGCCATACACGGCTCTGAGCCTCTCTGTGATTCACACACACACTCCTCTTTTCTATCCTTGTGTAGGAGTGTGTCGGGAAAACAACCGGCACATATCAGTTCATATTGTGAGGGTGTTAATTGAGGAATGTCTACTCTGATTCAATACTCGACAAATCAGTACAAATCCTCTTTTGATAAATAACCTCTTTCTATATAAAATATCATTATGCCTTAATCCTGCCATGAGTACAGTACCTTCGCAGCCTCCACCATCCTGGCTGTAGCATCTGCCAGCAATTTGGCGGCGGCGAGCAGCTTCTTAGAGTTGTCAACATCAATCTCAGCCTCTGCATCAGATCTCATGGCATTGACCAGATCAGAGGTGGCCTGAGCCAAGACCCTGGCCTGTCTTACCATCTCCCCTGAGAGAGAGCGAGAGTGAGAGAAAGACAAAGAGAAGAGAGAGAAAGAGAAAGATGGGGACAACAAGCCTCTAGAATCCAAGTGAATGTGCCAACAGATCTGCCAACACTCCCCTGGTAAAGGAATTATTGTTTTTCCTACCCATTTTAATACTCAACTGAGGTTTATGTCAAGTGTAACATTTGTTTTTGGTTGCATGCCCTATTCTTCTACTGGTGTACAGCATCATGTCAAACAATATCAAAACATTTTGTTTTTCAATGTTGTATCTTATCTCATACTTTCAATATTCTGAGAAGTATTTCACAAGGAACCTGCATTTAACATTTGGTTAGGTACAGTATTTGAAGTTTCTCGGAATAGTAGACAACAACTCCAACTTGCCAACCAGGAAATCTACCATCCCGACCACTGACTCACCTGCGTCTCCCATGGAGCTGAAGATACTTTCTGTGACGGTCATGATGGTGTCAGTGGCCTGGTCGTAACGTCCGATTGGCTCACCCCGGGACGCGTACTGTCTGACATGCTGCAACAGGTCTCCCAGGGCTTGGCTCACCGTGCTGGCCGCTGTGCTCACCTGCTTCAGCAGCTCCCCGTCGTCTGTGGCCGAAAGGCAGGCCTGGACACAGCCCTCCACCGAGCGGTCCACCAGCTTACCTGCCTCAATCAACTGCTCCTGGCACACCGGGGAACTGATGGTGGGGCTCACCACCTGGAGGGGAGGGGGGAGGATGAATGATTGGGGGAGAGAGAGAGTGAGGAAAAAAGGAGAGGGAGAGAGAAGGAGTGAAAATGCAGAGAAAAGAGCAAGGCAGCACAAGGCTCTGTTTACACACTGCAATGCAGGGAGAGGGAGAATAGAGCTTAGTGCAGTTATCCATGTAGACAGGAGTTAGGGCACGCTAACTAACAAGGTGCTCAAATAATTAATTTGCCCTGCTATAATGTAAATATGTGTACGGGCATAAAGCACCGTCTAATCCCAAAACTAATTTTACACTCAAAAACCCTCTTCATACTTTCTGGAACATAGAAGTGAACAGCACAGTACATACAGGCCTCAGATTATTCCTTAATCAGAGTCAGAGGAGTAGCTGGTCTGATTTTCAATGTTCCCTCTTAATACAAATCTGTGGTGCAGACAATTCTAAACTGTGTAAAGGGTGTTCTGTGGTAGTAGTAGAGACTAATAATGCTATGCTGCCGTACCTTGGCACAAGCTACCAGCTGGGAGGTGGAGAGGGCACACTGGGTGGCAGCAGCGATGACCCTGTTCTGTAGCACTGTGTCCTCTGCCACCTGCGCCACATTCTTGGCCTTCAGGACCATCATGGCCGCCGCATTGGCAACCGCCTTGGCCAGGTTCATCAAGACATCCTGAAGTAGACAAAGTCCATCTATTTGTCTAAGACAAATTTGTTTCTAGCTTACACATTTAACATGATTTGACATTCTTATTAAGAGATGGTTTACAGAGGGAGAGTAAATAGACCAATACTGTACCTGGAACCTCTCGTCTGTCTCACTTTCTCCGATCTGGCGCAGGAGGTCCCCACTGGCCTGGCCTATACTGCCTGCTGCAGTCAGCACAGTCTGGCGAGGCTGCAAGATGTGTGTGACACACACACAGACACAGACACACACAGACACCTGAAACAGGGCAGAGGAGACTTGGGGCCTAACCAGATCAAGTCTACAGACTATCAGATGACATATGGTTGTATACTATATATCATGACAGGAGACACACATACTCATCACAGATCAAACTGCAAACCAGACCCCTTCGGTACAGTATAAACGATATGCTTCTGAATCTGAATTCCTCTACAATATCAGGACAAAACAACTCACAAAATCAACAGGCGAGAACAATATAATCTCAACAGGGTCTGAGGAGAACATGGTGAACTGGATACGCAGGTGGACGTGTAGAATACGTCCTTATTCTTCAGGACAGTTATGAATGATACACGACAGTGCTGTCCTCACAAATGTTCAAAGTTTTGTTCTCGCTGAACAAAACATAGCAAAAAATAAATAATAATGTCTTTGTGTCTGTTCACATCTTTGTTCAGACATGCAGGAAGGAAAATAATAGACTCCCACCACCTGACAGTCAAACAGAGGGAAATATCACACTAAGGTTTGTAGCTGGGACTGGGACAACTGCCCTGTTATTAAGTAGAGCTCAGAATACATTACTTCATGATGCCAAAGTCAAGTACAAAGACTTCCATTCAATCAGTACTGTAGCTAATCTAATGCACTCAACAGCCTACTGTAAACCTCCCCTTATAGTCAATTAGAAAGGATGTACATCCTCTTGTTTTTTTATTCTTATTTTTTAAGAATTATGTCAGAAACAACTCAATGTAAGATTCAAGCAAGACTAGGTCTACCCAGATGTGTCATTGAATCATCTGTCTATTACTTATTAGAGATAATTGATGCGAAGAAAAGCCAATGACGATGCGCCGTCCGTTTTCAACGGTCTTTCTATTGGCCTAATAAAGGAACGAGAATAAGCGTTCATAGACTTCCTAAAGTATCTTTATTCATTTCTATGAACAAGCGTCTACCTCCTCCTTGCCCTCCCCACTCACCTCTCCAGAGGCGGGCTCCACAGCCATCAGCAGGTCAGAGACAGCGCCAGCCAGGGTCCTGGCGGCCCTCATCAGGTCCTGTCCCCCACCCATGTCGTCCTCTATCAGGGCGGCCAGCAGCTTCACCCCCTTGGACATCTCCGTCAGGTTGGAAGAGATGGTGGTGATGGCACAGCCCACAGCTGTGTAGTCTGTGTCTGTGGGATCACCTAGAATGGGGGGGGGGGGGGGGGGGGGGGGGTGAGGGTGAGAGAGAGAGATCAATCAACCATTCCATATGCCTCTGGTCAACCCTCTGGCCACCCAGCAGAGCTCAGTGGACCCTTTAAAAGGCCAAGTTAGTCACTGTTGTCACAACAAGATTTACAAATGTCACTTCAGCATGGCACATTAGATCAGTTTGTCGAGACATGTGATTGGACGGTGGAAATGACCACAGGTCCCCATTAGAGGACAGGCTAGGAGAGGGGTCAAACGCCAAAGGAAAGTACACTAACAACATGGTTGAATTACTTATTTTGACTTGGCAGGGCTCAGCATGGCACCAGACCAATGGATACGGAGACACGGCCATCAGTACAATTTACCAATTAGATTTCTGATCTGATTTCCAGTTAATGAAAAACAGATCCATGGAAAGCCTGGACTTGAAATTCTGTAATTGGGTGAATCATTTTAATCCGCAAGAAAAAAAACAAAAAACTGAAACAAACCCCCATACAACTGTGAGTAAAAACAGCAGCTCAAAACTAGTTACACTGTCTTCCACATAAATGGCTCCCAACGATATGAATACAAATGTCAACTAACGTCACAGCAACACTTAGCTCTGTGACTGAATAGGATTCATTGACTGCATGCAAATGTCTGTGACTGTGTGCATCTAATTTCCCAGAGTTTATCCTGCAACACTCACCAGCTGTGAGGTTGACCACGGAGGCAGTGCCAGCGGTGATGGCGTCCACCTGGGAGTGGA
This sequence comes from Argentina silus, assembly GCF_951799395.1. Taxonomy (NCBI): domain Eukaryota; kingdom Metazoa; phylum Chordata; class Actinopteri; order Argentiniformes; family Argentinidae; genus Argentina; species Argentina silus. Next base: position 14,001,638 of record NC_139656.1, on the reverse strand, counting down.
TCTCATGTTTGGACTCATCCATCTTGTTCTGGATCCACACCCTGGAAGCCTGGGGGGGGGGGGGCAAATACATGACACTCAACTCTGTCTCAAACACTCCAAATGGGGTAGGTACTATAACATCATGGAATTAACATAGTTAAATGGATGGTTCACCCATATCACTTTAAGAGCATCTCACTATGGAGATAATATTGTAAATATGTACTGTATGCCTCAATGCATCACACTGTGTGATAATGCTGGAGTGTACCATGTCCTGTCCCAGAGGGGGCAGGTTGTCCACCTCCCCCAGGTCAGCCTGGGCCTGCTGCACCGCCTGCATACTACTGTTGATGGTGCCCATCAGGGCCTGCTGGGCTGAGCTCTGAGGAGACAATACACACAAACCTCATCTACACACACTCATACAGAACTGGCATTGTCTAGGTGTGGGGGACTGTATCAGTGAGAGTATGAGGGAGTGGGTGTAGATGACAGTAAGCTTCTATATACCAGTGGATGTGTACAGTGTGTGTGGTGTATTATGTGTGTGTGTGTGTGTGTGTGGCATTCCTGCTCTCACCAGTGGGGGCATGTGTCCTCGGTGCATCTGGCCCATGGTGACCTGTTGCTGGGCAGAGGGCATGGTGCCCATGCTGAGGGACTCTGTGCCAATGGAGCCCGAGCGGATCACCCCTGGTAGAGCCACAGAGCCATGCTCCACACGCCCCACACGGTTAAACTGCTGCTGCAGGATAGTGGACCTGGAGGACGGTCAGACAGCAACTGAATACAATGTCTCCATAACCTGTCACAGCCATGAAGGTGTCATCGAGAAAACCTGATACTATTGAAGTATCACAAACTATTCAGATTTCTAATGGCACCAGCTGAGCACACAATTACACAAAGGTAAGAAACCTCAGCCATTTAAACAGTGTTTCACAACAATTCTGTGACAATGTGCATGATTCATAAACAGCTTGAGTGATACTCAACATTAAATCACACAGTATTTCTGATGACAGCTGATGGTCTCTCATCCTCGTTCTGTGATAGTTGGACCACCACTGCCTATCAAAGGAGCGGTGTGCCAGGCGGAAAGTATGAGTGAGTGTGTGAGGCTCTAACGTGAACCAGAGGCTATAAGACTCATTGTGTGCTTCCAGGAACAAGGCTTTTTTTGTTATTCTTTAGATGAAGCCTTCCAGATTTAGTTTCCTGTGTGTTTGCAGTATTAATGTTTCTGCCTTAGGCCCTACACACTGGCCCAGATAGGAGAAAAAAACAAGGCCAATATTCCCTCGGAACAGGAAAAGCAATATCAATTGAGACTAGACAGGAAAACAGCTTCCGTTATTTAATGAGAGCTACAGTACATCTAGATAAATGGACTAATACACATCTCATTACAAATGTCCAGATAGAGCCTTTGTTTATCCAGCTAGCTTGCATTTCCTCTGTTGGGTTTTCTCCAGAGGATAATTCCATACAAAGGGAGAAGTGTTCATGTGGGTAACTGAGGTGAAGTGATAATTTAAGCAAAAGTAATCTCAAACTGGTTTCATGAATATGACAATGAGTTCAGTGAGTGACTCACTGAACACTTTATTAGGAACACTATACTAATACTGGGTAGGGCCTCCCTTTGCTCTCAAAACAGCCTCAATTCTTCGTGGCATTGATTCCACAAGATGTTGGAAACATTCCTTTGAGATTCTGGTCCATGATGACATGATTTCATCACGCAATTCCTGCAGATTTTTCAGTTCAAGCTGTGAATCTCCCCTTCTACCACATCCTAAAGGCGTTCTATTGGATTCAGATCCGGTGACTGGGAAGGCCACTGAAGAACACTGAACTCATTGTCATTTGTGGCCATGAAGGGATGCACATGGTCAGCAACAATACTCAAATAGGCTGTGGCATTCAAGCGATGATTGATTGGTATTTGAAGGGCCCAAAGTATGCCAAGAAAACATTCTCCACACCATTACACCACCTCCACCATGAGAAGGTGTACGGTGTATCATTTGAGAAGGCCTGTGAGTTTGCAGGAATTCAGGCTCAGATCCAGTTTGGACCGCACACAGAACACAAACACAAGCCGGGATTTCTAGAGTAAGTCTCACTTAGATAGATAGATAGATAGAGATATGTGTGTGTGTGTGTGTGTGTGTGTGTATACACACACTGTGTATATGTACAGTATATTGTAGTATTGGTGCAACAGAAATGGAACTGAAGCCAGGTCTGTTGCAGTCCGTCTGTATTTCTGTGTTCTCGGTCTGTGCTTTTAGGGACTCAGTTCACATACTTCTTAGGGGAGACGGTATCTTCCAACATAGTGGATTCTTCATCCCCTTCTAAACCGAAGCGGTCCTTACTTTGCTTCTACAGAAAGAAAAGATTGCCACTGTGAAAATGGATATAAGCACAGCTTGACATCTAGCATCATGCAGAATATTCTATTACAATCTTTGAAAAGCAATTTCAACTCCTAACAAAGTATATAAAAAGTAAATGTAAACGGAATTGATTGCCAGTTAGATATGGCTGTAGGTTGAGACAAATGATACAGATCTTCCGTGGGGCGGTGGTCCTTACCTTTTTGAGGATGATGTCGATGTATCCTGCGATGAGCTGAGAAATCTGTTCGCCCTCAGTGGTCTGGACACAGTAGTAGCTCTCCTGGTACTCTCCGAAATCCTACAACAGACACATACACAGGCTCATGTGAATTGCAGCAAGGAACCCACCACTGCAGTGACCGTCCTGGGTACACAATAATGCAAATCTATAGATAGTTCTAAGATTGTGTTGTATGACATCAAACTGCAGACTGAAGTCAGTGTCAGATTAAACCAATTACATGTTATTCAACTGTAAGATGCTGTGTTGGGTAAAAATGTGGTAGATTTTCCCTGTCATATTTCCCATTTCCCTGTCATATTTCTAAAGTGAAATATCATATTGGACCCTGCCAGCAGCCATCTGAAAATGGATAAAAATGTTAGCAACAAAGCAATATGCATGATTGGTTAAATGGGAAAATCTAAATTCTATGAATATATTTCAAAGCAGTCGACTTTCACCAAAAGGCAGAGCTTAACTTCAAAGCCTCCCTCTGTATCAACATGGGGAGAGAGAGGAAGAGAGAGAGGGGGGGGATTAATTCAATTGAGTGTTGGTAAAGACTGCATGTCTACAAGAACAGATCTACTCGATTAAGTCTCTTTTGCTCATTGACTCTTAGTAAAACCACAAAGGAGAGCCATTGACAGAAGACAAAAGGAGGTTGTTCAGTAAATTAAGTGAATAATTGAATGAATTATTGAATGACTGAAGACAAAAAAGCTCTATAGTGATTGTTGATCATTACAAAGAAACCTTTAATTTACTAAGAGTCAGTCTGGTCTGCGTCATTACTACTAGTGAAACTCTATCCACCCACATGTATATTAGCACAAAGACATGTAGCTGAACAAATACGGATTGGGGGGGTGGGGGGGGGTTCTCACCAGGGTGAAGCTCTTGGGCGAGGCGGCCCACCTCTTTACGGTGGTCAGGGGCCACTCCTGCACCACATCTTTGGTCTTCTCTTCCACACGCATCACAGACTCTTTGGTTATCCCCAGCAGCCGAGGGACTAGCTTATTCTTACTCTTCATCTTCTCCTACAAGGTCATTGGAGAATAATGGAGAGAAAGCAAAACAAGCTCATTAGACTGCTATGCCAAATAAGCAACAAAAATCCTCTGTGACCAGGACCCGATAACTTGTTGCCATATTTGAAAACGTATAAATTGTCAAACAGGTGGATTCCTCCCTGTCCTACGCTTCCACAAGGAGCTGCCCTGCTGAAGGATGCAATCTTGTATCCTCATGCAGAAGAGTTTGTGGGATTTCTGCTTACTTGTAACATCCACACCCCCGTTTTACCAGACTGGACTCTGGAAAGGTGCAACACAAATGCATGTCTGTCCACATAACAGTCCACACGGGCGATTAATTGAAAAGAGTAGGGTACAGCATAATAGCCTAAACAAATAGACAATTTCTACAATGGCGGTGCCATTAGGGCCAGGACCTGCTCGTCAGAGGAGCTGAGAGACAGCAAGCGGGCACTAACTCCCTGGGCCCAGGTCTGCCCTCTCTTACTCTCCCTCCTCTCCCACTCAGTCATCCCCCTCACTCTGAAATAATCATTTACGCTCCACTCCACTGCACAGGCACACAGTTGGGCTCCTTCTACGAACACACTGAACTCCCCACAGATGAGGTGACAGAGGGATTGTTCCAGTTTGTTGTTCAGTCTGTGTGTGACTACACTTCTACCATTCTATAGTGCCCCTTAACAATATTAATTGGCCATGCATCTCTCTTTGAGGTGTTTTTATTAAAAGGTTTATTGCTTGCTTGGAATATGATTTATTTTGTATTGCTTAGTCTAGCACAGTGTCAATATCCTGAAATGAAACATTCATGAAACACCTTTGTTTAAGTCAAGTTCTAAGACAAAGGGCCTTGCTAAAAAGTATGAAACTTGCAATATTCAGTGTAAAACCATTCAAATAATGTAACATTGCCTTTTGTTGCAATGCCCACTCAACAAGGCAGGTGTGCCTCCAATCTTCTGATCTGATATGTGGGACGCCGACGACGACTCTATCCAACTCTTACTACATGTCTTTTGGTATAAGCCAGATGAAAAATGTTCCTACATCTGGTAGGCCTTAACTGTAATGCTCAGGTGGAATTGTAGTACTTTCGTGAGCTTTTCTTAATATGAGAGGAATTTCTCCCCTCTTGAACAGAGGCCAACATGAAGGCCCTGGTGTAAGAACATTCAGATTTAACGATTCAGATGTTCAGTTGTAACAGACTAATTTCAGCACCTGATAGTACTTTAGAACAGTCGTCTTACCTTCACCAGGAAGAAGGAGACTCCGTATGTTCGCAGAGACCTGGCCAGCTTCACATACTTCACTTTTGCCTCAATCTCCGTCATTTCACCACAGTTTTTGTGGTCCTGCGGGTTTGAATATGTAGTAGTTCGAATTTGTCAGCATATGTGGTTTGGAGAATCATATCACAAATGGTCTCAACACGGCTAATTAGTTCTGGATTAAGCAAGTGATTTGAGGGAGAAAGAGAGAGAGATATTTCCATTGATTTAAGACAGACCTGAAAGATTTTCTTCTCAGACCCTCTCTGCTTGATGTATTCTTTAGGTAGAAACTCCTTGAGGCTAGAAGCAATAAAATTAAATGGAAGTACAAGTTGAGAGTTCAAACATAACACCATGAGGTCCCTGTTCCTCATCTCTTCCTCCAATCAAAAACAAAACAAAAACCTATTTTATGTGCAGGGATTTTGTAATATGAATACATATAGCAAAGGAGAACGCAAAAACCAATAATTCAAATAGTTAAAACCATGACAGGTCAAACTGGCTCATCTGACTTAAATCTGTTTCTCTTAAAATTACTGATATAAACTGTTATATCAGCACTCTAGAAATAATATTATACATTCCTTCAAGCTATCTATCTGCAACCATCTTCAAAAAGAGCAAGCTCTGAAATGTCTGTCTATGGTTATACAAAGCATCACATTCATAAGGAAGTTCTCAATGTAACAACAAAGTTGTCCAACATATGAAGTAAATGAGACTTACTCTAGAAATCCCGGCTTGTGTTTGTGTTCTGTGTGCGGTCCAAACTGGATCTGAGCCTGAATTCCTGCAAACTCACAGGCCTTCTCAAATGACACAGGGTGAGAGCCGTTCAGGATGTCATCTCGTGCCTGGAGGAGAAATATAGACACACAATCAATATCATCACCATACAGTACCAGTGAACACCTCTCAATATTCTCCCAACACAAGGAGGATGTAATGCGTAATTTTCAAACATCCTGACATGACGGTTGCTAACCATTTCATATATTCCCATACTATGGTAAATGGGACCACTTAAAACTGGTCTCCCCTCATTAGCCGTGATCCTTTAATGATCAGTACAACCCATCGACAGCTTGTTGAGAACAGTCTACACAGGGAGCTGCTGAGTCTCATCGACCTGCTAATTGAAACAGGCCTCTATCTGGCCTCCCATCTCACACAGCCATTTACTGAAGAGAACAGGGCTTTTATCCTGAGGAGGAATAGCAGAGGTCAGAGGACAGAAGTGTGTGTGTGTTAAAAACTTGACAGGACCACTAAGGCTACCTTAGCCACACACACACAGCTACCCCGTTGTCTGTCTGTCAGTTAGAGGGTGGGAAACTACCAGCCCGATTGGACAGTCAAAGAGGACACTGTCAGTAGATAAGACAATGAGGTAACATCATGACTTGGTTTAGTGTGACGATTACATGAATCAATGTCAGCACCATGAATCAATATTTGTAATAATACAATTTTGTAATAATTATATTTGTAATAATACATCACAATAAAAATGCACGCAGGCGCAACACACACACACGCACACACCTTGAGGCAGTAATGCTATGATGATAATGAGACATCAGAGTGTGTGTGTGTGTGTGTGTGTGTGTGTGTGTGTGTAGCAGGAATAATGCTGGCCCTGAGAGTTAGGCAGCAGAGCTGGCAGAACCACCTCATTAATAGCAACTCCATTTGTTAAGGGCTCCTCCAGCATCATTTCACTGCCTCTGTAATAGCCTTGAGAGGACACAACACTGAGCATCTGATTATGCTCTGCTAAATGAGGAATAACACCACAAGCTTTTCAAACCATCCAACATCCATCCGTTATACTGTAGTATGTTCTGGTAATTGCCTTTTACTCCACTGGGCATTTATAGAGATGGATAATATTCCCATAGGAGTACACCTAGAGTACACCCATAATGCTTACATTGATGAAAAACAACATGGACGTCTACCAAGACATGAGGTAGAAATGCCAAAACCACTGTGCACAGATATCAAATGTTCCCACAGGCTGGGGTTGTAGCATCTCAGTTTTGGGATTGATGGCTCATGGCTAGTGATTTTTAATGACTTCATTTGACTAAGAATGAAGAGGTGCTTCCAGACACACCCCTTTTAAGCTTGCTGCGGCCTAGAAGCGTCAGCTTCTTTTCACCAACGCTACCATTGAGGTGACTGATTAATGAAGGATTTCATCTCTGACCACTGGAGTCATTACATGTGTATCATGTAGAAAAACATAAAAAGGGTGAGGGAGACAGAGGCAGGAGTGAGAAAGAGAGAGAGGATTGAGAGAGTGAGACAAAAAGAGGGAATGAGAGGGGCAGAGAGGAGATGGCTGAGGGTGTCAGACCTGTACGTAGAGAAGGTTGAGTTGGACGGGGTCTCGTGAGTCCACGTTCTGGTCAGAGTAGAAAAACTTCCTCCTGAGCAGTAGCGTCTCGCTCTCTTCCACCCCCTGCTCACGGAACGTCCGGCTGTGGTCCAGCCAGTTCACTGACACACACACACACACACACACACAATGTGCTGATACGTTTCCAACACACTCAAGCGTACACTGAACATGAATCAACTATTTCAAATCAAATCTTAATTCCATGTCATATTCCACCCATGCAATATGATCAGTGAACTGGTTAAATCTATATTTCATAAAACACTTCCCCTTAGGGGTGTGTGATCATGTCAACAGTGCAGTGAAACTGCACATCATGTTGACGGATAGAGACAATATCCTGGGGCTGTTGAGGAGTTGGCCTGTCCATGGCCTACAGTATAGAAATCAGACTGGTGCTAGCGGGCAGACAGATGCTTACTGCAAAAGGGAAGTGGACAATTTGTTGTGGAGAAGGGAGGTAAATAGGATCATTTGAGACATAGCTCCCACCCCCAACCTCCATCTACAATAATGTCTTTACTCACAATTGGCTGTGAATGATGACACAATGTAGCTTCTCATATGAAACTGATGTATTAAAATAGTTTTACAGCAGACAATGCATTATAGTGCATCCAAATATACTTTAATTTGATTAATAAACTAAATCAATCTGAACCCCAATGGTCCTTATTTTGACCGAAATTCGGATGTCTTTGACTCAAATGACCACATCATACTGTACCATCATTTCATCAGAACCACATCACAAAAAAAAAAAAAAATCACAGCCCATTGGAAGGGCTTTAGCCTGAACTCACAGTCGTCGTCTGTGTGAAGCTTGGCTTTCAGTTTCTCCATCTTCCTCTCGTCTCGGAGCAGAGTCCTGTCCTTCTTCAGGGTGCCCATCCCGTCTTCCTTCTTCTCCTCCACTACTTCCTGGATCACAGAGTACTCCTCGTAGTTTGTAATGCCTGGAATCACAGGGGAACAGTTGAGATACAACCTCAGCCTTCCTACGGGAGTTGTAGTCTCAAGTCATGTCACCAAGATCTGATGTGAAAATAACATCTAACCAACAACGTAGTAAAAGGGAGTCTGTTTGTCCACTCACCTATTCTACTGCATATAGTCACTAGGAGCTCTCCCACTGTTTTAGAGTCGTCCACCATGATGGTTTTCACAGCACCGTCCAGCATCTTGATCTTCTGTGGCCTCTGTTTCTTCTTGTATTCAAGGATGTCCTGAGCAGAGACAGAGAGACATGCATTCAGTCGACAAGGAAAGAGGAATGAATGTAGGGCAGAAAACCTCATTTAACGGTTGCCTATTCCCCATCAGTCACTCATCACAAGGATAAGAAAAGGTTTGGCCACTACACAGTCTGTCACTCCAGCACAGCTGACACCTGGGTCACGTTCAGGAGTAATGAATGGATAGGAGAATACAACAGACAACACAAATGAGCATTCTTAAAGAAAGTTCAGGTAGTACGCACCGTAATACTGCAATGTATTCTCCCGCTTTATGCCCACTCAACAGGATTTTGTATACACACAATCTGGAGAGGACTGTAAGTGTGTGTGTGTGCAAAACATGGGTGGTACCTATGAAATGTGTCAACATTATTCACACACCCTCTCCACTCTGGGTGTGTGTTTGATCTTGAAGGACTGACTTCAATGAAAAGCAGGACATGTGAAGAGTGTGTGTGCGGTGTGTAAAACAGTACAGTATGTGTGGTACCTACTGTATGAGATCTGCCAACATTATTCACACTCTCCCTCTCTCCATGGCAACTACTACAAAGAGGCCTGCCTGTACACCAGATAAGTGGGAAGGTCTGTATATGATATGACGTATTTTACCCCATTCCGGAGCATGTAGTAATCCAGAGTTCTCCCAGATTCCAGCCAGATCCCTTTCCTGGGGTCTTCATCAGAAAGGAATAGCCCATAGTCAGAGGCTGGAAAACAAAGGCAACACCGGTTAACAATAGAATACACAGCATATGCAACAGTCCACAGCGGTGTGTGTGTGTGTGTGGTCTGACTCTGACCTTGTCCGGTCTGGGCTTCGGGGACCCTCTCTCTGATAATCCTGCAGGCATCGTAGACGGCCGTGGAGGGCTCAAACTGCATGGTCTTCACCACATTGCACTGGCGCACACAGATCTTCAACGACAAGGCCACCATCTTGGCAGGTGGTTTGGGGGTGTGTGGCTACACCTGTGGATGACAGGGGATGAGAGTTCTGTATAGAATATGGAAATAAGCCAAAAACATGCATCAATTTAAGAGACTGCATCAAGACTATCAAAGACTGACTTGAAGCACATTAGGGAGGACAGGGAATGGCAAGGACTACCACACACACACACAACCATTTATAGCCACAACACACGTGCATGCATGTATGTATGTACGTACATACGTACATGTGCACATATACAATACACACACTGAATCTGACACCGAACCATAAACAAGTGGGGCTGGGAGGTGGTGATGTATCCAGTGAATTTTCCCAGTGCCACGTATTCTATTGATGAATTAGAGTGCAGTTGATGAGGTGCTTCAAAATGTAGGCTGGGATTTCAACCAGATATTATTAAAAACATTATTATTATTTTTTAAATGCACACTGCTCATCTGCAATGCATGCAAGTTGGATTGTAAACATATGGCAGGGCGGAACAGGAGGAGCATTGGGAGAGTCTCATCCAAAAACGTTATGGGGGTGGAGACTTGCTGACACTTTCCCGTCCCCCGTGTTTACTTCATGCACTCAATCAAGAGATGAGATTATCTCCACCATGCAACCATTTCATATACTGTTCTTCGCAGAATGAATTCTTATCAGTTACAGCCAATTTACACATTTTCAAATACTGTCCATCTGTTGTGTGAGAGAACAAAGTGAGTGCACTGCTGTCACTGAGCAGCTTGGGCACTCAGACAGCCTGAAGGATATCCACAGACCAGACAGACATAAGATCATGCCAACAGAGAGATGAGGGCTCAAGTTTGGACTCAACAGCATGTACTGTACTGCATGTCTACACACAGAGAAATAAACAACTTGAAAAGCAGCCTCCTAAACTGATACTCCACTGTAAGAATCAGCACAGGTGACAAAAGCACACTCTCTCAGCACATGGGACACCACAGACAACAGTGCTTGGTTTAGAAAGGAAGGAAGGAGAAGGAGCCTTGAATGTCTGACCTGTCCAACAGAGCGCTCCTGTCCTGGCCCTACAGGAACACAAGGCCTCCCTCTGTACAAGGGGTCAGAGGTCAGCTATGGAAGAAGTAGACATTCCCTGCCCCCATCAGAACCTTATATCCCAAACCCCCCTGCCCTCTCATTCATAGCAGTGTACAGAATGTGGCTCCTGGGTGAGATGTGCTCAAGTTCAGCGGTGAATATGTTCGTGAAAAGGCTAAAAGAAACGTTGTGAGAGCACTACGGTAATAACCTCCATTGTGAATATTAGCAGGTCTTAGTCAAGTGAGTCATTGATTAGTATGAAGCACAATTGCATAATGGTCCCTATGAATCCCCACAATGTAAAGATTATTATAGGCCATAACTAGGTTCATAACAGGGATACTGCATAGGCTGTCTGCTGGTCAGCTTTGGTAGTATTTACCACATGCTTAATGCCTCCCCCTTCTAAGCCAATAGAGTCTCTCTTCAGTCCCCATGTTGACAGCAATTGGAGGCAAGACAAACATTTACCTTTCACTTGGCTATCAATCAAAATGTCACAGACATAACCCAGCTAAACCAGAGCCACCATGAACTTGGGGACGGCTACAGAACCACCCAGAATAACATTAAAGAGGGGAGGAGAAGAGAGAGTAAAAACAATGATTGGTTGAAATGATAACGTTGATGTACCATTAAAGCAGGCTACTACAAAAACCCCAGGAGAGTGTCATAGTCCAACCAGGGGCTGAGGAAGGAAACACACAACATTATGGAGTTTATCTTCAGGTCACTGGTGTGAATCAATGGCATGCTCGCAATGAATTCACACCAGCTCCTCAGAGAAACCACACTTGTCTGAATGCGGGACCTTGAGGTCCAATCGATTTTACAGGTAGGTTCGGCTTTGACAATACTGTTTCTCTTTGAAATTTTGCGCTTTGGTCTGTTCTTCACTTGACATGACTCAACTACACAACTTGATTATCAATTCTGACACATGAAGGCCTAAGGTACAGCATCAAACTGCAGAACTGGCATGTCCCTGCCAAATATCAATTGTGGTTTCAAAGACATACTAAGTAATTCCGAGCATGTCACCAATAATCCGCTTAGTCAACCAAACCATCACTCATCAACTATAGTCCAATGCAATCCCCTCCACCCTAGAGGGCCATTTCAAGCAAACATTCAGTATAGAGTATGACCCTGCATACAAGTCACATATGATATGCCCTATCCATTATATGACTATGAAGCAGTGAGACAGATGACATGTGAAAGAGCCTGGTCATCCGATAGGGTGCAGATGAGTGACAGTGCTGACTACTCTCTGACCTCATCAAGACCCCAGGGTCAAACATTGCTACAATAAACACACTTGGGTGCATATCGTATATATGGCAGTGTGTTGAGTCCTTATTGGATAATGCTGCTTCTCTCCCATTCCCCTCTCCCAGAGAGCTACTTGGCTGGGAGAAACAACCCAGTTCAATGAGTCGACAAACTCAAACTAATTAAAAGACTTTCAACCAGCAGAAGAATAGATTACACTGATAAGCTTCAAAGAATATTGGCATAGGTTAGCCTCAATCTCTCCTCTGTGCTGATACAGCCATAAAACATAATTTGTCAACAGAAGAATGAGCCTGCACTGAGACTGCAGGCAGGCTAGTGAGAGGATTCCCTATCAGATGGATTAACACATGAGCATGCTATTCTGCCAATTCACTCCCTAAGATGAGAAAGGATTTAGGTCTCATACCATTTCAAACCAGAATTACACCCCCGAGCAGGACAAACTCATTAGACTGCAAATAAATCCAGTGTGGGAGAGAAGGTAATGTGGGAATTACCATTGTACTGTAGAAAAGACTGAGGTATAGAATAATGTGTGGTGTTTTATCATAATGTTCTGATTTAAGGCTGGGAGTGTTAGTGAGAGAAACAGTAATGAGAGGTTTTCAGGGTCATCGTTGTGCTGGCTCAGCACTTGCCATCCAGGTGACTGCATATCCATGACTGCCTGGCTGCTGTGTGCGCGCGACATCATCCCTAAATCCACCTGTCATTTCATGCCATGTCCTCCAGCCTCCATCAATTCAATTAGGGAGCATTGCATTTTCATGATATCACCATGCTGTAAATACATCCTATAAGATTCTCCTGTGAGACACTTAAGGTAGCCTGCTATACCATCTGTGATCTACAATCTACAAAAAAAAAAATGTAAATGTAAAACAATTTACAATTCCACAACATGTTACAGTCAGTTTAATTCATTTCTCCATTTCCTTTCATGTTTCATTCCATCCTCTTTATTCCTCAGGTATTACAAGCCCATAGCATGCTGTAGGTGCAAGAATTAGCCAACCATACTATGGCTATTGTAACAGAGACTACAGAGAAATACTCATGCATAACAATCCATTGTATCGACAAACACCCCCAAGATGAAATCAGACCCAACTCATTCTGTAGGCATGAGCGATGGACAGAGAGAGCATGGAGGAGAGAGGTTCACAAGATCAATGGAGATCAAAGGCTGCTGGGAAAACCCCAACCTGGTTACTGTAACATGGTCTCTAATTCAATGGAAGAAGCTGACCCTGGAGGGGCTGTGGGACAGGAGATTCAATACAGCGGGAATGCATCAATGTGGTCACAAATACAATACAGGCTCCTCGTATGACACAGGCTTGCTCTTCAACGCTACACATGGCCTCAGGTAACACAATAAAGGTAGAGTTTAAACACAATCACAAGCCTCAAATTTGATCAAGACCTGTACCAGACAAACATCACTCATACTGTGTTTACTCAAATACAGTAAACTCAGAGCAATTCATTTAGAGCAAGTTAGATTACCTTCATGGGCACAAAGACAGTGTAAAACAACTTGGTCCAAAATGGTGACATATTTTCCTACTAAACAGAGGCAGCTTTAATTTATTCCCAGAGTATGTAGCACATTATGAACCATCAATTTTACATGCACTGGCTCTGAATAATAAATAGGCTGAATGATGCATCACTTTGTCAGACTCATCTTTACCATGTAGTGAGTTCCCATGTGAATTATTACAGCAAAATATGTATAGTAGCTTCTCAGAGAATAGAGGATATGCTGATTGAGTGGGGACACAATAATGCTTATATACAATATTTCAGTAGAAAAAAAAAAGTGAAAAAAGGAACTCTACGTCACTACCTATCTTCCGCTGTAGACTGAAGACCCATCTCTTCAGGCTACATCTTGAATGTCCCTCCTAAAGACCTCTTCACCCCCACTACCCCTTTGTACAGTTCCTCTACTGTCAATAATAAAAATAAAAAAAAGTACAATGTACTTGTTCTAAGTCGCTTTGGATAAAACCCTCTGCTAAATGTAAAAAAATGGAAATGCAACTTTAAAACAACTTTCTAGATCTATTTATTACCCCACATAGGACACACAGGAACCTACTCTAGCACTGTGATTGGCCTTCCACACTACTACTATCTAGCAGTCTCTACACAGGACCGTTCAGCACTGCACCTGAATGCCTGAAGTGTCATACAAATGAGCAGGATTGAGAGGCAGTATGTGGATTTTAGACATCAAAGCCATTCCTCTTCTGCCTCTGCAAGACCTCCATCATTCTATTAGCAGAAGGTACACAGTTTGGCTAATTACTGAAGCCAGAGTTCCTCGCCTGATCTTCTTCAGAGATAAAAAACCAAGAGTATCCTGCTTTTCAAAGGGTCGCTCAGCTCTTAACGGCTAGCTTCTGCTTTCTTTGAACTCCTATGAAGAGCCTTGTAGTAAAATAGCTACAATTGAAATGCAGTACCTTTTATGATGACAGTCATGGTCCGCTATTCCCTCTCATCTACAGTAGTGGTGGCATGTGGGATGTTCACCTACAATACAATCATGCATATCAGCCAGCCCAGCTAGATACCATTACAGAGTGCCCTGCGTATGTAATGGGACAATGAAGCATTTTTTCTTCTTTTGGCTCTCTGCTCCAATAGTTTGGATTTCAAATCAAACAATTACTATGAGGTTATAGATTCACAAATTTTATTTCAGGGTATTTGTGTCCATATTGGTTTCACCATTAAGAAATGACAACACTTTTTATACATAGTCCCCCTATTTCAGGGCAAAAATCTAGTATAGAGCCAAAAGAAGAAAAAATGCTCCACTGTCCCATCACTTAAGTAGGGCACTTTGTCAGACATACCCTGCTAAGGCCAGACTGGGACAACCTCTCCTGCCCTCAGTCCTAGCTGTGACATTCACCCTCTGCTATAGGACCATCTGCTCTGAGGGGCCTCTGTGGTGGAGACAGACAGATTGGAGCCTCTGGCCCTACCAGTCAGATAGACTGTACTGCAGTCTGATGTTTCAGTCTCTGGGGGACTGGTTCATGTGTGTGCTAGTTATGCCAATGCTTATAGAGTGCATGGGTGACACACACACACACACACACACCACCCCCCCCAGCTTCATATGTATCTCATAAGCGCAGCATCTGAATTCTCTCCATTAGCCACACACGCAGACCATATCCACATGTCTGTCAGTCTGTCTACCCCCCCCCCCCCCCACCCATCCACCCACGCGTGAAAATCAAGGCCTATTAAACTTACTAGTAAGTCACCTGGTGGCCCTTGGGCTAGGCAACAGATTGCATTCCTCCTGTGTGACACAGACTAGTGTGTGTGTGTGTGTTCGTTTGTTCCCTGGCAGATGGCTGAGGGCCAGGAGGCCTGTGTTGGTAGAAAGCAGCACTAAACACAGAGGTAGGGTTTCACACGAGGAGGAGAGGAGCCCCAGACAGGCAGTGCTGGAGGGCAAATAAAGGAGACCCCAGAGCGAACCCATCTCATCTCCAGCCTCTCTCAACAGCATCAGTTACTGCCTCAGCTCAGCTCCCTATCATCTCCTCACTACTCTGCCTCTGGACAGGCTAGGGCTACAAGTTGCTCTGTCAATCCTAACCTTAACCATTAGGAAAATAAAAAGACACCCTCAAATCTGTGTCAAGGGGCAACTAACAACCACTCTTTGGACAGGCTCCACAGGTCACAATGTCAGACAATACAAGCCAATGTACCTACAACAACATACTTCATCCACAAAGAAGTTAACCTCTACATTAATGCTCATGTGTGACTTCCAGTCCTTCTTTTCCATCAAAAGATTAGGCTATGATAAATTAGGCCCTGAAACCTTGGGTGTTTTAATGACTGAGAAAGGGATGCATAAGCGGCTTGATAGTCAGCCACAGCCCAGCTCTCCTACAGCTGTATTCAGTCAAGGCAGGGTTGCCATGGCTACAGAGTCAGCGGGCAGACATCTGGGCCTGGCGTTTTCAGACCAGAGAGAGAGAGAGGGGGGGGGGGGGGGGGGGGGGGAGAGGGGAAGTAACTGAAACATTCTAGATCAACAACACAGAGGTACGTCAGTTGGGAAGTCTTAAAATGTGACAATGGGGGGTTGTCAGGAGAGGAGATATGCTGTGTCCTGATCCACCACACATCCAGACCTTGATAATAAGGTTGATGTGGAGGTTTTTATAGAACAGGATTGCCGTGAACCTAGGAGTTAAACACATCATGGTGCTGGTCAGGAATCTCTGCTCTTTACCAGGCTACTAGATTGGGATTAGAAGTAGAGCAGACATGACAGCAGCACTTCTGCTCGCCACCCTGACCTACTGAATCAGAGCAGTCCCACACACACACCCTGTTTCACCCCTGCCGTCCTCTTCACACTCTCCATCTTCACTGGAGGCACCAGGGGCACTAACACGGAGTGAGCCAATTTCAAGAGTGAGTCAGAACTGGAGAGGTGGGCGCTGCTGTTGCTGCTGTGCACATTATCCCCATATGGCACACATCAATCTGAAATACACAGCTTGGATTCTCCTCCAAACACAGGGATTCCGGAGCATCAAAAACTGATCTTTTTGTACAAAGATGTAGCATTTGGGGGGATTGTATCTACGTTAAAGCGTCAATGAAAAATCTGTTAAAAAGAGAAGCATACCACTCTGTTGAGGAAAAATGGCTGAATGCGTTCAGCGGAGTGATACCGCTAAATTAAAGAATGCTAAAAAGCTTGTGCTATACTGTAAATAAAGTCATACCATTTGCTGCATCTATTATCATTACATAACACACGGTACTATACAACCATATCATAATGCATCTAATCATATCACAATGCATGTAGTATCTTGCGTTATATCAAAACATTCTATTGCATTATATCAAAACATTCTATTCCTAGGCCCCATCCAAGTCCTAATAGAGTAGAACACAAACATCCTTGCAAGGATGCCTGCTACAGATCATGAGAAGATAGGAAATTAATAATCCCTGTCATGTACTCCACATAATCTAGCTGTATGGTTAGGCTAGCTGCTGTGGTGAGAAGTTACACACAGGACACGTGCCTGTTCCAGAGGCCTACTATTTTGTTACTGTCATGGTCTTGGTCCTGACAGGTGCACGTGAAGGGCACTGGGTTTCTGGGTCGTGCAGGTTTGTTGGTTGCCCTGTGGAATACCCACTGTGCGCTGTGACACTGCCTGGAAATCAGGTGACTCACAGCAAACAGTGCCTGCCAGGGCATTGGCCTCACACCTCTACCCCCCGCCAGCAGCTCGCTCACACACACCTCTACCCAGCAGCTCCAGCCAGCCTGGAAATGACTCTCAGGAAGACAGCTGTCAGTGTATCAGTGTGCGACACTGTCAGTGTGCGTGTCAGAGATGGTGGTCTGAAGCTATCCAGCCCCCAGAGTTGGGCATAGTGTCACTGGTGTCACTCAACACTCAAAACTAATTTATATGATTAGAAGTTAACAGTACAGGTGGACAGAATACACAAAAACTACATTTTTGGTGTGAAAGAGAGAAATGTCACCTGAACAATTTCTCAAACATGACATCACCCTTATTTACAGAGCATGGCATTCAGCTTAACCACATACTGTAGATCTGAAAATAAACAGTCTCCTACCGTTTTCCCAACAACTGGATTTTTATTAACTTAAGTGAGCGAGGCTGTTAAACTAAGCAACGATGTTGACTAAACATTTCCACATCAACAGCCTCCATTCAAGTAAGATGTGATTGCTGCCCTAAACGTGTTGGTTTCTCAACCACTGTAAGTAAAGCAGTGGTAACACTTTCAAAACTTTTTGTTCACAGCAGATGAGTGCTTTTGTAACACATAAATGAAAGTGGTAGATGAATAACATCATATGCTCAAGACTACAATTTCAGAGTGATAACAAAATAACAGACAGACTATCAGGAGTCCATACACGACTGGCTTCATTCATTGCACCCTAGCATAACACTTACACTTTTGTAGTGGCAACATCATTTTATGAAACTTATGATTCTCAAAAACAATTGATTCTCAAAGGTCAAGTTAATGATCCCCTGCAAATAAAAGGAGAGTGAACCAGAGAAGAGTAGACTATTGGCCTGGTTCCTGGACCGTCCAGACGACTCCAGTCTTCGCAGTAGCTCAACATCTCCACTTCACATACCACTGCTTTATTTAGTCGGGGAATGGGGTGGTGAGCCTTGAAATGACCATCCTCAGCCACCCTGATCTCAGTTGAGCATTGTTCTCAGCACAAAGACAATAAGGGTCTCTCTTATAAGCACTGCTTAAAAGACTGCACACTATTGATCATTAGTTGATCGTTGGCAAGGGTCCATAGAGGCCATCACAAGCACCTCAACCTAGCAAACCATTATTTGACTGAATAGGAACACACTGTGAAACCTTACCACTGGAGAGATGAGAGCTCTTATTAAGATCAACACAAATTCTTCTCAGGTAATGGCCATATTTACATAATTAACATGAACACAAACCTCCCGTTAAGAGCAATGTGTTCCATTTCTCCTGGCTGTTAAAATTAGCCTGAGCATATGGTTCTAATATCAACAAATTAAAAAGTAGATTATTTTCACCTAATTGAGAAATAACACAATTATGCTAAAGAAATTAGACTTTTCATTAGCAAGGCACTCTGGAAGGCTCAATCTGGATAGTCTGGTAGTAAAACAAAACAGCATAATTGACAATGTGTTATGATTAGCTAGGCACATTTCAATCCATCGTTCAAATAGAAAAACAAATTAGCAAAACCCACTTGCTATTCAGAAAATCCAAAGAAAAGTGTTCCTCTCTCAGCTAGTTAAACTTCACAAGTCTCCAAAGATATTTACACAGAGATGACAATGCTATGAACAAGGAACAATAAAGGTCTAACAACCAGACTTATCTGTGAAGGCAAGCAAAGCCAAAACAGGAAAGATGGCTGTCTGATAAGGCATTCATGCACAACCATTCTCTCCACACTTAGCTCCAGAATTGTTGTACTTTTTACAAAGAATTCCTTCTCAAAATTAGAGGTAATCACTCTAAATCTACACAGAATGAAATCGAGGCAACTGAAAGGGGGGCTAATGTGATTCTTAATAAATGAAGAAACCTTTTCTGAAATGATTGTTTTTGAAAAACCTATGTTGGTTCTTTCCCGTAAAAGATCCATTAGTGGGCCTCAATTTTTCCAACCAGAAATTAATATTTGCCTGGAGAGCTGATTGACACAAGGGACAGACCTATTATTCAACCAGCCCTCAACTACTTGGATACGACTGGACACGACTGGACACTCATTAGCACTGGACAGTGCTAATGAGTCAGATCAAGACTGGTCAGGCAAAGGAGACTGGTGGAAAACCACCTTAGAGGCTTTCGCTAAAGAGCACTGCGCAACACTACGTTTTTAGTGGCCATGGCCACTAGATTGGTAATTTATTTAGCAAAGTTTCAGTTAGTGTAGAGGCAGTGCCCAAGCCTGTGGAAATGAGTGGATGAGGATAATTAAATATCTTTTATTTAACCTTTATTTATACAGGGGGAAACCCTAACCCTAAAAAACAACAGTTAAATACAGATATCAATACATCATATAAAACCACAATATATCAAGAGAAACAATCACACCCTTCACCAAAGAGGTCATCGAGCAACACCCTAAATTGCCCGAGTGACACCAGAACAACCAAATGTAATGTTTTCTGTAGACTGTTCCAGCAGTGAGGTGCACCATAACTAAAAGCTGATTTACCCAATTCGGTGGTGACCCGAGGAACCTCAAGAGCTAACCAACTCTGAGAACGAGTTAGGTAATTTGTGTTCTTAAATTTCAATAATGAGGTTAGGTAAGCCGGGAGTTCTGCAGTAGGGCTTTATACACAAAAAAAAGGAGTAATAAAGAGATCTACGGGACTTCAACAAGGTCCAGCCAACCTTTTGATAAAGTATGCAATGATGAGTATTACAACTACAACCCTCTTCAGGAGGTAGGGGTGAATATGTCAGAGACTAGCATCACAGAATACGTCACCAGCCGAACGACAGAGGCTTCACTGAAAGGTGCAAACTACTAGTTGTTCTCAAAAAGGCTGGTCTGGTTACAGTTTGCTAAAAAGTACCCAAAAAGCCTGCAGAGGTTTGGAAAACGGTTTTGTGGACAGATATTATCTTGTGTGTGATTACAAGAGCAAGTTTGGAGAAAAAAGGATCTGCCCAAGATTTACAGGATACCACCTCATCTGTGAAACATGGTGGAGGGGGTGCTATGGTTTGGGCATGTATAGCTGCCACAAGAACTGGCCAACTTGTCTTAATTGATCATGTTGACAGCAGCAGCAGAATGTATTCTGAAGTGTACACAATCTCTACTTTGACTGTTGGGACTTTAGAGCAAAAAGAAGACAAAATGCTTCCTCTTTCCAATACTTGGAGGGCAAGGTAGCGTACAGAATTTCATAATGTGAGAATATACACAAGGCCTACTTCCATATATTTTATAGAGGATGTATGAGGGACTATTCCAGACAACTACTATGCCCGTTAAGTTCAAATAATTGCCTATTTTCACCTTTTGGTAATTATTGAAGATTGAATCAATAATTGTCCCACTCCCCTTGCCAATCCTCTGAGCACTCCCATTTACTGCTCTACCTATATTGGTGCAAAGTTTGTGTTGGCCGTGACAGATGCACTTTGCGATGATACCAAAACAGTCTTTGCACATGGTTTTAGTGGTGCGCAGTGCTCTTTAGCGGAAGCAAATTGGGGCCCTCGATGTACAGAGATCTCTCTATGGGCACTCTGAGGCCAGGACGATGTATTGTTGGATGCTGATTACAACTGACAGTCATTTAGTCTTCCCCAGTATCCCTTCACTTTCATGCACTTGCCACAAAGCTAATGGCCCTCCCAGCACTGTGCTGAAGATGGTTCTGTTTAAGACATATACAGTGGGGGGAAAAGAGAGGGTCATTTCTGTGATATTTTCCCCCACATCAGCAACACTTCATTCTTAGACAGACACTCTCCTCCTAAACTAAACTAGGCCAATATCCTCTGAATTGTATCATGAAGCTCTTCGAAACAGCACACTTGTGGACACACAGCACTGGACAAGGTTCACAATGAGAGTCATCAAATACACATAAAAGTTGATTAATCTTAGAAAAATGCAGATACTCATAGCTCCCTAAACTAATTTCAAAATCAAACGCATCACATCAAGTAGCTGAACATCATACGTTCTGAGTGAATTGCTCTATGAAGCTGAAATTCTTGCTGTCGTACTGAGAAGCTGTGAGAAGAGCCTGAGGATTTAGATCAGAGCATGTGAATGATGCCGCTTCCCTGCCTACTCCCTCCCTACCTTAACTGTTTCCAACCTCACTTTTTCACGCTCCACTTCCACACGTCTCCCAGGCAATCGATCTTTGGCCGATTCCCTGCCCTGGTAACTTCTGACTATGCAAATGTGACACTCATGGGGCTCCCCCCAATGGTGATAGTATTCAGTGGACTGAGGTCACTTGGATTCTTAAATAGGCTAATTTCCTCATTCCAACACCGGCAAGCAACTTCCATCGATTTGCATATCAGTGGAGACCAGAGCAAGTGAGGAGAGCTGAGCGATATGAGACGTCGCACCTCACTCACAAAGCTGTGCACCACATCTTCTCCCACACTCCAAACCACTCACAGAAAAAAGATTGTCGCTCAAAATTCACTCCATTGGTTTCACAATCATTTAACCCAACAAACAACATCTAATCTTGAAAGTATTTACCATATTTCTGTTTTTTAGGGCATTTCTGCTTTATTGGGGATAGAGACAGTAGAGATTGACAGGAAGGATGGGAGAGAGAGTTGGGATGACATGCAAGATAGGTCGAGGGTCGGAATCGAACCAGGAACCTTGCGATTACGTGGTAAGTGTGTTAGTGTGCTACGCCACTAAGCGCCCCACCGTATTTGTTTAAAGTAATGAGAAAACAGACCATTTTCTCAGTAATGAAAGTGAAAGTGACACTGGCCTGGAAGGCTGGAGTGGCTTTATAATGTCATTGACCAAACACATTTCCATGCAGGATTTATTGGAATATCTGCAAAATATTTTGGTTGGCTCATGGCCGGAGCTCCAATCGTCCGCTCACATGCTCTGGTGGAGGTCCGCTCACACGCTCTGGTGGAGACACCATTTAATGGAGGGAACCAACCAACTAACCAACCAACCAACCATGTTAAGGAATCAACCAGCTTTGATTAAACCATGTGGGACTGGTGGATTTAAAGACAATTTGATAACAATATGCCGTCAAATTTCTGTGATATCCAGAGGCTTACCTTATTGCAGAGGGCAATGCAGCCTAGGATGTCTGCAGATATTCACAGCTGGAGAGGGAGAAAGAGAACTTGTGAGATTATATTTCACCAACATTAAGAGGTTTTTGTAGAAGTACCCTCTACAATCGTAACAAGCAAATGTATACCATATGTCATGTCAGCAGCTTTAGAAAATGTTTGCATTATTATTCCAGGGAGAACTTAGTCTAAGGCAAAATGCTCCTGACTGGATATTTATAGCCCCTGATATTTGCAGTATGCCATGTGTCACATTTTAATAGAGTGTGCTTTAGAATTAAGATATATTTGAGGCAAAATGCTTAATTCCAATGTGGCTGATAAATAGCAGCTGACCATCAGGACATTATTACAGATGAAGTGAATGCCTATGACTACATATGTATTATGATGACAACATGAAAAGTGACATCCACCAACGAGTAAACATTTCTTGAAACACCACTCTCTGTATGATATTTTCCTCCATTAGAAAGGCTGTAAACATGCACATTTCTGCATGCTTTTTTCAGTCTCCTTGCTTCCAATTTGCTATGCAACTACAGCCTTAATAGAAACCTATTTCTACCGTTGAACTCTCCCACAACCATCCAGATTAGGAGAAAGGCTCCAGTGATAGGCATGGACGACAGACACACTCAGTCATAGAAATTTGTGGTCCTCTGTGGCTCAGTTGGTAGAGCATGGCTCTAACAACACTTAGGTTGTGGGTTTGATTCCCGCTGGGACCATATATACTGAAATGGATGCACTCACTGCAATGTAAGTCGCTTTGGATAAAAGCATCAGCTAAATGGCATATATTACACTCAAGGTGGAACATCTCAATAGAGGGGAGGGTGTACAGATAGTACAATAGAAGGGGATGAGTACACAGTCCCAGTCATTCCCTCATGAGAACATGATTGCATGAGAAACAAATATAATGCAGGAGGAAGAGGTCAAATCAAACTGCTGCATTCAGATGGAAGTGCACACTGAGCAGTGGGGCTAATTGGAGTAACTGATATCTGTTTTGCCATTGCATCAGCTGCATACTCATCACTGCTGCAGCACAACTCAAGCTTTTAGTACGGCAGCTAGCACCATCAACCTGAAACTCTGCCTGCTCACTTCACACAGAGCTGGCATAGAGGAGGAAGGTTTGGGTTTATCAGGGTAATGGATCTACATTCATTCTTTAAATTCACTGGGTTACTGTAGAAGTCAGGAGATAAAAAATCCAATCACTGCAGGTCTTTTGGAGACAACACTGTGCACAGATGCTGATGGAGTGAGGGCAGATAACATACATGGGTTAACTGTACTGGAGCATTCTAGGACATGTAACATACATGATCAACTACATGTAGCATCCTTGAACACACAACACATACAATCAACTACATGTACTGTGGCAGTCTAGGCCTCAGCAGACTACTCCACATACCTCACAGATCCATGAGAACATTGGGAAGAGCTCTCACACACACAAGCGCTCCACTCACTAACAATAGAGAAATCCCTGGAAAGAAGAGACAAGGATGTGATCATGAAAAGAGTTCAGGATTTTGCCTCAAGCTAAACAAATTTGAGTATTGAATAAGACGAACAAAGAACACCTGAGGAGAACCATATCATCATGAGCCACATAAGCAACTGGAATTCCTATAATTCTGCATTTCTAGAAGAATTGGTTTGTACAAAAGCAAGTTTTACAGTTCTAGGAGACTCCAAAAACTCTATCTAGGTAAGAGTCTGTCTACATGTGGTAGCTTTAATTAGTTAGGGACTGGTATAGTTGGTTCCTTTTACTACTATGAATAGAATCGTGCTTTTGGTGGGAAAGGCATCACATCCCTCTGGGGGCTCTAGAGGTGGGGCATAGGGGCCTATCACCACTGGCATCTACACTGTACAATACACCACGAGACTCCATTGTTACATCCATAAACTTGTTCCACTGTTTCTCATGCTGCAAGGTGGACAGAGTGGGTGTCTCCCAGACAATGTGGTGCCAGGGAAACTCACCACCAGCAGTGACAATTACTTAAAATAAAACTGCACTCAATGGCATCTCTACCACCCACAATTCACTTTCTATGTAAAGACTGATTAAGATGTTCATGAAGTAACAACACTTGATTTATGATTTATCAAAAACTCAATAACAGACTACATCTTTAGACTCCCAAAGCTTTAGACTCAGTGAGCTTCAATATAGGTGCAACATTCCAGTCTATGATACATTTTGTGCCTGGTGTAGAATTCCTTAATTAAGCATAATAAATTGATGCTGCATTGAGTTTGGTTCAGTTGATCCGCTGTAACATAACTTGCTCATCCATAGTCCTTGGACATTGTACAGTAGCAGACAAGGGCAACCTAATCAGTTAATTCTTTCAGAATCAGAAAACCTTTTCTGTGCTAGCCTTAGAACTATTGAAACATAACACTGTATGCCCAACTCTCTCTGAAGTAGGAGGAACATGATACATTTGACTAAAATGCATCTGTCGGTCATACATTCCAGGAATTACTAAAAAATTCTAGGGATGAAGATTACGGGAAGGCAAGTGGAGATTACATTATCATTTCCTTGTTATTCATAGCTAAGCTGGTGGCCTAAAATCATGAGGCCCACTAATTGGCTGGTTTCTTCTGCCACCCTCCATGGATCATTGCAGCCCCAGCTATGCAATTAGCTAAGTGGTCTTGGAGATTTGGGATCAGTAAATACAGGGAGGATACACACGTGGTAATATGTTACCCTAGCCCCCATCGCTGTGGTCCACCTGGGTCACTATTGATCATATCCTTTAAATAAATACATAAACTGTCCAAAAATTAATGTTCAGCAGATGATGTGTAGTCTTTTTTCACAATTTATCTTTGGAAATAAAGTGCAATGCATGCTATTTTCTCAAAAGCCACGGATCACAGGAGAAGGAATCAGGCTAATAGGATCCTATGGTGTACCACCGCTGAAAGCAGCTTCTTCTCCTTGCCATGATCACAAGCTACTTCCATCCCTCTGAGGGTATACAGTAGGAGAAATAAATGAACACACTATCCCAATGAGATTTAACATGTGAAACCAGCAGAAGATTCCTGTTCAGAGAAGGTATTCTCCACTGAAGTGAAAGACTGATGAGGGGAAATTGGAAACATAAATAGGGTTATTGTAGGGCAAAGTAATAACACAAACCACTCATATGATCTAATTACAATATGTTAATACAGTAATTACAGAGTTGCTATACTCAGTAATTACCGTGTTAATATATTTAATATGTTGCACTTCTGTGAAAGCAGAGAGATTGTAAATGTTAACTCTAGAAGGTCAACAAATTGATAGTTCTAGGGGACCATATTTGGTTAGATGAAAAGCTACATTTTAAACAGCACATTGAAAACCTGACCAAGAAACTGAAACTGACTGTTTTGTATTTGAGGAACAAATCTTGTTTTTCAATGTCAGTTAGATAAAACATTGCTTTGAACAAGGTCCTTTCTGTGTATAATTATGGTGATATTTTATCGCCATACCTACCGAAGTACCTTAAAAGCTCTTGACACAGTGTATCACGTTGCTTTAAGATTTATAACCAATGCTAGATCACTCACTCATCACTGTGAATTGTATGCCATGGTGCAATGGACCTCTCTCTCGACCAGGAGATTAAAACACAGGTACACCTTTGTGTACTAAGCACTGTTCAGGCAACTTCCTTTGGATTTCTGTTCTGTATTGACTAGGTCAGCCACTCAATATAGTCTTCACTCACAGTCACTGCTATCATTATCTGTTCCAATGGCTAGAAATGAGACAGGGAAAAGCTCCTTCTCACATAATGCCCCATCATTGGACACGCTTCAAAATATATATTTTTTTTTTCAACAAAAATGTTCCTTCTTGCTAGGTCGCACAAAAGAGGTTACTAATCTAAATTTAGGTAAAGGGGCAACTGAATGTAAAGTGTTACCCTCTAAACACTGTGGATTACACACACACACACACGGAGGAGAGAGATTCTAAATTATTAGTCCTGACCTCCCTGTGAGGAGGGGCAAAGCCAGTAATTTAATTAGCTAGGCCCTCAGCCCTGCTCTCAATGCCATGGAATCAAACACATCTGTCCAACTTTGGACCAGGGGCAGAACAGCACTGTTTTGTTTACGTTAGTGGTTTACAGTGTGTGTGTGTGTTGCAGAGGTGCGTGTTGTGTTTCACTGTAGCGTCAGACTCCCTAACAACCGTATAAAGGAAAGAACTGCACTCCACCAGACAAGGTTTATTGAGCCTGGTCGCAGGCCTGTCATCAACGCTGCTGTAGTATCAGCAGAGTGGCAACAGCAGCATGTGAAAACACAGGTGCATAAAAGCTATTCAGAACCAGAGAGAGGATGAGGGCCTTCAGCCACTGAGTTAGAGAGGAAGCACTTTGATTCTGCAAACCCTTATCTCTTGGCTGTTTTATAAAACACACTCCGTATCATTTGAGATACTTGAGGACTTGAGCTGCACTGCTATAGCGCTCTGGGAAATTTCCCGTAGGAAAAATTCCTCATATTATGGCACATGAAGCCAAATGACAACATCACACCAAATCGCTATAGTCTATCTGAGAAACATAAATGAAACATACGAGTGCCCTGCCTGAACTAACGCTAAGTTGAACGTCGCAGGTCAGGTGATAGGCCAGCTGGTTCTCACACATGCAAAAACATCATCACATGTTCAAGAGATAGAGGCTTAAAAACAGCCAAATGTATGCTCCTCGTAGCATTCAATAGTTGTGAGTATGTTTGTAATGGCTAGGGGAGTAGGTTGTGTGGTGAACCCAACCACCAACCCCAGCCTCCACTCATTGCTGGTTGCTCTGTATTGTATGTATGTATGTATGTATGTATGTATGTATGTATGTATGTATGTATGTATGTATGTATGTATGTATGTATGTATGTATGTATGTATGTATGTATACTCACCGGCCACTTTATTAGGTACATCTGTTCAACTGCTCGTTAACACAAATATCTAAATCAGCCAATCACATGGCAGCAACTCAATGCATTTAGGCATGTAGACATGGTCAAGACAACCTGCTGACGTTCAAACCGAGCATCAGAATGGGGAAGAAAGGTGATTTAACTGACTTTGAACGTGGCATGGTTGGTGGTGCCAGACGGGCTGGTCTGAGTATTTCAGAAACTGCTGATCTACTGGGATTTTCACGCACAACCATCTCTAGGGTTTACAGAGAATGGTCAAAAAGAGAGAAAATATCCAGTGAGCGGCAGTTCTCTGAGCAAACATGCCTTGTTGATGCCAGAGGTCAGAGGAGAATGGCCAGACTGGTTCGAGATGATAAAGGCAACAGTAACTCAAATAACCACTCATTACAACCAAGGTATGCAGAAGACCATCTCTGAACGCACAACACGTTGAACCTTGAAGCAGATGGGCTACAGCAGCAGAAGACCACACCGGGTGCCACTCCTGTCAGCTAAGAACAGGAAATTGAGGCTACAATTCGCACAGGCTCACCAAAATTGGACAATAGAAGATCGGAAAACGTTGCCTGGTCTGATGAGTCTCGATTTCTGCTGCGACATTCAGATGGTAGGGTCAGAATTTGGCGTAAACAACATGAAAGCATGGATCCATCCTGCCTTGTATCAACTATGTATGTTGTGGTCATTTAACTCCAGGCAGGGAGCTCTACAGAGTGGAGCCATCCAATTATGCCCAAGCTTAAATGTATTACCATTTTCATGCAATAAATGGTTAAACTGACTGTGTCCTGACTAAACCACATTCATGGTTCAGTACTATTATTAAAATAGCCCAAAATAAAATACAAGGGTAGCATTTGAGGCAGCCAGTAACACACCTCTTATAAACAGATCATAGGAGGTCAGGAGCCACAGGACCTGGGCTGGACTGGTCTTACAGGAGAGCAGGACAAAGCCCAAAGCCAGAGAGGAGAGAGGCCGAGCACAGGGCTAAACTGCCACTGTCACTGTCGGCATGGCTGGCATGCGGCATACCGCATTAAATGACACCCTCCAGTCCAGGCTCGCCTACACTGGCACTCTCACACCCCACTCAGGGTACAGCAGGCCATGTACTCTCCCCACCACTCGCTTTCAATCTTTCCCTATATCCGTCAGAGGCAGGGGCCTCTTGAAAAGTTTACTGGATTCAGGCTGGCTGAAAATGCTTTGGATTGCCGAGCATTGATGACACAGCAAAGCAATTTGAGTTGAAGACCAGTCAGACCTATGGAATTCCACTTACTTGATGGCAGAGTATGATTTATAACATGCTCCATTCATAGTAAGAGCTGCAATGAGAGACAATATCATGTAACATGCAAGTTATGGGCTCACTACTAGTAAAATGCCTTAAATGATCTCCCACAACAATAAGCAAGCTGTAGTATTACTCATAGGCATTTCGCTAAGCCTTCTCTGGAGCAGCACCTATTCTGTTCTCCATCCTGCTCAAAGTGAAAACTGAGATTAACATAGCACAGGGATGCAGTGTGCGCAAATGTGAACATACCCATCAGTGCAGTAATTAACATGCTACACCAGAAATGTGAACAGTTGTGCGTGTGGATGCAGAATAAACAGCCCTCTGAATCTGTTTCCACATTGAAGTTCGTTCAATCAATTCCTGACATTGAACCCTAACCTCTAAATATAAACGAGAACTGTATTTCAGTTGATCAGCTCCTTTTTCAAACAGGTACCACTATTGTATGCACGTACTACTCTTAACAATGTTTCTATTATATTACCATACTATGAAGCTGACTGAATACGTTTTGGAGTGTACAAAAAGCTTTGAAACCTATCATTTCAGGCACTTTGTATGGTATTTACGCAGGTGGATCAGAGAAAAACACTCCAAATGTAATTTTACATTGCTGCTGTAGCAGCCTCGTAACGTCTACACTTGATGCACGCGCTGGTGTAGCAGTTAACATTGAATATAATGCATCAACTTTGTATCACGCTAGTCTCACAGAAGTGAATTTCACACGTGGTGTAACAGGGCTGTGGTGTGGTAGATGAAGGTGCCAAACCTTCTACTAGAGGTGTAGCCCAGCGTAGGCCCTCATCCCACCTCATAGAAGCGGTCCTGGAGACTTCATAAGGCACTGCCTCCCTCTCATCCTGCCCAACAGATAAGGCCTGGTGTGGCCCATCCCCTCCTCATGAGCCATCACCCTAATCTCTTACAACTCAGCTTTGGAGCGATAGGAGAGATCTCTAATCCGCTGGCTGGCTGGAGAGAGCTGCATGCAGGGCAGCCACTGAACGTCGGCTGGCTACTACTCCTGTGGTCAAACCACTGTATGTTGTTTTCAGTTACTACTATACCTGTGTAGTAACTAGATATCGTCTAGCAATAACATTGCATTAACATGTTGTTATATAGTCATTTGATAGTGGCATAGTATGAAGTTGAGCGGTTTGTGCTATTACACAAGTATAGGAATAAGTAGCAGTCTTTGTTCCACAGTAGTAGTAGTAGTAGTAACACAAACACCTCAACTCCCTTACAATGTTGTTACTAGAGCTAATAAAAGGGAATAGCAGAAGCTGAAAGTGTGACCCAAAAGGTAATATACAGATTCATTGTTGTTATCAACAGTAGGCTGTAGGCCATTTCTTACAGAGGAACAAAAACAAACTTTGAAAAGACCATTGATGATCCTGTGAACTTCTCAGAAGATAACAATCATTCCAGACAGGTATTCTGACCTGCAGGAACCCAATTAACTGGCCGTGGTGGCTGTGGAGAGGCACAGGGATGGTGAAAGAAGAGAACAACATGACAAGAATGGCAATCTGACACGGAGGTCTGAGGCTAGGCTATTGTAGACAAACAATATAGCTGCTGGAAACTGTCGTATGGAGGCTTGGTGCCATTGATGTCAAGACTATTGTGTTGGGCAGGCAGGGAGCAGCCTCTCCCTTTTTACTCAGACATAAAAAACCCTGCCCTGTTTGTGGGCGCACACATGGCAATGACTGCACACACACACATACAGACATGCACAGACACACACACGTCTGATATGTAACATCACAACCCAGTTTCTCAAAGACGGGCGGCTTGAATGGACAACTTGACAGCAACCATGACTTTTCAACGGTTTTGCTTGTAACTGGACAGGTTGTAAAATGTCACTTGTGCGACCAATTAAAATGGCTTAGTCAGTGTTACAGCTATGTTTCATTTGAACCATTTGAAAATGAGTACATCACCCAGATATGATGACAACAATGCCTCCATCTTTCACACCATTGGCTCTGCTTGTAACACAGAGACTTCAATGGAATGGTAAAATGGCTGTTAACATCTGACAGTGAAACATATGCAGGGTGGTGTTAACCATATTGGATGGTAATGAAATGGCTATCCTCCATATGTATGATAATTTCTTCAATAGATTGTGCCCCTGCACAGTGTTTACGACACATCAGAAGATATTTCTGTAAATAGTCTATTTAAAAGGATAATTCACCACAAATCAAAAGATAGTCAGATGTTTTCATACCTCAAAACTGTTCTAGAGTCAATATTCCACATCATCTATAGTGTCAATACAGTTTTATATATTAGGAGAAATGCGCAGACCTCAATCTCATATGAGTGGGAGAGATCAGCATGATCCAACTCCATAGAGACCTACAGGAGGTCTATTAACACATATAATGGGGTCTAGGAAACCGATTGCATGGGATGTAGACTCAACACGACCACTTGGATGTATGAAAACATCAGACAAACTTTGATTTAGGATGAACAATCCCTTTAATACGTCCTGGTAGTGTCCACTGATGAGCAGACTAAATCTAAAAGCCACAGACTTGAGGAATAGGTTTACTCACTGGAGGGCAGACCTGCTCGTGGTGTATGAGCAGGTATTGTATATGTATTAAAAGAGGCACCAGGGAATTAAATGTATACCTGGGGCCTCAAATATTCATCAAATATGTAGTCATGTCATCTTCAACCACATCATGTAATTGTGTTTGTTAAACACATAATGAAAGCAGGTCATGTTCATGCTAGCCTAGGCCCCAAGCAGGTAGGTTTTAGGGCAGTATTACTGTACCACCGAGTTCATCCATTTTACTGTACCTCTGATTACAAAATACAGTAGAGCCACAGCAGGTAGGCTTCGTCAAGTCAGAAGTGCATACACTCAAATAATCTGTGTACAGTCCAAGGATGGCCTGTGCTTGACTTGCCCCTTTTTGGACCCTGTCGACACAGAGAGAAATCACTATCTGCCAATGACCCAGAGGGATAGCTGCCTGACAACAGTTGGCACACCCACGCAAAATGAATGGAGCATGAAATAAATAAAATGAATGGAAAAGACATGTAGTGCCCAAAGTTTAAAAGGTAGTTAACCTATACAAAAAGTAAGTCAGTTGTGCTGATCTCCCAATTACATTGGCGCAAGCACCACCAGCCACCAGAAGACATGCATGCATGTTGAGGATCCCCAGATGAGGTGGTGACGAAGCGTAAATGTCATAGATGCGGTGTGAACATTCTGCCCAGCTCCACCCGCTTCCATCCATCCGTTTACCACGTGAGGTGATTTACTGTCTGCCAAAGCAACCTGTGTCATTCCTTCTCTGTTACACTGCTGCAGCTGAGGTGTTGACACGGTAGCCGTGGGGCTAAGGAGAGATAGAGAAAGAGCCCCGCTGTACCCTGGAGGGAGAGGTGGGGGGTTGGGGGGAGGGGGGGTGGGGCTCTAGCACTCCGTGCTAGGTCAGCAGTCTAGGGCTGATTCCAGCAACACGGCTTATCTTTCAGCAGGAATACCACCACCACAGAGAGAGGGAGGGGGACACATTTTGATAAACACTATGGATTAAATGCATGCTGATAATACTAGGATTACTAAAATGATGAACAGACACAACAATAGAAATGTCTGGGATAAACTATTTTTACCACCACATCCACCCCCCTTCAGACATACTGCCTCCTGATATCTCACATTGCTTCATAAGCTAGTCGCTGTAATTTACTGTGAATACATTTAACCACAAAGATACAAAGACCACTTACACGTGAGCAAAGAGTTGGGAACATTCTACAATGGGAGATTGAGTACACAATGAGTTGCCAGGTTGTCATGTGGTGTTTACCTGCTCGTCATCATAGGGTTGAGTGAAAGGCTGGTTAGCTTTGTGAGCAGCAGTCAGTCCCAGCAGTGGCTGCCGTTGTTAACCTCTGGGAATGTGGGACAAACCCAACCCACCGCCTGGAACAGGTAATCCAATCAGAGCATGGGAGGGAGAGCCCAATGCCACAAATTGACTTAGCATAGAAACAGCAGAACAATGTCTGCATGTAGCCAACAACAGATTTCTCACCAGAAATACAATATCAACAACATATGAGAGAGTTCCTCAGTGTTAGTCTAAAAATGGCTTTGGGACCCCATTTACAGTAAGACACATCAATCACCTATCTTAGAGAGGGAGAGAGTGCTCCCGAGGTGGCCCTGAGGGTGTGTACTGCTCTGGCAAAGATAAAGTAACCCGAGTCAGGACAAGGCTGGCATTCTTCCCCCAGTCCAAAAGACAAATGCATGAGACCATCTTAAAGAAAGAAGGGCTACAATGTTCCGTTTGTCTCTTGCAGATCAGAGAACAAACTCCTTCAGATGGTGTCAATTTGAAACAGTGCGCTCAAACTTAAAGCTTAAAAGATTATTGAACAATCACATTTCAATTAGGCAAAGTAGAAAATACAGACATTGGATTATCTCTATTAAATTCAAACTGGGGCCAGGAGCAATTAGACCATTGGCGAACTGGGGGCAAGGCAAATAAGCTAACCATTGAAGCATACAAATCACAAGCTTTTGATTATTACAGAAACCATTGCCCATGTAGTCATCAAATACTTACAATTCAGTGAGTAAGAGACAGATTCAGGATTAAAAGTCCTGTGCAACCACATGCAGTTTCTCAATTCCGCTGATCAATCACTGAGTCATTCATGAAACAGGTTGAGTACAGAAAGAATGCTTTCCTCCTGTTCACACACAGATTGTGTCAGAGTAGCCCAGAGCACACAGAGCATCCCACATCAGAGCCAATAAAAATGTGTATTATACCACTCCCACATCCGTCAAATTAAGCGACCACCCAACTGAACAACCATTCCTCCAATAAACATTAGCCTTGTTAATGACTGCATTTGCCACTGTCAGCTGGTCTCATTTAAGGCTTTAACTGGACTTCTTGGACACTTTTAACCCTGTCGCTAACCAGTGACTGCAATGAAAAGTGAGCCTTCTGCAGCCGCCTCTCTGGGTCCATTTGAGACAACAGTATTACAAGTATCCTCTGCAACACGGGGTACCTCACACTATTCACAAGTACAGAACATGAAACCAGAAAAAAAAAAATCCTATACTGTTTATGATCAACTAATGAGAAGAATGTTGCAAGTTCTTACCTTGCACAATGATAAACTATTCATAGGAGCAAACTGAAGACAAGGCCCATCTCCCAGCAAATTTCCAGTGTTGGACTACTGATGATGATATCATCTCATTTCTGTTGGGTGACACTGAAGAGGCAGTCAATGCAGGAGAAATGCCCATTCATAGCTATGCTGTAATACTCTCCTCAAGTACAGTTGCGTGATGATAACTCAATTTGCAGCATTTAGTGAATCAGGGGGTGCTCATTAAAACTGCTTAACTTAGTTGCTGCCAAAACTCAGGTTCAGACTAGCATCAAACAAGCTAGCTCTTCATACCATACCGAGTCAGGCCAGTGCCAGCCTGCAAGCAACTGCCTGATCTGACCCCAGTAGGTTAACGGCTCTCCCTCTGCTCATCACTGTGGTCAATCTGGACTGGCTCCTTAGAGGTTGACAAGTCTAATGTTAGGCTGCTAGTCGAGCCGTATCTATTTAGTTCCATTAGTGAGCCCAGCCTGAGCATGCAGCGCAAATAAAAGGCTATTTGCAGCCATTTGATTAACGTTAAGCTGTCCGCATGTAATGCAATCCAGCTGCCACACTCATGACAGTGCTTTAAAAAACTTTTTTAGCCAGAGAGCTGAGGCAGAGCACCAGTGGGGTTTGAAGGCTTTCTTGCCTGCCTCTTTTCTGTCCCCATTTTCAAAGCTGGGAGGCCTGGCTGCACTCCCATTCACTCTCCCTTCACTAATAAAGAAAGAATGGATTCCCTTTTATAGCTCTATTGAAAGTACACAGAGGCAACATCAGAGATGCTCATGCAAGAGAATGTCATACTGTCTAAGTTTATAGAGAAGTGGAAGTTTGGGCCAAAGGCAACAGGCATTGGCAGTATCATTGTGTAACACAGTTACATTAACGGGCACTTAAAAGGCTATTTCTGGTATAGTGCATTTAAAGGATGATGCAGTTTCAAGTTGGGCATGTTTGAGGGGACTGCAATGCACATACATTTCAACATAAGAGTCATCAAGAAAAGTGTGTCTTCCTACAACACTGAGGCAGTGTAAATGCCTGAGGCCACAGTAGGTCTTTCACAGGTACATTTTATCAGTGAAGCCTCTACTACAACTAAGGGAAGAACTGCAAAATACAATTCCTTAATGGTAACATTAAGTCACACAAAATGCTTCCGTGCCTCAGTGCTTTGTAAACTTTATGTTGTCAGGTCTGTACAGACTTCAAGCAAACATTGACACCTGCCTGCAAAGTGCAAATTCCTGCACCATAGGATGAATAGACCATCTTTCTCTGGTATCAAGAGGCTATGCAGTCAAAGGAAACGGACAACTATAGAACTGACCTTTGACCTCTCCAGATATAGCATGTGGAAAATATTGAATGGAGGTGGTAATCTATGGGATGGGAAGCAAATAGCAAAACTTATAAACAGGTGTAATAGAGAAAATAGAGCCTAAAGGCAATCTTGAGTGTGTAATTCCTGAAAGCAAGTGTGTTTTAACTCATGATCTGTCATCCAATATTGATGTCTTCAACTTTAGAGAACCACTGAAAGGAGTGTTATGTACCGATGCAAAAGAACAGATACAGGATTTTGTCTGACCTACTGCTTCTAACCTAGGATTTAGAAAATATGACAAGTTCACAAATTCAGTCGTCTTAATCTTTACTTTATCACTCCAATCTTACAGCCTAGGTAGAACCACAAAAAGCCTCAACCAGGCTAGCAGCTTACCATACCTATCCTATGGGAAAACCAAGAATAGAACCTCTAAAGCAAGGTTGGGGAAGATGCAGGGCAGAGGGTGGGTTCCAGTTCCAACACCCACATGTTCACAATCCCAACAATACAACCCAGGCCAGAAACACTTCCTGGGGAATTCCAACCAAGTAGGCTATTTTCAGCATGGTTACAAACACAACGTCAGAACCAAAAATATTTCTGATGAGTGATACAAATGCTATACTTGTGTCGACAAATAACTAGATTAATAAGCCGATTTGGGGATGCACAAGGCTTTACAGTCTGAAGAACTCAAGGGACGGTTCAATCATATACAGTAAATATAACATCATTCTATTTCTACGGGTTCAATGACCATCAAATATTAGCAATTAGCCAGAGTATCCGACTCCATAGCCCTTGCCACGGAATCGGAAAGACTTCTCCACTCCCCCCATACAGTTGAACTTGAAGAAAGTTTTACGCCATGATGCTTGAATAATTCCCAGTCTTTTTGTTTCACTGTACAGTAACCATGTTTGGCATAACTGTATGTTCTTTCAAACGTTCAGATCTTTTGAGAACAAACATCTATCATGAGGATGGTGGCGACTTAAACTGTGGTAATGCTCTTGCAAAATGTTTGTTCTCAAAAGATTGAGACATTATGAAGAACAGATTTCCGAAAACAGTGGTTACTGTACAGTGGAAACATAAAGACTGGGAATTATTCAAGTATTGTGGAGTAAAACCTGGTTAAAGTTCAACTGTACAGGGCAAGTGGAGGAGTCTTTTCGACTCAGGGGCAGGACTTTGAGAACATTGCACTCAAATAACCAAGTCTGAAGCAGTGAAAAGGTCTGAAAGAAATCTAAATTAGGTGAAGTGTCAGTCTAAAGGATCACCACAACTCAAACCTGACACACATGTTTGAGAGCTGTCCTCACAGATAGGGCAGCCTCTCAGCAAAGGGCTCACTAGACTGACATGGGGATTAAGGTGAAACAAGCAGACTAACACAAGTGTCAGGTAGTTACACCGCTAAGCAGGGTCATGTGTGGTTTTACGCATGTTAGCCAAGTCTACACTGTGATTGCAATGCTGCGGGCATGTATTGGTAGCAGACACCTGATTATGGTACATTTCTGTCCCAGTGACTAAGAGGCATGAGCCTGGGGAGGCAGGCATGCCAGTGGAGACTCCTGCCAGAGCCACAGTCCAGCAATAGCAGAGGTACTCAGTTGCAACCTCAAACACATTTCTGAGCAGATCCGCTTTCAGCTGGGGTGAGTTCCTTTGGTCTGGGCCGAACCCCTAAAATTAAGAGATGAGGGTGTACTTTGTCAACCTGGATTTGGCCCAAAGGCCAGGGAGGGAACCTTCTTGGGGAAACCATGTAATGGGAAAGTATCATATCCTATGTCCATTTTTACCATAGAAACATTTTCAATAGGCTAATCTTACAACAGGCTGGAGCTCCCACAGTGCCACAATGTGTGACTGGGCTCCCAGGCTCTTTCCCCTTTATTTACAACATGAAAAAGACATTCATAACAGTGTCATATATAAGAACTCTTAATAGCTTCAAATCAGAATGCATGCTTATTTCAAAATGTGTTTTCTAATGGTAGCAAACCAATGCAGGGGGGAAAAGGGTAGATACAAACCAATTAAATCATTTCAATTACTTGAGTGAGAAAAAAGGAACTTCAATCCAAGGCAATTAAAATAATAAACAATGTGAATAACCAATTAGCAGATTCTAGGGTGTGTTAGAAATATTTATATAAATATACATATTTATAGCCCAAGCGGTGTAACAGGTCTCCAGCAGCTCCTAGGAGATACTTGGAAGCTAAATCCAGGTCCAGCCATAATTCAAGTCAGAGAGGAATACATGCACCCTGCCCCATGAGGACCAAATGCACCATACACACATGTAACACCTAAATGGTAGACCTATAGGTTACATCAGGCTACAGGCCTACCATTGGTGTGTAATTAGTAAGGCGATAGCACAAGACCAGACACACCCTCTTAACAGCAAGTATGAGGTAT
Organism: Argentina silus; assembly: GCF_951799395.1. Lineage (NCBI taxonomy): Eukaryota > Metazoa > Chordata > Actinopteri > Argentiniformes > Argentinidae > Argentina > Argentina silus. The sequence goes on along the minus strand of NC_139656.1, from coordinate 13,964,077 downwards.
TACCATCTGGAATGGTTCTCAAAACAGATCCGAAATTTGAAACATATAATTCACAAATGTTTCTTCATGTGAACTAATCTGAACTGTCTCCCTACACAAGCTGAAGATGAAGGCCGATTGTCTCACATTACAGTCAGGATACTACATGGAAAACACTGCAGGGTAGCCATGCTGTATTCAGGAGGCAATTACTGTACCTAGAAAAAGTTTTTTGTTTTTGTTTTTTTCAAGAATGATCTGCACTTCAGATAAATCATCAACTATAGATGGCAGACATCAGGCAGCCACATTTAGATTTGTAATGAAAATGGGAAGGCCTTCTTATTGGACTGAGGTGGAATGAGTATAAAGTAGACAGTATGGGGAATACTAGCCATAACTCCAAATCACATTGTTCTCACGCCACCTTCGGAGGTCCAATGGTTGCTTTTGTTGTGTGCGTTGTCTTTTACAACCGGGTAGGACTATTTTGCGGAGAGTTGTTGCCTATGCTAGCCTGAAAAAAAATGGAACAAAAATAGAATTATGTTTTTTTGGAGCTCCGCCCAGGCAAGGTATTTGATTGGTTTGACTTGTTGCAAGGCGTCACTCATTTCTAATGGATCTCCACTCCTTCATAGCTACTTTCTGCAAAGGATTTCCCCAGGTTTTACGAACTATAAAAGCCTGGTCTTAACAAGATGAGGGGAATACTGACTGAGGGCCCGTACAAACACCCAAATTTAAAGTCCAGCCTTTTGATCATATGCATATCATAGTATAGTATTTTATCAGTTGCTGTTGGCAAGCTTGTCCAAAGTTAGTCCAGGGCTGTGACACTTGAATGCTGTTTGTATTGCCTGTGGCTAAATATAACTGTTCATATGAGAATGTGGGTGGGACGGGACAGAACAGAAGTGCACTGGGTCTGTCATACTTTCTCTGTCTGAGTCCAAACTAAGGGTTAAACCCAGACAGGCTGCAGGCCCATGCTTTTCAAAGGAGGCCTGCCACAGTATTGGAATCTTGTGATTTGACTCTTATGTTTAAGGTTACACATGACTAGGCTGGGTCGCACGAGAGTGTGAAATTCTGAGATATTGTTGCAAATGTGCACTAAGAGAGCCATGCCAGGGTCTGCTTTCGGACATCTCCTACTACTGAGGGATTGCATTCATATCACACCTTTCAGCATCAGACCTAAAAGTACATTAGCTACATTCTATGGGAGTATCTCATAAAAACTCACCTCAATGATTTACTGACTTTGTTGAAAACTATTCTCTGCAGCACAGTCTCTCATTAAACACATCATCCAAGCCCCAAGGGAGATGTTTCTGTCAATCTCCCAGTGTCTCACCTCCAGCCAGCAGGCCTGGGTACCTCCTCTCCCCCGGAGCAGAGACACCTGCCTGGGCATGGAAGTAGTGCTTGCTCCCATTCCCTGGTCCAGGGTGTTTACATTGCACATCCTGTGAATATGACAGTGGCATGGCAGAGTCAACCTCAACCGCTCATTACTTTCTCTCTCTGGCCTGTGGTGACAGCGCAGACCTCTCCAAGCAGAACACAGACTGGATCAATAAATTAGCCCAGCTCTCCTGATTAACTCATGCACAGCCAAAAGCTATTGGCCTCAGAGGTTTTAATGAGCCATAAACACTTGGCCTGTGAAGCCCCTATTGCTGTTCCTTTGAGACTCACAAAGCAGTTGAGTCTAGTTTAATATGCGATACTACAATGTATCCGATGTCAACATTATGCAGGAGAAACACAGGATACTAAATGCATGTCAATCACATTGGCAGTATGATTGGACAGTCTGTCAATGCCAGAATGTGCACATAGCCTACAATAATACTGCCATATTGCCATACAATATGCCTACATACAAAGCTGTTATACATCCCCCTATGGATTCATTTTAAACTTCTGCTACTAATGGGATGAATGCATACTTAATGTGAAATAAATGGCGCATTCAAGAGCCATTCATGGAAAATAGGCCAGCTTTACTTCTACAGAGTCACACAGCAGTTTCATAAATAGCTCAATTGTGATTCTAAATACTGTCTCTCTTCATGCCACTGATCTCAGCACTGATAATTTGACAAGTAAGCCCATTGAAACGGTAAGCATATTTGTCAATCATGCTGCTGAAAAATGTAAGCTCAAACTGTTAATAACATAATGGTTCAAAACACACATTTCAAAAAGGTCAAAGTATTTGCTAATACCATTTTAAATTTAAATTTAAAAGTAAGTTTAACAATGATGAAGGTTTTTGCTTGTGACAGACCTGCATTCTAAGCATCTGCAAAAACGTTTAAACATTGCTTATGGAGTAGCCACCTGAATAACACCAACACTTTCTTTCTACAGAACATTTTTTGAATAATATCTTGACAGTCATGTTGACTTGACGTTAAATTTTCTAATGCTAGTCCGTGTTTGTGTATGTGTAGGAGGTAGTTTGGTGAACAATAAATTATGTGGGGAAGAGTGCATTGACTGAAAATACTCCAGAACAGGTTCCAGAACAGAGCAGCCTTGCTTGAGGCATTACATACCCAGTACATCCTATAAGGCCATGTGTCTTTTTCTGACACACCTAGGACTTAGCAGGGGAGACTTCCTGACGATTTACTTTTGTTCCTAAAACTGCAAAAAAATAAGAAAAAAAGAACTCGCACAGCAAACATTTCAAGCACACCTCTCACTCCCTCATAACAGTGTGCCTCCTAATCAGCTCTGAAACATCCAGTCCTCCAATGTGCAGTCAACCTCTTACACATGACTAAGTCTGACTTTGCCTTGCTTGATCCTAAAGCACAGCAATGAAATAACAATACAATCGATTAAAATATCATGAAGACATTCAAATATACACTCATTGTAATAATCATGAAGAAACGCAATATGGCTCACACTAAAATGAATACAGCATTAGAATCCTCATTATGGTTGACCCCAGACTGACTTCAGACTCATATATTGTGCCATAAATCATACGATAATCACCACTTCAGTTATCCTAGTCTTAGAATACACGACCACAGTGGTTCAATGCAAGGGGTGTGGCACGACTATGCGCTGCAAGTGCGCAAAGCATCATGAAATCACAATGTAACAGTACATCAGTAAATAGAATTCCATAGTCAACAACCCGCTACAATGTATCCGAAACATTCCTGATTAGGCTACATTGTTGCATTGCAGTTCCAATAGTGTGTGCATGTAGCGAGCAGCAACACACGTGTAGACCACAGTAGGGTGTGTGGTTTGCGTCATCATTCGACGATATTGAGTCGTAGTATCTTGATGTTGCTGAATATCTGCTTGTTTGAAAATGTTTGAAATTTACAATCTCTGATTGTGTCTATGCAAACAATGCAGAGATGTTTTTCTGTAATTATTTGACAACAATCTTCAATTGATCGTTTAACATTTAATCATTTGTAAATAATTTGATTTGAGTTTGTGCAAGCTACAACACCAAACAGCAATCAATCCACAATGCGAAGCTTCTGCATGCATGGGGACGCTGCTTGGATACGTTTAATAAAACAATCAAAGCAGGCTTCTTATATGATATAGGCTAATTGTTCAACAAACAGAATGTTAGAAATAGTTTTACATAGATCTACAAAGTGTGTCACGTTACAGTAAACTAATGGTAGCGGCTACCATAATATGGCGGCTTGTAATTTCGCCCCTCCATGCAGTTACAATGGTATAATCTACCCCAGCTGGATAGAATAATTTCTAATGAGAGAGTAGCAATAAAGTAAAATGTAACAGTGAATCAACTCTGCAATGTTGAAGGATTTGAAATGTGGTGTTTTTACTACGTTCACAATTCTACAATTGACTAATTAGCAGAAGGACCCTGAAAGACGAGCATGCACAGGCGCTTGAGCTACTCGACAAATGCAAGTGGTCATTGTTAAATGTAGAGAAATTAAGTCTCAGCCACTTAAAATATTATTTGACAGTACAATGAGATCTGTGCGAAATTCCTAAAAAGGCAACACTCAGTGTCTCGCAGAAATACCCATTCCGAGAAAAGAAAGTCGCTCGGGTTGAGATCAGAGCAAGACATAGGGTTAGAATTGCCATGCAAAAATGAAATGATAGACAGGTCTAGAAATTATGAGAAATCGTACTTGCAGTTAACTCTCTAAAACATGATAAAATCCTTTCTTACTGTCAGTTTTGCAATAATCACATTAAAGTCTCAATATCAATAAAGCCTTGGTCAGGGAGAAGGTCACATTTCGACGCCTAGATGTAGAGGGGACTGGACAACAGAATACGTCAGTTATAAATAGCAAGCCTACCTGCGAATCTTCTACTGTTTCATTGCAAGTAGTCAGCCTTTTGATGCACATTTGCAAGCAGCCCTGCCTCTCTGGAATAAGAAAAAAAAAAAACTCCTCGTTGGATAAATCTCCAAGTGGCCAAATAGTGAAATCGGCGTTGTGTGGGAGGGGAGGCGGAGTAGAGGAAACGCGTCATAACCGAGAGACTTTTTCAGTGCTCTGTAGTCCAGTGGACACGAGTAAAAGACACATGAATCCACAATTGCGACTACAATTAATGGGATACTTAAATACTATATTTAAGACAAGTCAGAAACTCGGAAATACGAGCTTCGAGTGGGAAAAATCTATTTGAACGGCCGTCCAACTCGTAATTACGAAGTGGGAAACTCGGGGATCATCCTAGAGCTCCAAGATTCCGACCTGTAATTCTCTGACGTCATGTCTACAGGAAAGTTGTTTGGAGTTTTAGACATCTAACTAGAAAAAGATTGATGTGAATAGTTTACAAGTTGTAGGAGTAGTAGATGGAAGAATTGGAATAATAATAAAAGAGTTCCAGAAGACACTTTGGGGGCTTGCAAAGTCTTATTTTGGTAGTGGAAAAGGTTTAAGATGTGATAGATTTGCTGGGTAGTTGAAAGAAAGTGAGATTGTCTTATTATGATAGCAGATAAAGATGGTTTAGTTGGTTGGTTGGATAGATAGAATGTTGGATAGATAAGATGAGCCAGTGGAGTGGGTGGAGAGTTGGTTGATGGAGTGGTAGAGAGTGGTAGAGTTGGCTGGTTAACCAGATGAGAGTTTTTGGAGTTACAAAAAGCTTAATAGTTTAAAAAGGTTTAATTTGTATAAAAAAACTTTTTATCAGGGTTTATGAAGATTTTCTGGATAGTTGAAAGAAATGGTTTTCTGGGTATTGAGAGGTTAGTTGAGGTTAGTTGACTGGATGGATGAATGGATAGATGAAAGAGAGGATGGATAGATGAGAGAAGGGATGTATAGAAAGATCAAAACAATTAAGAGGTTAATCCTCATGGCTTACACTAAGTGAAGTAGTAGTGACTGGTGAAAGGATGATGGCTAGGTAGTTGAAAGGTTAGATAGATATATGGTTGGAATGATACATCGTATGTTAGGTCATAGATAGAATGTTAGATAGATAGATAGATAGATAGATAGGATGAGCCAGCAGTAGCTCAGTGTAGTGAGTAGAGGGTTGGTTGTCTGAGTGGTTGAGAGTGGTAGGTTAACCGGATGAGAGTTTTTGGAGTTAAAAAAAGCTTAAAAGTGTAATAGGTTTTATTAGAGTTAATGAAAGAAAGTGAGAACGGTTGGTTAGGTTAAAGAGAGGATGGATAGATGAGAGAGGAGAGGTATAGAAAGATCAAAACAATCCAGTGTGGGTTATACTGAGTGAAGTAGTAGTGACTGGTGAAAGGAAGGAAGGATGATGCTAGGTAGTGGAAGGTTCAGATAGATATAAGGTTGGAAAGATAGAAGTAGATAGATAGTCTGTTAGAAGGTCATAGATAGATAGATAGATAGATAGATAGAATGAGCATGGGGTAGTTCAGTGGAGTGGGTAGAGGGTTGAGAGTGGTATAGTTGGTTGGTTAATTGGTTGATAGTGGCTTCAGTGGGGTAGCAAAGAGAGTGCATTGTTGTGTAATCATTCTAAGAATGTGTTCTGCAGGTTTCTGTGGTTTTTATTTAAGAGTCCTGAAAGTTTCATGACAGTTTCAGCTCACAGAATGTTGGCCTAAATCAACATTCCACCATGTGAACCAGATTAGAGTCTTTGAAATTACAAAAAACGTAATAGTTTAAAAAGCTCAACAGGTATCAAAGAGCTTTTATCAGAGATCCTTTGGAGTTTTTGGCACATTTTACAGTTGAAATAGTGTTAATAGCTTAAACGGTGTAAGATAAGATCGGCAGTGGTTAAAAAATTGCATCTTTTGGTTTCCATAGACCTCCATGTTAAAAAGTGCACATTCAAGTTTGTAATGTTTAAAAGGTTTAATAGGTATCAATAGGTATCAAAAATCAAAAGCCATAGCAACGCAAGTTAGATATCTCTGCACGTTTTAAAGATGGATTGGGGTGAATCACTTAAACGTTGTAGGAGGAGTAGCAGGTGGCAGAATTGGAATAATAATAATAATAAGTATGTAGAAGAACAATAGTTGGACTTGCTGAAGTAAGCCCACCTAATAATAATAAGTATGTCGAAGAACAATAGTTGAAGCAATTACTTGAATGATCCGAACTCGGAGGTCCGACATCATAGGTGAGAATTCTGAATTGGTCATCAATGCACTATGAGTGCAGCCTGAATTCATGACTGCAGCATTTGCCGGAATGCCCTTATCATTTCTACTATGAAATGTAATGTCATTTGTCCTCTATGACCTACTATTGTGCTACATCACCTGAACTGTGAGCAAGGTTGGGCTCTCTTTTGCCTAGTACCTGTATGCTTACCAATCCTGACTGTAAAGGGTTTTCTTCTACGGCAGAAACAGTGCAAAACTTGGCCCTTGTTGTCAGGGCAGAGTGTAGAGGAATTTGAAATTAAGACAAGCTAAGGCGCTGATCCACAGGTGAGCTGCAGACAGATATATAAGCATAACAACATTCCAGAAATCCTAATGAGAACACATAGATACTGTCCGTTCAGTTTACACTGCTGCCCATCTTTAGCCCGAGGTCTCATGTGTGATCCAAACATTTACTACCCCACCACTGCATAATTTCCTGTCTTTTACTTAGTGAATCACCTTTATTGTTAAAAGGCCTGTGAATTAACTGCATTTTAATTGGTATTATGGAGCAAGAAGCTGCTAATCGTCAATCCTAAAAAAGCATAATACACTCTTATGACACTATAGTGATTAATAATGCATCTTTCAATTAGGGCTGTAAAGTGTATTACATTAATCTGGCTGATTAATCAACTAATGCTTTAGTTGAGAACTCATTTTAGAAATATGTTTTTTATTTCTATATATCAGACCAAGCACAAGAAGTTAAAGGTAAAATGAGTGACATCTAGCCACCTAAACAAGCTCGGCTTAAGCAATTAGCAGCCATTTGTCTTCATCTATGAGAATGGGAATGGCAATTCGCACGATTGATTTGAAGGCCATCCTGAATTGTTAACTTCTAAAGTACTCTATTACTCATTGTAGGATCACTTTGTTATCTTGACATTTTAGAAAATCTAGGACTATCATAATTGCAAGGTGAAAAATGTAACTGACTGACAGCCCTACTTTAACTCTAAATAATAAACTGATTAAGAAGAATATGTGTAGAACACATTGTGTGCTATGTGATTTTGCAAAATTCCCTTGTTTGTACTGTCATCAAATACTGAGAGATCTCATATTATATTTGGATTACTTGGAAATGTGAGGAGACACCATAGTCATGTTTGCATTCTATAAATATATATACAGTTAGGTCCAGAAATATTTGGACAGTGACACAATTTTCATAATTTTGGCTCTCTTCGCCACCACAATGGATTTGAAATGAAACAATCGAGATGCAATTGAAGTGCAGTCTTTCAGCTTTAATTCAAGGGGTTGAACAAATATATCGTATGAAACATTTAGGAATTGCAACCATTTTTATACACAGTCCCCCTTATGAATGGTTTGCACCTTGTGGTGAACCCTCTGCATTTGCTCTTATGAAGTCTTCTCTTTATTGTAAATTGGGTAATGACATGCCTACCTCCTGGAGAGTGTTCTTCACTTGGCTGGATGTTGTGAAAGGGTTTTTCTTTACCATGTGAAGGATCCTGCGATCATCCACCATTGTTGTCTTCCGTGGACATCCAGGCCTTTTTGTGTTGCCGAGCTCACCAGTGCATTCTTTTTTTCTCCGAATGTACCAAACTGTTGATTTGACCACTCCTAATATTGCCGTTATCTCTCTGATGGATTTTTTTTGTTTTTGCAGCCTAAGGATGGCCTGTTTCACTTGCATTGAGAGCTCCTTTGACGCATGTTGTGAGTTCACAGCAAAAGCTTCCAAATGCAAATGCCACACTTGGAATCAACTCAGACCTTTTACCTGCTTAATTGATAAAGAAATAACGAAGGAATAGCCCACACATGTCCATGAAACAGCTTTTGAGTCAATTGTCTAATTACTTTTGGTCCCTTGAAAAAGAGGGGGCTACATATAAAAGAGCTGTAATTCCTAAACCCTTCCTCCAATTTGGATGTGAATACCCTCAAATTAAAGCTGAGAATCCTCACTTTAAGCCCATATTCATATATAACTGTAACTTGAATATGTTTTGGTAAACAGCCAAAATAATAAAAATTGTCCAAATATATATGGACCAACTGTATGTCCTACCGTGTGTGTGTTTTAACACGATATGTGAGAACATCTATAGCAGGCCAATTGACATAATATGAGGGTTTTAAGAAAACCATTACCCTTTGAAACAAGGTCTCACTTAAGAGATTTCCTTCACTATGACACAGTCATGTTGAAACGTATGTGGCTTTGTTTGAATAAGTAGCCACACACAGATACTTTCAAGTAGATCTACCCAGGTCTGTCAGCACTGTCAGCAGCATCAATGGGATATACTTCAAGGTTAGGCCCTTATCCGACAACAGATTAATGTTGCTACTTTGTGATAATGTGCCTCTGTATTACTGACTTTACTAGTTATTGTATCCTGTGTAACACCATACATTTGATGCAGTAGTGTAGTGCACTCTGGCATCACTGCTATTTGCAATTCTATAATGCACATGCTGCCACCTTGTGGTTAAATGTCAGACATGAGCAACTTACCTGCTGCATGTAAATGTTAAAAGCATGATTCTATCATGAAATACACTTCATTTTGGGGAATAAATACCGGTACGCAATACATTACGTGGCTGATAAGAAATTGTCAAATAAAACACTGACTATGCTCAGCCTCACAGAGATGGGGTATCACAAATATAGTCTCGCGTAACCATACCTCCAAATCGCGTAGTTCTCACGCGTCCTTTGGAGGTCTGGAGAATTTTAGTTTAGCCGATCAGCTTGGATTGAACCTGGACGGAGCGATGGATGTTACTTCCAAGAACCCTCGCCCACATACCCGTAGATGATTGGTTGTTGTTATGCGACTCGTAGCCTCGTCCCCAGGCTTTTGCGCAGTGTATGAACCTGGAATAACAACGACTCAAACCCGGCCTTAGTGGGAGTGAATTTACTGCGTAAAGTATTTGTTATTATTTGATTTCAGCGAATCACACAGATGCAAGGCGTAGCTTCGTGACGTGTGATGCGCAAGCACTGGGGGAAAGTGCTAAAATAAAACCAATGGCTATGCGCCGTCGGTTTTCGACAGTCTTTCTATTCGCTTAATTAAGGCCGAGTTTGGCGCGTTGGTCCACCAGACCGTTCATGCATTTGGGCGGAAGTGTCTGGGAACGAGACTATGTGCGTCGTCTTGACTATTTTCTGACTGGGTAGGACTATTTAATAAAATGGAAGAAAACCTGAAGGAAAAACGTAATTCTGTTTCGCCAGAAGTGTGCACAAAATGTAGTCGATGAAGGCATTAGGTATTTGATTGGTTTGACGTGTAGTGAGGCGCCACTAATTTCAAACGGGTTTCCACCCCTTTGTAGCTACTTTCTGCAAAGGATTTTACCAGTTCGGAAAGCCTGGTCTCAACGAGGTTATCACAAATGCAATAGTTACGTAGCATATCAATCACATTGAGGACTTTAAGAGATGACTGCTTATGTAAGATAGATGCAAGCCATCAGACAAATGCCCATTGACATGTCTACTTCTCCTTTACCTCTGCTTCAAACCTTGTATCTCATTCTATGACATTATTTACAAAAATATAGGATTTGCTTATGAGTAAATAAGGCGCTGAACAACAGTAGAAATCAAATTAAGTATTTTACTGTGGAGTGTGACAACATAACAAACATTGCCATCTCTTGTGAACACAGAAGTGATCAAACTGAAGTTACAAGTTTATCTCTGATAGTCTTTGTTATTGACTGATAACAAAGGTTATTCTTCTTCCTCTGGCTCCACTGTCTTGGGGTCTGGCTTGTGAATAGCAGACTCCATGCCTGGGAGGCTGGTTCTCCTTCTGGCTGCCGTCTCAATCTTCTGCACCAGCTCTACATCCCAGGGGTGTGTGACAAAACTGAGCACCTCCCCGTCCTCCACGCCCCCTGCCCTCCCCACTCGCCCAACCCTGTGGATGTAGTCTGTGTGGGACTCTGGGAAATCATAATTGACCACTAGATGGACCTTTTGTGTGTCCAGTCCCCGGGACGCAATGTCAGTGCAGATCAGCACGTCCACCTGCCCTTTCTGGAAGGAGCGGAAGATCCCAGCCCTTAGAGCAGCAGGCATCTCCCCCTGCAGACGGACGTGGCGTACCCCCATCTCTTCCAGGGAGTAGCCCAGCCAGTTGACGGTGGAGGCCCTGTTGCAGAAGATCAGCACCCCCACCCCATCCTGCCCTGCCACCTTCAGAGCCTGGAGGAGCTCCAGCAGCTTGTCAGCTCCCCTCACTTTCAGGAAGGTCTGCTTCACGTGGGGCATGAGAAAGTGCAGCATCTTGCTCTTTATGGTCACCATGCTGCCCAGGTCAGTCACCTGACTGAGCACCTCTCCCACCCCCCCCGGGAAAGTGGCCCCCACCACCACCAGCTGGGCTCTGCTGTTTGGGCCCTGTGTCTCTGAGGGCTTGCTGGCCACCCGGGTCTTGGTCAGGATATTCTCCAGCATACCTGAGAAGCTTGGGTCAAACATGGTGTCAGCCTCATCCACCACAAAGAAGCTCAGTTCACCCAGGTCCAGGTAGCGCCTCCGCAGAGCTTTGACGAGCGCACCAGGAGTAGCCACCAAAACATCTGGAGGGCCCTTGGAGAAGGCAAGCTTGATGTTGCCCATACCCCTCCCGCCGCCCACAGTCTTTACCATCATGCCAAACGCAGTACACAGGGTCCTGGCCACAGCTGACACCTGGTCAGCTAGTTCTCTGGAGGGCACGAGAACCACAGAGCGAGTCTTGGGTGTGGTCTCAATACAGTCCTCCTCTGCTGCCTTATCTGCCTGGAGTCTGTGAATAATGGGCAGCATGTAGCTCAGTGTTTTTCCACTCCCAGTCTCAGCAGCGCATAGAACGTTGTGGCCACTCAAAATCTTGGGGATGGTTAGAAGTTGTACTGTTGTAGGGTGGATTATGCTGTTGTTGCCCAAAGCCTCCACCAACTCTGGGCAGAGGTGGAGGCTGCGAAATGTCACAGATTTTCTCTTCTCTTTGTCCTCACTTTTCTCCCGGTGGCCTTCAATAACAAAAGGTGGTACACTTTGGGTGTTGTTAATAGTGAAGTAGTCACCAAATGATTTGTTATGTTTCCATCCTTTGGAAGAAAGACTGGGTTGCTCAAATTTCCCAAGTGTGTAGCCCGTAGACTGGTTCAGCTGAGGGTTCTTGCTCCTGATCAGGAGCTTGCCAGGCCTGATGGTGTTGATTTTGTTCTTGCCTCTCACCTGCTTCACATTTTCAACATGCTCCTGCATGTGTCTAGGGATACGGATTACCACCGGTTGTGTGGTGTTTGACGTTTGACAACCACGGGCTGAACCGACAGTACGATGGACATGAAAACATGCTGCTGCTCCGAGAAGATCGGACAAGTACATGTGCTGTGATAAATATGATCTTGAAGCACACAACCCTACGTAGCCGACCTTCACAGACTGCATTCTGATTCTCTTGTTTGCTACGTATCAACTATCAGCAAGTATACGTCCTCACAAATGAGAAAACGCTCTATATAGCATGTTAATGGAAACTGGCAATATATCAGCGTCGCAGAGAACTAGATACATTCTACCACAGTATACGTTTCGCCAGACTACCTCTTGTATATCATTTTCACCCATGCCTCGACGACGACTGAAGATGACGTTGAGTAGTCGTCGCAGTAGATGACGTATTGCAACTGTAGAATTGGAATAAGTAGAACTGTCAAATAGAATGGTTACATTATAGATCAGCTATGGATTTTCCCCAGTCATGTGCACTTAGGACTTTATTTAAAATATTAGATATTGATGCCAATTTACCTTCTTTCAGCTAAGGTATGCTGTTCATTTAAGATGCGATTTTCTTTTTCTTTTTCTTTGTTTTTTGAAGTAAATCTGTCAAATAAGTAAAATGTAAATGAAACACACAGCTCTCACACAACTTTCCACTGTGAAATATGTTCTATCAGACATTATGGGTGAAACCTGCAGTTTTCTTGAGACATGTGTGCTCTATAACTGCGTGCTCTGACCTGAGCAGTGCCTTGCTTGCCTGATACCCATCTCCTAATTATCCTGACATAACAAGGGCTAATGGGCATCTCTCCACAGCAATGTCACAGTAATGCCCTCCCGGCCACTGTACTCATTGATATCAGATTCTGGCATAGGTCATAGTGGGAAAGAGCACTGTCATTGACACAACACTCACTGTCAATAGCTGTCCATTTCACTTCAATTCACTAGACCCCAGGGTTTAATCTGAAGGCCCCAGGGAGATCCACTGAGTCGACAGCATTGTATACAGCCTTCTATCTAATTGGATTTGAAGGTACGAGCCTGGGAGGTTTGACTGTCCTGTAATTAGATTTTTTGGAATGTCTAGTTATTTGAATATTACAGCCATGGCAAATACATTATTCTTATTCTTGTCAGCAAGATTGTGAAATTCTGAGAATGTATTGGTGTAGCCAATCTCCCAGCAGAGGGCACTCTCTTTAGAGCAGACTAACTCCCCCCAATTGTCAAGATGAAAGTTAGGGAGAGGGAACAACCAATATATCATGAATGGGCTCCCAGCATCAGTTACCCATTCCTAAGATAGCATGTGATCTCTCCACTTCATTAATCAACACTGAGCTGTCACATGTATTGATCAATCATCAGGCACAGATCCCATGTGCTGAACGAACCGGCTAACCGATTGATTTACTGTGGCTTCAGAACATCACACATACACTCTCAGTAATAGGGTGTTTCTGTCACGTGTTGAGTGAAGTATTGGGCCTGTCTGCACCGTAGGTACTGTGAGGACTTTTGTTCTAGCACGGCACTGCTCTCTTTATCACTAGAATCACAGAAGAAAACAGCTCCACAGGGTTTTAATGGCACAAACAAGAACAGACTTCAATGCTTGATGCACTTTCCATCGATGGAAAGGACAGGGTCTTGTGCTAATCAGCATGTTAATATTTGAAGGCCCAAATGGATAATTGAAAGGCTGATATATCAAATCTTCATACATATTTCAGTGTAGAGGTAGATGGCAAATAGAGATATGGCATGTATGGATGGATGGATCGATGGATGGATACATGCATGACATGAATCTTGCATTATAAGGTGTGCTTTTCTGTGAAACAGTAACAAGAGATTAATTCCAGAATAATCAGCATTGCTCCCACACCTGATTCATTTACAAAGAGAAAAACACAAAGAAATAGTTGGACATTTTCCTTTTTATTGATACACTACTAAAAGAGCCTACTATGCAAGGTATTCCCTTTGAATAATTTCAAAAAGCACTGCAGTCTTAAAAATTACAAAATGTTAAAATACAAAATGTACATAAAATGACAATACAAGGCTCCGTAAACATCAGCTAAACCTGCATTTCCCTTTTATTTTACAAAACATTATTATTATTATTATTATTATTTTACACACATATATCTATAATAGATATATATATTATAGATATATATGTCCCCAACCTTTAGGAATGACATCCATTTCAAAGTATCAAAAATAGAGTTCTAAAGTCTGTGTTGCTTTACCAGTATGTAAAATAGGAACATATTGTTCAGTCTTTGGTTTAGCAGAGAGGACGGCAGAGTGCGCTTACTGTGAATGCTGGTCTTGTTTCTGACTCCGAGGGTCTCACCCCAGAACCAGCCACCTATCTAACGTCCTGTCCAAAATTAGTCTCTCAAGTTATTTCTAAATTAACCCCAAAAAGCATACAGACAACCTGTAATTGGTATTCAAAACATTAAGGCATTCCTACAGTTTAAATAATCAAATAGACAACATCATCCCCCATTTGAAAGGGTTTAAATATCATGTTATGTTGCTGTTGTGGTTTGCATAGCCTAATGCATCCGTGTGCTTTTAGATTATTGAAATTCTAACAGTACTTTCAAAACGCTTATCTACAGTTTATTGGTACAAACACACACATACACACACACACTCTCACACATTATTCTATTAAGACGCTTGCACTGTGTCCTTTACAAGGCAGATTCACAGACTTTTCTCTTATGCAGGAATAAGAATTATTGTGTGCTACTCTATGGTAATAAAACCAAGCATGTACAGCAACTACATCTATAGGCATCAAGGTTTTCTTTTTTTCTTTTTCTGTTTTAAAAGGCATCAGGCAGATTTTTAGTGCATAGCAGAATTATTTTCATTCCCACTTGGACATGACTGACAGTTGTCATTAACACCTCCTTAGAAAACAAACGTACATGCAAGAGTTTCATTGTGAAATCAAAGAGAACACGTTAAGGCAAAAAGCCAATGCAATTCTTCATAGAGTTGTTTCTACCAGATAAACACATCTTTTGTACAGAGTAACTGTTACACTGCTACACATCCATCCGGCATTCAGAATCAGGCTCCCTGCACATCCTTCTGATGACGTTTGAGTTGAACAGGTCACTTTTAAAAACACTCAGCTTTTTGTCATTTTCTTTGGACTGTTTAGTCTTATTTCTCAGGCAACCCTTTTTCTTTTTTTTTTTTTATTATTGCTTTTAGTATTCCATACATCCACTCTATGTCTCCCAAAAAGGGCAATTTCAGCTGATTAATACGTATTTTAGTGCAGATAGCATTTTGTCAACAAAAAAACAAAATGCTAATATCAAACAGTTTGAATATTATAGATGATACTAAACTACAAAATGAGCAGTGATTGTCATGGTGCGTAAATACAGAGGGATGTGGAAGAACCAACCATATTCAAGACAGGGATTGTTCTTTGAACTAACATGGACCTAACCGTGTTCATCAGGGGGACACTACACATAAATAGAGAATATATTTATAGGCCTTTCTAGAAAATACTTTTACAACAGTTTAAATCTGCACAGATTTAAATGTGTTATTATCATCATATTTCCAATATCATGTGGACTGAAGCTGCTATACCTGCAGGTATGGTGGTTGTTACGGAGTGGTAGGCACACAAGGGTCCCTGGACATCAGGAGAGTTATTGCATCATCACAGAGCTCAGAGGAACTCAGGTCCATCTCTGTGGGTCATTCAAATGCCATCTTCAACTCCCACACATCTACACACATTTACACACACACACACACACACACACACACACACACACACATAGATATACATATACATATACACACACACACACACACATACATATATATATATATATATGTGTGTGTGTGTGTGTGTGTGTTCTATCCATTGCAAAACCATTATACTTGTTGAAAGCATATCCACTGACCACATCATAAATCCATCTATATAAAAAAAGTCAACCTCATATTCAGCATGAAAGTCAGCTGTGCAAAACACAAACGCTTTTGCTATCATTCAAAGCTGCTAAAAGTTAATAAGGCATTTGTTCAACCTGAAGGGGGGGGGGGGCATTAATATACAGTTATCTACATGGCTGGAAGGTCACTAAAAGTGTGGAATGTTGCATATTACAGATCCAAGTCCAGCACCAGAGAAGGGCTTCCCAGGCACCCAGACACCTGAGGCAGTAGGGATGCGGTAGGGTTGCAAGGCTGTCTGTCTCTACACCCTGTGGTGGGCGCTGTTGATATCACTCAACCACCCAAACTGTGCTGTAGAAAGGTGAACAAGGGCTTAATGCTGGTGAGAGCACACATACCATCATGTACTCAACCTTACTTTATTCTCTGAGAGCATCCTATATATCCTCACTGAGCCTCGTCTAACTACACTCCAGGGCATAGACACCAGTAGAGACTTCACTGTGACATGAAGGGTTGGATTGCATACACCAATCAGACTCCCCTGAGGGAGGGGTGGGCCGGTTCTGCCACATAGTGACTTCTTAGGAACAGAGTTCAGTCTCTTAATCTGTAATCTCACTCTGGGATCTGAGGCCTGAGAACCAACGCTTACTGTACGGAAGCACAAGAGAGAATTGAGCATTGACCTTCTATTGCTGCCGCCCACAGACCCAATAATACTATTACACCCCTGAAGGATGGATGTGTGTATAAAGTTCTACTATTTTGTTATCTGCCACGTGTTTAGGTGCGTCATGTGGGTGGGTGAGTGTATGTGTGTGTTCCTGTGTGTTCTCTGGAGGGGTATCTGGTGGACTCAGAGGTGAAGGAAGCGTTGTGCGTCTCTCTCTCTCGTTGTGCACCTGCCTGGCCCTGTCCTGTCCTATGCTGGGGGGACTGAGGCCTGGTGGAGGTGGTGGTGTAGGGGCTGGTGAGAATGTCGCTAGGCCCAGCCGAAAGTGTGGAGGCCTGGCCGTAGGCGGGGCTACGATTGGCTGTGTGCTGCTGACGGACCGTGGGTGCCAGGGGACTGGGACATGTCTCTGCCGATGATTTCATTCACTGAAACACAAAGAGAAACACAGTCATTTCATCTGAAAATGTTCACATGGTTTAGGCTAAATATTAGCATTTATTTTTTATTTGTTTATGTTTATTGAATTTCATGACATCTATTTATTGGTAATACATTGAAGAGTATTTAAATTATGCCTACAAATGCATACTGAGCTACAGAGAAGGAGGAATTGTGTAGTCCTGTGAGGAGCCAGCAGAGGGTGCTGGCACTGCACTGTTGCACAGAGTGACTGTGGATGTGAGGACAGAACACTCAAACAGTTTGAAAACTAGTCGGCGACAGTTAGAGGGAAAAACTCAATCAGACCAAGACTGGCAGACTCAAAGGTTACACTAACAGGTTTGGGAATGAGCTCATCAACACTGACAACCAGAAAGAGAGGGAAAGCCATTCCATTGTCTGTGCGTAAGACTTAACCTTTGACCACCACCAAGATATTTGAATTTACCACAACACGACTCCTATAAATATCATCCTTCATTTATTTAATGGCTTCAAGCACAAGCTGTCCATAACTTCATTAGGCATTTAATGGCGGCTGAGTACATTTTCTCTGGCCCATTAATGGGTTTTGTGAGTAGAGTGAAGGGGCTGTATAAAACGAATCCATTGTTAAAACATATGTTGTCAACCCCAGAGAGGCACTCAAGCGCAGTGTGGTAATGACTCTGCCAGCCCTGGAAGGCCTAATATTAAATAAATAAGGGGGAGCGGTTGCTTGACACTCAGAGCCGTTTTTTGAGCGCCTCTAACAGAGGGCTGATTGTTGTAGTGGTGCAGTTCGCACTGGGCCCAGCATCTCTCATCAGGTGGCCAGTAAAAGCCACAGCCATAGAGTAAATCAACTTCAAACCCCACATCACCATCAACCAATACTACAGTAACTGCTCTACCTGTGGAACAAAAGAAGGGCGTACGTGCGAGAGAGAGAGAGAGACAGACAGACAGACAGACGTTCACTCTTGGTATTTGTGGAAGAAGTGATTAAAACATTTCCGTAGCTTTTCATTCGAGCTACAGTGGTGTTGGTGTGCTCCTTGATTCCCTTGTGTGGTATAGGTGTAAAATGCCATGATGACAGGTCAGAAACATGAGAGGCAATGAAGACTTATGACACAGTTTGACAGTGAGACAGACAGGCAGACCTGTCTATACTTGATAGTAACAGTAGCAGTGTTACTGTTAGTGAATTCCTCTCACCCTACAACTGGCTATTTGTGCAACTACCTGTACTAGGTTGTGAAATCACACATTCCCCACACTGAGTCTTAAGACAGGAGAGGGTTAAAGGACTTTCAGCATCAGCTTTAAGAAACCCTATTGATAATGAAGATCTGTGTTTGGGTTTCATTGGTTGGTTCTTAGCTGGATTCGAGAATTAAATAAGCAGATCATTGTCTAAGATCTGGAGTACTAGTCTGAAACTGATGCCAAATGCACAGGCATATTCAGGGGTAATAGACTCATACACAGACCATGTGCCGAGGTACTGTGTGACTAACCTACAAGAGTGAAGACATACACACACTCCACCCTCACAACAACTTTACACTATGGTAATTGGACACCTTTGAGGGACCAGTAACAGTCACTCTCCGTCAGATACAACATGTACTAATGTACAGTACAACTTGAACAGAAATAGGCTACTCCAACCAACTAGGTTATCTTGGTCTATAGTCTATATCAATTCCAATTCCATTCTAACAAACCAACACAAAGTCAATGAAATAACATAAAATGAATATAAATAAAAATATATAGTGAGTCTGTTAAAATGAACCCTTTTCATCATACAAAAACATTGCATTTTATTTTGGGACATGATAAGATACAAGATATAAGATACATGTACAATTTTAATTTCATAATTAATTCAAATTCAAAACTTGAGATTCCCTATTCAAGTTTAACTCTTCCTCTCAATTCCTCTCTTCAACTGAATTGCCTACATTATAAAGGACTACCATCTATTAATCTAGAATCATACGTATCTTAAGAACTATCCTAAAAGTGATGTCCATTGTCCAAAATACCCATAAAGTCAAATCAAATACATCTATATTAAATAAACTGTATTACTGAACCCTTCTTTCTATTTCTCCATTTTATTTTACATTAGGCCTAAATAATCTACTAAGCCTACTCTATTAAGCCTACTCTAACTCTATTGAAGTTTGTCCTATGAACGTTGAGTATCATTTTGAATGCAGCTCATTGATGTTCCATGACTGATATAGTGGTGTTTATTTGTGTTTGTTAGTGCAAGGTGATGATGTGAGAGAGATGTTTGTGCCTGGCCACTGTCTCAGATCATCCTGTTCGTGTGGGCGGCTCTTCCTCTCCCATCAGCTATCTTCAAAACTTTCTCAGAGCTTTTTTACTCCACTCAAAACACCAACCTCCAACATAATACTGTATCTACACCCTATCTGCACTGTACTGTACAGGACAACAGTCACAAGACGAAGTGAAAATTTAACACATTTAGCATTACAGTCGTCAGTATGCATTAAATATGTCAGTGCACTCTCATGCACGTCAGTCCTAAAATAATAGACAACAGACAAGTTAAGTGGATGGTGCTGAAGTCATTCAACTAATTTTCTCCTGATTCAATAGCGTGTGTATCAATGGTGCATGAGTCCATGGGCATCTACAAAGACAGGTAACTTTCCACTGTCGGTACACATGCACTATGGAAGATAGCAGGAATATATACATTCTCTAAACAGATCAAGTTATGTCAATTGAGATTTGCGAAAAAGACAGACAGCAAAGGCAAATGCATAAAATGCCAGAAACATCATGAATATTAACCATAGATTGGATCAAGTGCTAGTCTTTTTAAAATAATTTAATTGGTGTCACATCTCAATATGCTAGCAGAACTATGAATGTATTGTATACAGTATTTATAACAGATTGTTTAACATTTTGTACTGACAACTTCAATTCACAAATCAGGCCTTAGAATAAAATGCTCAGTTACAATCAACGTGCCTGTTCTACAGCTGCATTTGCACAAGCTAAATTTGGTCCTCTAAAATAACACAAGATTATTTTGGACATAATAATCATGTGATTCAAAGACACAAACTCTCACACACACAGACAACCAAAACAAGCACACAAACATCTACACCTACACACTCCTCAGAAGATCATGCAAACCCTCACAACCTTTGTTTTCACTTTCCCTCCTAAACTACTACTAAATCAATGACAGGAAACAGCTGCACTGTGTGGAACATACATTGGCAGACTAAATATACTCAACTGATCAAGTATTTGGGCTATGCTTGGCATCATTTTCCTACCTGTACAAAATCTACAAATCTCACATTTATGTCACTTTTCAAGACACTGCATTAAAAACCTGATGATTGGCCACAGCCTGCGACAGTACCACTGGGTTTTAGCTGCTCCCTAGGAGGGAGATCCTCCACAGATGACTGGGGAGGGGGGAGTTCCCTAGGCCAGGGTACTGTTTCTCACACAGTCACCATCACCAAGTCACCACCACCCTCCACTCTCAGTTTTCTCCAGCACAGTGCTCTGCTATTCTTCTCAATATGTGATTCACTAAATACGGGACTTTACCAGCCAACTGGGGTACATGTAGAACTCTGCTTTACTACCATTCGAGCTAGTGTTGCCTCTCAGTGTATCGGGGGCCTGGCTCTCTCCTGGGTTGAGCTAAATGGGGAAACTCACATTAATCACAGTCAAAAGTAGAGCGGAGGGATATTATTACCATTGTCTCATCTGCATTGTGTTTCCTTTCTGGAGCGACTCTTTATTTCCCATCATTGGTATCGATAGTGATTTCTAAGGTCATGTCTAATATCGCTACTTCATGTCTAAAGAGATCTGTTGAAATACACATTGTTATAAGAAACAAAAGTGAAAGACGTACAACAAGTTGTCAGTCAGTATGGAAATTGGGTAATTTACTGTTACCTTCCCTCTGAGTGACAGGCGAAAAAAAAGTTCCCTGACACTGAAGTAGTTACAGAAAAAAACATTACTCCACCGAACCAGCTTATGAAAAAAACATGAAGACTGAGTGATTGCTCTCTCTACCAAATGAAGAAAACATGTTACAATGGAAAACACTTGTGCAAGGGACAGGCAAGATTCAGTTGCCTGAAAATGAGAATGTCAAAAGAACACTTGTTTCCACTAAGGCCCTTGTAATGACATGCACACGTCTTCAGAGAGCCTCTGCTTGAAAAGAAAATGTGAGGCATACATTTGGTTGAATGGATAAGAGCACAGAGTGATTACATTCATTGGAAATAAAGGGTCAGTTACGGAAACTAGCCTATTATTAAAATGTTCCAATGTTGCTAGGCTAACATCTCTGATTCAATCTTATATCTTTGATGTTGCTTGTTCTAGCTCTGTCGTCCTCTAGAATGTCACATTCTACGAGACACGCAGGAAAAAAAGAGAGTGAGTGAGTGAGTGAAAGAGACTGTGCACTAAGTACAGTAGAATCTCATTAAAGCCTCAGTTGAAGTTTTCTTTTTACAGCGAAGTCACTCATCTCTGTGATCATCAGTGAACTTCCCATTTGATCTGCCTATAAGTGTTTCACAAGAGCCAGTCTTTGATCCAGGCTCACAGGAAGCCATCAGATGACCACAAAAATAAGCTTAGAGAGTGGAAGCCTTGGGGAGCCCTGATGGTCGACCAGACCATAATAGCACCACTTTGGGCTTTTTAAATAGGAACATGGCTAACAAGCCCCATGCTGCCTTCCATAGTGACTAAATAAATGGCACCTCTTGCTTTTCAGAGTTGCTTAAAGTGAGAGGGCCTGACTGGAGACAGGTGGGTCACAGAGCTAGTCCCAAAGCCAGAATGGCAACTCCTCTACAAGAGGACTGGTACGTTGGCATCACTTTACTGGAGTGGGGCAGGGTGAGTCATCAGCAGCTCTCTGAGATACTTGACAGACACTCTGTTTTCAATAGCTCTCGGTACACAGCACACTGCATTTAATAGTACACTAGATTTAATAGGGAAATAAAATCAGCAACACCATGCACTGGTTTCCTTTTGTTTCCTCTAGGGGATGTGATTATGCATTATAATAACATGTCGAAAGCTTTCATTTTCTACCAGTAGTAGCAGTGGCTTAGTGAAACATAAATCAACAATGACATTTAAGATTGACAATATAAACCAAAATAATGCCACACAAGATTTTCAGAACGATTTGCAACGTTTGCACATAAACAGCCAACAATATTCAAAACATAAGTGAACTTCCTTTGGAGTATATTCTAGCAACACAAACAACAGTATTCCATTTCCATTTCCTGACCATAAGTCAATATCGCCAAGGGATCTCTCGGTTCTCCCTTCTGCCCAGCATATCGAAGGCGAAACCCACAGAAATGCACATTGGCAAGACCTCAACACCAGAGCCCGATGCTGCCAAGACATCTGCATTACGTTCCTAAGTCCTTAATTGTATGGAAAGATGACACACAAAGCCCGTTTCCACTTGTTTCAGGGCCGGCATGAGTGTTTGTGATTGTATTTAACAAGCTGCAGTTGGTTGAGGCCTGTGTTTTCCTACTGCTGTTGTTTTTTCCTCTGAGGAACGAGGAGTTGTGTTATTAATCTGCCACGCTGGGTTAGAGGCAGCCACAGGCTGGGACGGGACCAAGACACAGAGAAGGGAGTTTCCATTGTGGAGGACAGAGACGACATGGGACGGGACCATGATAGAGAGGCCCGCTTGACCCAACAAGACCAACTCCATCAGCCTGCTTCACTAAAATCGACCAGCACCACATCGTTGCACCTTAGAGGGCGTATAATTGTAGATTTGTTGACAGTTATTTGCATGGTTGTACCATTACTCATTGTTGCTGGTATAGAGTCTAAAACGGAGTGCTGGAATCAGATAGGACAACCTCACTGAGGGGAATGAAGTCTGATACAAGCCCATGACAGTCCAGTGATAAATGTGCTAGTTTCGAGAGCCTTAGTAACAGACCCAGATTAGCCAGTTTTGTAAATGTAGACTTGTGTCTGTTTGTGTAGAGGAGTGCTATTGCATGTAATGCTGTAGTAGGCCTCCTGTATGTCAGGCTGTGCTTGGGATTTAAAATGTGTCAAGTATGTGTATAACTACTATACATGGTGTTGACAATGTGTGGCGCTTTACTTAAGAGTATGTGTGTATATCTGATGTATGTATGTGTGTGTATGTATGTATGTATGTATGTATGTATGTATGTATGTATGTATGTATGTATGTATGTATGTATGTATGTATATGTGTGTGCATGTGGCAGTGCTCTGTGGCAGAGCTGAGCGATAGCAGAATCGTCTCTCACAGGGAGCAGGAGCAGCAGGCCCTGCCTATTATTAACCCAGAATGCCACACTCACGCCGGGAGGCAGCTGTGCACCCGGGCAGGAGAGCAAACAAAAGACGCAGGCGCGCCATGGATGCACGCCGGCCCACCGCTAGCCCGCCATCCGCGCTGGCTGCTCAAACACACGGCTGGCGTGAGCTGATTAATTAGATAAACACATGGGTCGGCACCACAAGTGTTTCAGAGTCTGTCGCCATGACAGCCGTAATCACCCTCGCAGGAGGGTTCGCTCACACAGGCCTCAAGTGTTAACAGAGGAGAGGGGAAAGGGTGACATAGACCTACAGCACACTAATGATGGGTCATGGTGAATATCTACTGACATTAGTTACAGGAGTACATTAACATCCTACTGGAAAACATTAAATTTAAAGGGTCGGAAATCTGCCATCTCTGGCCATCATGGTGAAATTCAGATAACAACAACATCCTCCTTAATAATAATGTAAGCACCCCCAAAATGGACTTGCAGTGTCAGACATTAGCTGTTGCGTTTCTGCATGCATGCACTCTTTAAAAAGAGCCAGCTACCAGAGACAGAAAGAACCTGCTCCCCTAGAACACCCCTGGCAGTAATCATGTTTATATACAAACCGAGTGTCGGGTAGGACACTCCATTTTAGAAAGCCCTTTTTATGGACCAAAACAACATTCATAAATTAAATATTTATTTCAAGGGATCTCGTTCCCTGATCTCGACCTATTAAACATAGTCATTACAACCAACCAAGTGGAAGCTTTTAGAAAGCTTGAATGTTACACACTGGACCTTTAAGAAGCTGAGAGCTAGGTAAGTATAGCCTGTCAGTACAGGTAATGTATATAATTCTAAATTGTAGGCCTATAAAGCTACACCGGCTGAACTTGTCGGTCCATATGTCTGTTAGTCTGTCCCCCCATCCCTTGTGCCACACACCCACGGCCACAAACTCCTGCGTGGCCCCTGCTCTGGCGTACGTCACAGAGGCCATCTGCTAGCTAACCACAGCAGTTTTACACTGTGACGTTGTACACTCGTGCTGACATGAGCCTATGCAGGTTATACAGTACCACCACAATCATTCTAGGGAATTTCTCCAATAAAAATGTACATATCAGGATCCCATTGCTTACCTGCAGGCCTTGCTGTTATATTACTTAACCTGAGACATGCAGACCATATTCACAGAAATACAAATACAACTTCTTGCATTATTAATGAAGTTTGTATAATTATGGGATGTAAATTAGTCTTCCAGACGCACGTGCTGAGCTGTAGTCTGTGGTCTATTTAAGTTGCTGCTCTGACCTCCTAAAATTCAGTTCACTGCTCAGAAATGCTTCATGAGATGCCCTACAGAGCCTGAATGACACAGAAGCTATTTATAACACTCGCTTAGGGGAGTGTATAATCCCGGGTGAACTGTGTCAGTCAAAACTTTTCTCACACTTTTTCTTGATAACACACCGTCTCGGGAAGATTGAAGCAGTTTGAGAGAACACTGAATGTGATTATGTGGGAGTTTGTGTGTGTGTGTGTGTGTGTTTGTGTTTTAGTGCGAGACAGCTACTTTCAGAATAAGTGGGTCTATGAGTGTTTGTGTGAGTAAGAGTGAGCGAAGTGTGTAAAGTGTGTGTAATGTTTGAGAGAACACTGAATATGATTATGTGGGAGTTTGTGTGCGTGTGCGTGTGTTTGAGCGTGTGTCTGTGTCTGTGTGTGTGTGTGTGTGTGTGTGTGTGTGTGTGTGTATACGCATAATTGGTATTATGCTGCTCATGAACTCCCTGGCTGCTGGCCTTTCGCACATGACTTATTGATAATGGGCTCTGTTAATTAGCCTGACCCTTGCTAGCACACAATATGGTCCCTACTGAACCAGCTACTCCGGGCTGTTTATTAACATATGCAAGTTGCCTGCTAATTTGGTATGACCGAGGTTCAGAAAAGCAGTTGTGGTCATGCATGGCAGATGAGAGACTGCACTACACAATAGTAAATGAGGAACAGAGGTTTAGCAACTTGTGCTGAGGTAGGATTTTCAGGCATTTGATGAATAAAAAAAAACTACTTTGTGAGTTAGCTTAGCCATCATCCTCAGGTCAGTTTGTTCTACTTAACAAAGTCAAGTCCTATTGAGCATCCTAATTAGCAAAGCTGGAGCTGCCATTACCCTCTAAACACACACCATGTAATTACTGCAGCACACGACTGTGGTCTCTGTGGTACACAGCGTGACTTTGCTTTCCAAGTAGCCCCAGTGAACCAATATTCCTTAAATGCAAAGGAGCGAAATACAATGTAATTAATCTGCTAGCTGGTGATAAGGACAAGATATTTGTGATGAAGCCTCTAATGTGATAGTCATTAGTCCATTGTGTACTATGATATCTTACACTGCCTGTTCAAATGCTGTATGAAATACAATCGCTATGATGAAGCATCATGTCACGCAGGAGAATTCAGCATCTGGTGGACGGTATCTTTTTACCCTGTTTTATAGGCCTCTCTTATAGCTTATTATGTATTTTCACATGCAACATATGGTACTGTAAATATGCCCTGTTCAAGTAAGAGAGAGATGAAGAGAGTGATTTCGAGAGACTTGGGGACAGAGAGAGGTGTCCTACCATCATCCAGTGTGATGTCCTGCAGACCTATGGAGCGGAAGGTGGGCTCCTTCTCCTCAGGTTCCTGCTTGATGTTCACCCTCTCCCCCTCTGAATGGAAGGGGGCCTGGGAGGCCAGGCTGGGGGCTACGGGGTGCACCAGAGGCCCTGCTGGGGACAGGCTCGCCATGACTGGGCTGCTGGCCTGTGGAGAGTGCTGCCCAGAGCACGCTAGGGGCCCCAGGGGGCTGCCCGAGGTGGGGGAGTGGGAGGTGGGTGACTGGTAGGGCAGTGAGTGTAGCTGAGGGGAGGGTGGCCCAGAGAGGGGCGAGGGCACCATGCGGGCAGGGGCGCTGGAGGGTGTGGGACAGGAGGCAGACCTCTGGCCGGCAGGGTGGTAGCTGCGCATGGCACGCTGCAGCTGGGGGGAAGGTTGTCCCATGGGGTGGGTGGGGGAGGAAACCTGGGCGGGGTTGGGGCAGTGGTAGCCCAGAGAGTGCAGGTGAGGGGAGGAGTGGGCCATGGGCTGGCTGTGGGGGGATGTGGGGTTGGGGCTTGAGGCTGTGGCGGAGGGGGAAGAGCAGGGGGGGTGGTACACCATGCCCAGCCCCATGGGGTTAGAGGCGCTGGGGTCCGGCTGGAAAGGCATTCTTTCGTAGCTCTGGGGGGCGGCAGTGCTTATGGGGAGACTGGGCTGGCCGTTGTATGGCAGGTTGTGGGTGTGGCTGTGGGTGTGGCTGTGCTGCATAGGCTGGTAGGAAGGCCTGGGGGGATGGGTGGGGCCCGGTTGGAAGGTCATGTGGCAGTCGGGGGGCGTGTGGAGGCCACGGCCCTGAAAGTGAGGCAGGTGCTGGAAGGAGGGGGAGCCCATGGGGGGGCAGGCAGGCTGGAGGGGGAGCAGGCCGGGTCCGGGGCCGGGGGCCAGGCCACGGGGAGAGCTGGACAGAAGGCCATCCGGCGGGTGGCCCTGCTCAGGGGAAGGCAGCTGGGTTCGGACCAGGCTGGCAGCATGGGCCAGGGGCATGGACATGGGCATGGGGGGCACAGCGGGGGAGTCCAGCTCTTCTCTAAGCTCCTGCTTCACCAGGACTGGGGAGAGAGAGGGGAAAAGAACACATTCAGTATGAGTTAGCAACATTCACACACTTTGGAATTAGACAACACACACCAAGGGAAGGAGCATTTCTACTGGTATTGATATTTTAAGTATTTAAGTATTTGTTTCTAACCCTAACCCGAACCCATTTGATGCCATAAATACTTCTGCTGAAGGTAATAGCCAGAATGTGGGGATTAATTTCCCACTTAACATCAAATCAGTCTCAAAGAAGGGCTCCATAAGAATAATTTTCCAAATGGCTGAATAAACAGATCTTTGAAACAAACCAGTCTTGAAATGTGTATTTCAATTAAATTAGTGTAAACGAAATATCTGCTACTGAAATAGGGCATCATTCCTTATAGCAGCACACAGCACCATGCATGCCAATCAGTAACCTATTTTCCCAATCTGGTGCTTGTGACTAGAGTTTTATTTTTTTCCCAGCTCTGAATCAGAGGGAGCATATGTTGTCGGTTTGGGTGCCATGTTAACTGTTGTATGGGAAAAGCGGAAAGCCCTCCAGCCCCGCTCAAACCATGAGGACAGACCAGTCTACAGCACAGTCCCTACCTCCCTCCTGGCCTCTCTGAAGACACAAACACAAGAAGGGCTAAACACAGTTGTGTCAGATCAGAGTCAGGAGGAGGGGACTAGAGGACATAGAGGAGTGAGTGATTGAGCACTATTTTTGATAGATGCACTAGTTAAGATAAATACTGAAGAGTCTTCCTTTGGACCCTTTTTCAACTGACGTACATCCAACCATATTTCTAATGGTTATGTTGACAAGTGGTAGGTATAGCAACCATCTATACTTGGCCTGCCATGGCATTCTTATCAGACTTGAAAACAAATGTTCTCTCTCACAGTTCTGTCAGAATTCATCCCTAAACCAGGCCAGGCCACTGCTACCCACGCAGAGGGGTAGAGTGTGATTGGCGGGTATGTGGTGTCCGTGGTAACAATGGTGGTTCCAGCATCCTATCTACACTGACAGAGCACAGCTTCGATTGGCTGTCCTGGCGGGTTAGTGGGGAAAACAGGAAGCTCTTGAGTGGGCGTGCTGCAAATGAAGAGGGTGGGTGGAGGCAGGGTCACATACATACATTCACACAAACATAATGTATAAGCGCACACACACACATACACGCACACACACGCGCAATCCTGTGGTATTGTTTTAGGGCTCTATACATTGCAGAAAACCGCTCACATGTCATTATATTCCGCCAACGCTGTTTTCGGTTTGACTCGCATTGAAAAACAATAACAATATCCAGTAACAAGGCAGTGATTAGACTCAATCAAAAAAATAACAAACTATAGGTTCTAAACATAAAAAACAATCACTTTCTACTCAATGCTGAGAAGACATTTTAAGCAAACCACAAGCCCTACGTGCAGTAAAAAAAGTTTCCTGGAAAGAGCAGATTTGCATACTAAAAATATCATGCAAATTCATGTCTTGATAGGTTGGCAATAGAGTTTAAGAGAGCTTTACATGAACGGTTGGTTGGCAGGTGCATAAGTAACTGTCAAGGAGCCTCTTCTTAACCACAGCAATGCAAACTGTGGGGAAATTCTCAGAAACGGGGTTAGCGAAGCACAACAGAAGGCTCTGCCATGTGTGCTGCTTTCCATGGTTCTGCTTTCACTCAAACTCGCAGTTTTACCCTGAGAGCCTAACAGAGAAGCTAGAGGCAACCCAGAATCTAAAGATGACCTTGTCTCTAAATTCCTGGGAATAAAGCACGATGATTGGTGTAAAGTGACTCCTACCTGACAGGTAAGTGAACCGTTGTGATTGACTCCTTTTCCGTTTCCCGTTGCACACGTAGAACTGCACCTGAACTGCCGAGGTCACTGTCTTACTGTGGTAGGGAGGGACCTCCACCACGATGCTTGACTGTCAACAGGATGGAACACAGTCAACATACAGAGGTCTCCATAAGTGGAAAGAGGAAGCATTTTGTCTTCTTTTAGCTCTATTGTCCAACAGTTTGGATTGAAATCAAATCAAATCATTACTATGATGGTTAAAGTAGAGATTATCAGCTTTAATTCAATGTTTTCTTTTTTCTGATTGGTTTCACCGTTTAGAAATTACAAACCTTTTTAGACACAGTCCCCCTACTTCAGGGCACCAACTTATTGTAAAATTACCACCCTACCATCCGCATAATACGTCACCAGACGAACTACAAGTTATCCTCAAAAAGGATGGTCTTGTTGCAGTTTGCTAAAAAATACCTAAAAAGCCTGCAGAGGTCTGAAAAAAGGTCTTCTGGACAGATAAGACAAATATTATCATGTACCAGAGTGATTGCAAGATTGAAACATGGTGAAAGGGGTGCTATGGTTTGGGCATGTATAGCTACCACAAGAATTAGCTAATTTTTCTTAATTGATGATGTTGCTGGTGACAGCAGCAGCAGAATGTATTCTGAAGTGTACATAAACATCTTGTCTGCTCGAGTACAAGCAAATGCCTCCAAATTCATTGGATGTTGCTTCATCATCATTCAGTAAGACAATGACACCAAACATACTGTCATAGCAACTAAGGAGTTTTCCAAGGTCATAAGATTTGAGGCAAAAAGACCTCAAAACAAACAACTGGAGACAACTTGGAGCCCTGAAATAGTATGTTTAAAAAATGTTGTACTTTCTAAACAGTACCCAATCTGGAAAAAAAACATTTAAGTAAAACTGAGAGTTTGTACTTTGACCATAGTAATTGTTTGATTTCAAATCTAAACTGTTGGAGTATAGAGCTAAAAGGAAACAAAATACTTCATCTTTCCAATACTTATGGAGGGCACTGTAAATGACATAACAGCTAATACAGTACAATAACATCATTGCTAACACAATATATACAGTCTAGGCCTACATAATACAAGAGATAAGCGCAGAGAGAAACAGTAGTCTACTTACTCCTTGACTTTTCTCACGGACGATTTTTGCCTCCACCTCCCACTGTGGTCTTCCATCTAAAGGGGAGGGACAACAACATAAATGGGTAAAACACATCAGACTTCTCTTTGACAGACAAGTACATTAAAGCAAAACCAAAGCAGGCCCATTCGAGTCTTAGCCTGGCTAGAGACCATCCAGAAGGCTCTTCCACTGCTTTTCACATGATGAATCAATGGAATACATCTTAACGATCCCTCCTAAAGACCTCTTCACCCCCACTACCCCCCTGTACAAGTTTCTCTCCTGTTAATTAAAAAAATAAAAAATCCTTCTTCTAGCATTGTGACTGCCTATGGCCCCTGGTCTGAGCATTGATTACTTTATCTTATGATGACTGATGGATAGATGATTCACTTACTTAAACAAATGTATTTGTTGAGAGTCGCTTTGGATAAAGGCGTCTGCTAAATGCCGTAAATGTAAATGAGGCACCCAGAGAGAATCAGCTTACAGACAATCACCATCTCCACTAAAAAGATGGCAGGAGCAGACATATAGTATGTGGCACTGAGGAAAAGTGAATGCCATGTCTTGGACTATACACTCACCGGCCACTTTATTAGGTACACCTGTTCAACTGCTCTGTAACGCAAATATCTAATCAGCCAATCACATGGCAGCAACTCAATGCATTTAGGCATGTAGACATGGTCAAGACGACCTGCTGAAGTTCAAACCAAGCATCAGAATGGGAAAGAAAGGCGATTTAAGTGACTTTGAACGTGGCATGGTTGTTGGTACCAGACGGGCTGGTCTGAGTATTTCAGAAACTGCTGATCTACTGGGATTTTCACGCACAACCATCTCTAGGGTTTAGAGAGAATGGTCTGAAAAAGAGAAAATATCCAGTGAGCGGCAGATCTCTGGGAGAAAATGCCTTGTTGATGCCAGAGGAGAATGGCCAGACTGGTTCGAGATGATAGAAAGGCAACAGTAACTCAAATGACCACTCGGTACATCCAAGGTATGCAGAAGACCATCTCTGAGCGCACAACATGTTGAACCTTGAAGCAGATGGGCTACAAAAGGGATCCAACCCAGTACTAGCAAGGTGTACCTAATAAAGTAGCTGGTGAGTGTATATCAACAATGTGAAAATGAGAGAATAGGTTTATGGTAAATTCATATTATGGTTATGGACTAGAGCATTAAAAAGGCTCATACATGTCAAGACAATAAGATGATAGGAATGGTCATATGCTGTAGTTATTTTGCTGTTGGATGAAAAAAGGAGGATACGTTGAACATCTGAATGCAAAAACCTGATGCCTGATATACTCTCAAGCCACACATAATTATGACGAAGACACAGTATATGCTATGATCATTGCTTAATATTCCAGACCTATCTTGAAATCCGGAGTAATATTTCAGAAGGTATTTCCCTCATCGGGAGTTCTCTTTGTGGTCCATTTCCATGGTTGTGTCAGTGCACACTCTACTCTAGCAGACAGGGGTTAGGAACTACAAAAGCTTCCGAAAGCAGGGAATTTCAATTTGCTTTATGGGACCTGAAACATCCAATGATGTCATTTTTATGGGCCCAGAAACCCTGTGGAGAATATTTTTACAGCTATTAAAAAGTAATCAAAGTCTAAATGTCCTGCTGTTTGTCTTGCCTGGTTAAAATTATGGAGAGACAAGTGGAATAACTGTATTTATTTTAAAATTCCTCCACGAGCTGCCAGATTTCTGGCTAGGAAACATCATATCATTTTCCAGTTTTCCTACTACAGATGTTATTATCTGGCCAGACATATTAGGAAGCCAATCAGAAAAGCAGTTGAGAGAATAATGTCCTGGGGAAACGCTTGCTTGGTGTGGTTAAGAGAAGTCACAATCATCACAACTACATATCAAAGGGGAATTCGGCTACTGCAGTAGCTACTGCAGTCTTTTGCCTTTGTTCTGTGGCAAAAACAACTGTTCCCTGTAGAAATTCATTTGCAAATGTGGCTGTTTCATGCTGCTCACCATGTTGCATATGGGTCGGGTTACATCTCTGCACCTGTTACAGTAGCGAGCTACCTCTCCTGTCAAGCTAAGGGCTTCCCCAAACGCTACCTGCCATATGCTGTACATGCCTGGTAAAGGGCCCCAGTTCCACAAACAGCCTATGTAGGCCTAGTTATTATCCCTGTTATATCTACTCTGCTTTACTCCAGATCCTTACCCATCTAATGGCCAGGAA
The DNA here is from genome assembly GCF_951799395.1 of Argentina silus. NCBI lineage: Eukaryota > Metazoa > Chordata > Actinopteri > Argentiniformes > Argentinidae > Argentina > Argentina silus. The sequence continues at coordinate 13,931,824 of NC_139656.1, read as the reverse complement.
ATAGGTGATTTGCCTGCTCTGATCTCCTGGGAGACAACATCAGTCTGTGTCTCAGTGCATAAGACTCCTCTGTAGAGCCCTGTGGAGGTTCCCTCTCTTGTGAGGGAGCTCCACTTGCGGTCTGTGTCAGACTGCTTTCCGGTAATGAGTGGATGACCTTGGGTGCCTCGCTGACTTCAGCACAATGTATTTCTACAGCACATGTTGACATTCAACATGCAGGAGAGAGGGCCCTCACATGCGCCATAAGAAAACAAGCTCAAACAGGAATCTCATACCACACCCGATGACGGGTGGATCATCCCCACGCCCCGCTTGGAGGGAAAATACACCCATTGTGTTAGATCTACTAAAACAAAAAACAAAAGCTATTCAGTTATAATAACTCTGGGCTTTCAGATCTTTGTATAAGGAAGAAAAAAACCTTGGAGTATTAAATGCAATTCAATTCAACTGACTTCAACCCTGATTTCAACCCTCCAATCCCCGATGTAAACGTCTGTCTTCATCAAGGCTTCAAGTCACACAGTCCATTAAGGGGCCCCTTTCCTCTGTTTGAGGTCCACACTAGTCATATAATCTTTGGTGCTTCCAAATAATGCACTTTTCATATTGCTTCCTTTGGACTCTCTGGACCTTATTTTCCCTCTCGACTGTGATTATGTGAAATCACAGAGCAGGTAATAGTGATTGAAGGCTAAAGGAGGCCAGAGTGGATGTGTTAGTGTTTAATTTGGAGGAAAATACTGCTGTACTGCTCTTGCTTTTCCTAGCAAGGAGGTGAGGAGAAAGTGAACCATAGACCGCACACAGAGGGACCAAGAGCTAGGGTTGGGCGGTATAAATTGTTTCATAACTTTATACCATCCTCAAATTTTACCGGGGTATACGGTATTGCCGCGGAACAAAAAAAAAAAACATCGCGGGGGCCTGGCGGGAGCTGTCTTTGCTCCATATATTTAATCTACATTGAAAAACTGAATTATTTATGTGGTGACTGCTATACTGTATGACATTTAGCCTAAACAATCATTTAAACTTTACATTCCGATCATAGCTTGACAAACTAAACAAAACTGTTGGATAGCACAATATGATTGCTTAATATAAAGCATCACACGCTGCATTCGTAATAATATAACTTGTCTCATGTCCTGTCATATAGCCTATAGGCTATCATTTGTCTATAAAATATTGATTTAGTTACCGTTATGAGACTATGCTCTGGGAGTCCTAATTCCGCTTGCTACTTTTTGAGCTCTCTCTTTCGGGGCCAGCTGTGAGAGAAGGCGGCGGTAATGGCACGGCAGTCTCTGAGGGCCCACTCTGTCCGTTGCCTCTGGTCCTGCACTGCGTTTGTCACCGCCAGATTGAGGTTGTGGCCAAAACAATTGAGCCATGGCCAATTCAGAGCCCTGATGGCGGCTGCAATGTTAGCAGCATTATCAGTTGCTATGGCCGAGAGTTTATTTGCATCTAATTTCCAATCCATAAGTGCTGTGCGGAGTACATCAACGATGTTGATTGTAGTTTCCAGTTGGGTGTGACAAAGTGGAGGGTTAACGACATGTATGGCGTCATGTTAACTGACGACCACATATCTGTCAGCGAATAGGGTCTGAACCTGACAGAACCTGACAGCAGCACTGACAGCAGCACTTGACACAGACAGATATTCCATCCGTGCATCTCAACTTCCCCCCCCCCTCCCTTCCTCAAATCCTCCTCAGTTCAGTCCCTTATCTGCCAAACCTCAACTTCCCCCTATTTTCCTCAAACCAAACCTCATCTTCCACTTCTCATCCTCCAATTAGTCAGTTCCTCGACCAAACTGTTGTTCCTGGAAGCTTAGCAAAATACACAAGATATAGACAACCAATGCTGACAGTGGAGAAACATTGCTCAGTTTTATCATATTCAGAATGGGGAAATTAACAAGTAGAGAACAGTAGAAAGTCACAAGTTGAAGACAGGGGCATTTCTAACCAACTTAGGCCTTGAGCTTGAACCCTATCCATCCCCTCCCAAACCACCAGCCTATACAATACCCACAATAAGCCTGTTTTTCCCCGCTCAACATGACTTCACTGTTGTTCTCTGTTTATGAGAGAAGGTGGAAAAATCTCTGTCATTACTCCTCTCTTCCTCCCTTTATTCCATGCCATTGCTTTCTCCAATCAAGCATGTTCTGCAATAAGCACATGGATTAGTGGGGATGGTGAGGATAATTTACACAAACCAAATCATTATCTCCCAACTTTCTTCCACTCAGAGATTTCCACTCCCCCTATGGGGCCACAAAGACCTGGCCATGGTGGTGTTGCCTCTACCCTCTACTATGGTACTTTCCTATGCCACGCTTCACCTAAAGCTCCTCAAAGAACTACAGAGACATTCCTACAAGTCTATCTTTCTTTCTCCAACTTTTTAGAATGGCTAGTCAGTAACAACAGCCTTGCAGACTCCACCGTGTGCTAACTTGACTCAGTTCCATTCTTTCACAAAGGTACCCTGGGCAGGCACTGACTGGTTCAGCGAATACCACCCATTCAAAGTTTCCACCCTGGGTCCGCCTCTACGAGAGAGAGAGAGAGACAGAGAGAGAGGGGAGGCAGATCTAAAACACAGGTGGTGCTAGAAAACCCTTACTGTCTAACCACTTCAAGCTCAGCCCTCATTGAACAGATATGAGTGAAAACCAATGGCCAAACCTCTGGCCTTTTAGTTGGAGATGGGGGGGCAGATTAATGACGATTCCACAAGTCTCCTCTGTGCCTTACCATACAGTATGTGTTCAAGGAAGGTGTCATGAGATGGTGAGGACCCAAACACTAGCCTGGCATGAGCACTGAGCAGTAAGAGATGCTGGGTCTGATGACCTGTGTGTCAGTAGCAGCGGCAGCCAGCCTGCAGCAGACCGAATCCTGCAGGTCATCTTTCTCTCCACACCTGACAGACTGCATTACTGTGAGCCATAAATCTGCCCTGTGCGAATGAAACCCCTGGGGATCGGGAGCAGCGGGTGCAAGCAATAGTACAGATCTCCCACCGATAATATAAAAGGTCTCCAAGCTAGTTTGAAATGGCATGCTCAAATCATCTCAGTCATGTAACTGAGTCCCATCAGATAATTTGAGATGATTTGGACATGAAGTTTCAAACATTCCAATTTAGGGTCAATTGACTTAGGCTTAAAACATTTTTTTTGCTGTTAGTTATAGTACCCAGATAAACAGAACCAGTGCTGACTGAAGTTTGTTCATGTCCAAAAACTAATTTCTGGGTAAGGAACCCAAAATTTGATTTTGGGTGAACTATCCCTTTAAGGTAAAGCAGAACTAGTGGGAGCCAGGTGCCGTATTGAGTAAGCCATAATATAATCTTTTAGCATGTTGTTGGTGGCCACGTTTAATACATAGGGAGGGGGGGTTTATAAATAGGGAGACTATAGAGAAGGATGATTAATAAGAGGGAGAATCATCACACCTGTGTTAACACCGTAGGCCTACTGACACTCTGCTCTCTCAAAGTGAAATATGTGCCCTTGATACACGGCACTATTAAATTGAAGCAGGATAGCAGGGGGTTTTTACAGTGTTGTGTTGTGGCTTGACAAGACTGCTGAAAATGTTACTAAAATGATGTAGAATTGCATGAAATGTGCTTACAGAAGACCACATTTTTCTGGCTGACATGATGCCATTGACAGTAAGGGAATAGCTTATTGTATCATTTATAGTAACGTAATTAGCCTACACTTGCAATGAATTGTAAGTAATTGTTCTTTTTAATTTATTCTTGCAGCATTGTCAACACAGAATAATAAATATTTGCATTGATTACATTTTGTCATGAGAGATATAGATGATATTGCCTAACATGTATGAGCTATAATGTTGGTCTGGAACAGACTAAAGTCAGGTTTAAATCGACATTGTCTCTATTACACATCTTTGGACTGCACACAAATTTGTCCGGCCTGGCCAAGATTCGAATCCTAGTGCCAGCTCTGATGGATGGTTCTGAGGAATTGTAGACCAGCACTGTTCCGCTATGTGTCTGAAGCAGTGTAGACAAGTCTCTTACCAGAGCCCTTCTCCAGGAAGATGACTTTTGACTCTGGGAAGAAGTTAGAGCCTGTGATGACCATTTCCTCTCCTCCACTGACCAGGCAGCTGGTCAGGCTGGACTTCTCCACCTGAGGCAGCTCCTGGGCTGAGCGCTGGGCTGGGATAGCAAAGACAACCAGAGGCAACATTTACAACTGTGTGACAGTGTAAGTGTGTGTGTGTGTGTGTGTGTGTGTGTGTGGCAGGATTTGGACACTCACAGCACTCAACAGGGATGGAGGATGCCTGTAGAGACAACACCTTCCCGTTAGGCTGGGGGATGTGCACACGGAAAACTACTCGCACACGTGTGTTCTTCCGTCCAATATCTGTCTCCCCCTTCCGCAACTCGATGTCAGAGTTCCGTAGCTTCAGGATGCCTGCACAGTCGATACTGCATGAGGGAGGGTAGAGCTTAGAACCACAGACTATTGGCAATCAGAAGAAATGACCAAGCACAGTTGGGCTGAGAGCCATAGAACAAACCATAGCCCAGTAGTATAATGACTATTGTGAAAACAACAGTGGCAAATTACAAATGATGTAATTGTATGATTTATTGCTTCTGTAAATGTGAAGAGAACAAAAAAAAAAAAGTGAACAGAACAGAACAAATAATTTCCCATAAATTACAATGAAAATGAAACCCGAGCCTTAAAAATATAAACATTACAGGCAACGCAGAATCAAGTATAGAGTATTCGGCTTCATGGGAAACCCTCAGCTTTACTCTCCAGTTTGAATTACACCTCTATAAAATCCCTTGTGGAAGACATTACGACCCTGTATGATCATAAATGTGGTTATTTTTATACTAGAGTGACTTCCACGGTGGTATGCTCATCAGTGAGTAATGTTACGTTGAAGTGGTTATGACACCTACCTGGCGGTCATATTATTTTCAGGAAGGAGAGGAATTTCGAGAACTTTTGTACTGGTGATGATGATTTCCTGGCTGGCCGTAGCAACCGTTTTCCCTGTGATCCTGTGCACCTGGTAGAAGGCATGCGGTCTCAGGTACCGATCATCCGCCGTTCCGATGAACATCTGCAGGTTGACAGACTTCTCACTGTAGCCCATGAGCTGAGACAAGACAGAGAGATAGAGGGGGAATAAAAACAGACATGAGTGCGTGGGTCCATATGAGCAGTACGCACGAAAGGCTCTGCACATTTCCACTGCTCTCCAATGAGGGGAATCTAAATGTCATGGCTGAAACATTCAGATGTTTCTGGCAGGGCCACTGGAGACTCATCTGGAGCGCTCTGGCCTCCAACCAGGTCAACACTGATGTTCTCCACTCATACCCTTATCATACTTTCCCCTTGCTACATGTGCCTTAAGAAGGATCCCGCATGTGCGCAATTACCTACAAAATCCCTTCTGTGAACCATAATCTCGGCCCGGTCTTTCCGAGACAAATCCAAAAGAAGTCGTAGTTACCAAAAAGGCCAAGCCAAAAAAAGAGGAGACACGTTTTCAAAACACGAGAGAAAGAACATGGAGACGGAAAGTGAGTGAGAGAGCAGAGAAAAAAATAAAATAATAATTATATATATATATATATATATATATATATATATATATATATATATATTTGGTGTGCCACAGTATCAAAATAAATAAAATAAAATAAAATAAAAATCTGGCCTGAATTGAGCACTTGCAATAACAAGTCACTGACATGATCTTCAACTCATTCTGTGAGGTCTACCATGTTTTTCAAGTACCTTTTATTGGCGAAGCTGCAGTTTGGATCCAGTACAAAACCTGCCAGCAGAAATGCCAACGCCCCTGATCTAGCTGGTGTGTGCCAGCCTGGCCGGAGCCCGGCGCCTGAGACAGCTGCCCTTGTCATCCCTGGGCCATTCACAAATCCAAATGGCAGCCAGGCAGGTGAAGGGCTCCCTGGGAGAGGGGGGGCTTTCCTCCTCAGAGGGACAGAAACAACACTGGCCACACAATACCACTACTGTTGGAATGTTGTGCTTGGCACGCTCCATGAAGGGAGGATGGCGCATGGTCCGTGAAGGGAGGATGGCACCCTCCCTCTTCCTCCCCAACACCACCACTCCAAGCACAGAAAGAGCAGCCCGATGAGGGTAACAGAGACCGCCCTTTCACTGGCACTCTGGAGACCTAGTCAGCCCTGGTCCAGCTATAACTGCAGGGTGACTACCCCGACCCCTGTGTCTGAATCACACACACACACCAGCATTAATGTTTGGGGAATGAGACATGTGGTAGGAGGAAGGAGTTGGGAGTTGTCAAATGTGGTTCTCGAAAAGCAGCGCAGCCAAAATGGCGAAATTATGGTCTGGAAACACGTGTACATGAGAAAAACACCAACCCCAAGACTGCATGCTTGGTTTCAAAATATTGACTTTCTCTGAAACCAATTATTGGACCAGCTTGGTTTGTGTTTCAGAGTGTGATTGAGCGTTTCTTGACTTTCCAGTTTCCAAATGAAAGGTGCACTGTGGTGCATAGGGGCAGTATTCATGCCAGCCACTTCCATTGGTTGTTAGCTGCTTCAATTTCTAGCTGTGAGCTGCCTGAATGAGATGGTCCCTAGCGGGGTAAGTAAGAACAGTGTTACGGGGGCTCTCCGGGGTCAGACGGTGCAGTGGAAATGATGTTGCTGTGTTTATAAGGCTGGGTAGAGTTGACGAGTCCCCAGCCAGGGTGGTAGAGGGTAGGGACAGGAGAGCTCAGTGTTCTGGGCCAAAGTGAAGAGGTGAGGCAGCATGGTCAGTTAGCGAGCTAATGCTGCTCTGGGGCTGTTCTGTGAACCCTGCTCCCCTCCCAGAGCCCCCTAAGGATGATCTTTGACCCTGCAGCTGTCCCCACTTGTGTTGGGACCACCTCTTATGTTTGATTTGAGCTCCATTCTCAACCTTTCAATACATGGCAGACGAGACAGAAATGTACTGAACATTCATGTATTTTTGTCTCCGTTTTAATTACATCACAGCTCAATTGAATTACAGGGAGCTTACCAATCAAAACAGGCATTGCTTTAATGAGCAAAAACAAAAAGCTTGTTCCACAGAGGATGCTGGCTGTGAGTGCAGGCATTAGAACATGGCACATGATAGTGAGGGGCACATGTCACTAAAGGTCTCCCTCATAGTGCCCCTGAAACACAGAAGCTTAGTCACAAAGGGACAATGAGCCAGTCAGCCCTGTATCGCCATTCCCTGACTTCTTGTGTGTGTGTGGCCCTTCTAAGCCTGCTGTTGGCTTGCCCTGCAGGCTGCCATCTAGGAGACACTCGGTGACCATGACTACACTAAGAGGCTTTTTTGTGCTCACACACACACACACACACACACACACACACACACACACACACACACACACACACACACACACACACACACACACACACACACACACACACACACACACACACACACACACACACATTGGTCCTTGGGTTCCTCTGTGAATAAGAGATAGAGCCTGAGGCATCCACACTGGTGTCGTACTGAGCTGACTCTGCCTTCAGAGCTTTTAAAAAGAGGTGCAGAAACTGTCTATTCAGTCATTTCCCCCCACAGGCCTAATCTTAGTAGTGTACCTTGTGAGACTAGCAGCAGTGACATTCCCCTAAGAAATAGGATGCAACCCATCTGGATGTGTAGACTGCAACTTAAATTGGCAATGAAAGGTACAGTAAGCATTATTTAGTAAATATGCTCTAATATATCTAATATATGTTCTAATATATCTATTAGAAAGTGCTAAGGAAAGCCGCTTACAGGTTCAACAGCACACTATAATATAACCCCCTATTAAGAGTTAATCTTTAGTCTCAAGAACCACATCAAAGTGCAACACATGTAATAACTAACCACTGATGATTATCCAGACCCAATTATCTTTACTATGGCCCATGGCTGTAAACGACACCTTAATCTTGATTTCAAAGAGCTCAAAGTCACAGGGTTTGTGGTGGTTGCTGTTGTGATTTTCAGCACTAGATGTCTATAATGTGTAGAATGTAGACTATGGAAGTTTGTGCAGACAGACATGTGTCTGTAAATCAACATGTGTGTGGAGTTGACAATGTTTATTCACAGCACCATGTGTGTTCCAGACAGCACACAGTGACTATGTGTCTGAGAGAGAGAGAGAGAGAGAGAGAGAGAGAGAGAGAGAGAGAGAGAGAGAGAGAGAGAGAGTGAAGCTCTGTGTCATGGTACAAAAGTACAAGTTACTGTTTTGTGACATTTACTGAATTACAAACTGATGGAATATGTAAGGAACAGTAGTCTTCCTACAAAGGCATTCCACTTCTCTCTCCTAATGAAGCCCAGCTCTGGTATGGAGCCACCATGTTGTCATAGACACATTCAGCAGACTCAGGCTGCTCCAAATCAAATAATGCACAAGGCAAAACTGATTAGGACCTGTAAGCCCACTTCAGCACTCCCAGGTCAAACAGTAACATAACACAGCAGTGGCTAATTTAGTAGCCCTTGACATTTAAAGCTACTTCCAAAACAACTATTTTCCTTGCGGTTAGTGTTTTTCAGTCCAAAATCATCACTAAGCTACACCTTTCCAAATACTGTTCATAGTGTATGCGTCATACATACAACTGCATGTGAGTCTGAACACAGGCAACACACACATACACGGTCACACACACACAGCTTGTTTCACATTCCTAGGCCGCAGCCCCCACCAAATCCATGCTTGGTGTGAAATACCATGGGAGGGTGGTCTCTGCACTTTCTTAACCTCCCCAAATCCTCTCAGACCAGCTGGTCAATAAGGCCTGATGGATCAGTAGTTATATTAAACCTGGTGACATTAATACCAGTCACATGTCCCGCGCTGCTGGAATAGGCCTAAAATAAAACCGCTGGATACCGTTACATATTCAAGTCTAAATAAAGCCCCACTTATTTTGCTCGGCATCTGTTCCACTGATCCAGTAATAGAAGGGAAAATAGCCCAGCGGGCCCGGAGTGACACCCACAAAAAGAAACAGCCCCTCAAATGTTTGACATTCGCAAATATGAAAAGGAAAACACAACATGTGTTGAGGGATGGCTATGCTAGGCTGGGCTGGACTGAGCCCGGCCGGGCTGGACGCCGTACCCCTAAACAGGAGCGTAGCGCACCACACTTCACAGCGAGAGCGGCATGTTTCATCATGCCTAAATCTCCCCCTGCCTTCCTTCTCTCCAACTCCTCAGCCACTCTCCTCTCCCGTAACACAACACTTTCTCACAGAGGCGCCTGCCTCTGCCAAGTTGTTTCCCCATGTTTCTCTGCCGTTGCCATGGCAAGGGTCTGTGCGTGTATACGAGTGTGAGTGTGGGTCTACGCACGCTCACGTTGGTGTAAACTACAGCCCTGAGGGGATGAGTGTGCCTGTGTGTGTATTGGTGTGGTGTGGTGTGTGTGGAAGCGGCAGCAGTGGTAGTCAAGGTCATGGGCAGCCCCTGGCCCGTGTCGTCGGCGGTGTCCCTGCTCTGACACGGCCTAGGGCCCGTACACACACACAGCGCCCTGTTCACATACAGGCCTGCTGTTTACCCAGCACACCAGGGCACAGAGAGCCAGGGGGCTAGTCGGCCATTTGTTTAAACAAGGTCATCTCTCTCTCTCTCTCTCTCAAATGAGTGCCAAGCCTACATCATGTTTACATCAAATACACCCTGGGGCAGGACAACAGCTTCAGTTCACACAGTGCAAACTGCAGCGCTTCGCATGCTTCTTCAATACGCATCGTCTATTGAAAGAGTCAACAAAGCAGTACAATAACAACACAAGGGAACAAAAACAAAACCGAGGTACTGGGGTAGAAAAGTGACAACGTGTGGCAAATGCTTTATTATTGGACAAAGCTGAGGTTATGTATAGCACCCCGGTCACTGGTAGAGAGGGGGAGGGGGGGGGGGGGTGTCATGATATCAGGGTCAAAATCCTTCTGTTTGGCCAGAGGGAAATATAACGCGCTCTTGGACAGACTTGACTGTCTTCTCTTTCAAACCCCTGTCATCAGACACCATGGCCTCGTTCATAGTTATTAAGGGGAATGAAAGCTCAAGACAAACTCATGCCTGCAATACAAAACATTTAAATGTTGCTGTCAAATGTTTTTGTTTACAGCATCTATTTTCCTTGTAATACTTGGCAGCAGTGTAAGTGTGTGTGTGTGTGTGTGTGTGTGTGTGTGTGTGCATATGTGCCTGTATACATGGCCCACTGGGTAATGCAAAGGAGCTCCTTCTTTTGTGTCAGAGCGAGTGAACAATTAAGCCGGTTAAATACGCACAAGAATACCTCTGCCAGAGAGGCTTTGCACTTACACGTCTCCTAGCAACAGGTGTGCCAATTATGGTCTGCCCGCAGCTAGGCTAGCCCCTGAGGGCCGGCCCAACTAGCTAGCGTAGCCTAGGCTATGATTGCACTGGAATAAGCAGCGTTCCACGCAGAACCCAGCAGCATGAATCACCTCAGTCCAAACAGCCGATGTAAACAGTGTCACACTGTTTCGCTTTTGTTTGTCTGGCTACTGTACGTTTTAGTTATGGGATTACTGTTATGACATTGAGACTGATGGCTCTCTAATGCGCTCGCTTTTTTAGGACAAAGACCATATTTAATTTCTGACTCTGTCTAACTCATTAACCTTGTGCAGCTGAAGTCAGTCTATGACAGTATTTAACAGCTGTTTGAGCAGGGCATGGATAAGGTCAGTAACTGTTCTTCTCATGTAAACTACACTACTCTGATGACCTGAAGGCCTCTGCAGTTAGGGATCTGGCCATTAGAATCTAGCCTACACAATCCATAGGACAAAACAGAAATCACTCACTCACGACGGCTCCTCCAGCAAACTAGCTCAAACTAGGTGAGCAGCATAAGACTGTTAGGAGTACTATAGATAGCTACATGCCATATATACACCTATTTTGGTTTGGTTTGGTTTGAGGAGAGTCAGTACATAGTTTTAGAAACATGCATGATGCCAGTTGTAGCAGAGACATGTCTCAACTCTCTGTCAGAAGGGAGGAGAGACTAACAGCTCATAATCAAATCCTGCCTGAGGCCTTTTCAACACAACCTCTACCTGATTAAAGCTGCTCAACTGCATCATCCTGTGATCAGAGAAAACCAACGAAGCCTGGCTTTTCCCATGTAAACACACTGCTCTGTCAGATTCAAGAGAAATAATAGGAAGAAAGGGCAGCTACAATTAACACAACTTCACAAACCAGGTGGCATGAATAACTTAGGCCGTCTCTCCCTTTATTGTCTCACACGCTCAAATACAATCCTTCCCCTCCCCTGAGCTACCTTACACATGTAGCCAGCCCATGGCTCCCTTCCCGGTCACATGCTTTTGTTTTTCTGTTGACATAGCAGCTCTGTGGTGCCTTGATCTGGGCGACAGTCACAAAAGGAAGCCCACACCGCGTCCAGATGGCAGCCTTGGCGTCATTTGATGACATCATGACACCAGAGTCAACCCCACAGGAAGACTGGTGCTCCCGTAGAGAGCAAAGAGCTGCAGAGAGACTCTGAGACATTCAATGTCATTCTACCGTTTTAGCTACACACCTAGCTAGGCTACACCAGGGGAAATACTGCCTGTTAGACTAGAGGAGGGACTGACCCACGATGGTTAATCGCTATTCACCAGGGCTGATGTGCTACTGTATCAATACCAAAAAGGTGTTTCTTTTGAGCAGTATCAAAAAGTGTTTCTGGAAAAACAATGGTCTAGTCACCATAATAGGGTGACCTTTTTGGGTAGGGCTGGTCTTACAGGGTGCATGAAACACAGTGTCAACAGACTAACAATGAGGAGCGAGTGTTTAGTAAACAAGGAGACCAGTAGACCTGCCTGACCAGGGATGATATAATTTGTCTATCCTCACGTGATGTGAATGCTAATACCACAGAAACTGATCTGCAACAACTAAAAAGCAGGGAGCTGACAGAATATGGTAACAAGACCTTATAGCTTAAACCCCCACAAACCCATTGCCTGGATACTACATTTTGACAGCTACATTATGCATCCTCACACATGGTGGAGTAGAATGTGGTTAACCATTAGCTGTGACTGATGGAGGAACAGGGCTCTGTCTGCATAACTAGCCCTGAGAGGAGACAGCACTACTGCTGGAGGTAAGGACCTGGGACGAGGGACCTGGATCAAGGTCAACGGCTGCACAGGACAACTTTAGAACAACAGTTGGGTCAAACTAACCAATAATGACTGTGAAAATAAACCAAAATGAGCAGCTGAAGACAAAACTGTGGTCATCTTGTGGTCTAGTTTGTAAAATGTCACTCTAATCAAAAAGTGTTCAAAACCACTCTCTGACCATTCTCTAAAAGACAAGTCTAAAAGTTGATAGACGGGCTGACAGGCTCCTAAGCCCCAGCATTGTTGGGTTACACAACAGTGCTCCTGGCCTGCAGTGATGCCCAGCTTCCGTCACCCACACAAAGGAGACCTGTCCCCATGGCCATGAAATATTCACCTGCTGCTAGCCTCACTGGCAGCCCACTGAACGCCCTGGGAGCCCTGGGCCAGTAGCAGAGCTCACCCAGCCTACCTCTCTGGGGTATCACATGACACAGACACTAATTGAGCTACGGTGACACCACTGTCCCTGGCCTAGCTGCCTGCTTCAGTAGGTTAGCCTTTCTAACCTAGAGGGGGTTCACCGTGTGATGACAGTCACACACGCCAGGTAAAATGAGCCCTGCACTGCGAGTGTCTTTAGCTGGGTAGACAGCTGTAAAATGATGAATTGACAGCTGAGGTCTTGGCACTAGTCCTCATTCAACAAGGCAGGGCTGTCCATCAATGTGAATGTGGAGTGTCAGGATAGTGAGTGCAGGTCACACCCGCTACACTGTGGAGGGCTTCTCAAGTTCAACTTCCTGAGTCCAGGTTGCCACGCCAACGCCATGGTTCCAGCGATGGTTGCTGTGTTGTGGTGGTGTAGGTGCTCAGACGACAGGTCAGCCTTATGTAATACGATGCAAGCAACATGTGAACATACAGGCGAAACAAAATGGGTCCGACATATAGGGTAATTTGACCCATGCTTTAGGGATAAGGTGTGATTAGGTCACCAGGTGGTAGTTTGATAAAGAATGCCCAAAACTGATGTTGTTGTACCCATAACTGAACAGAACTGTGTACCCAAGGTTAAACCGCATGTCTCACCTTAACCACAGGGTGACCGCCGGAGGCTGCTTTGACTGCTCCTCTGCTCCCCTCCGTCTCATAGTGTGCCCGGTGATGGGCTTTAGGGTGTACCTCGATCTTCAGGTCGTATTGGCCAAACTGGCTGGGCAGAGGCCAGTCCAGAGGAGGCAGGGAGGATGTCCTGGGGACACAGACATGATGGTCACACACAGACAATAAGGCCAATGCTGGATACATCTCAATCAATGCTTTAACACATCAGGAAGATCAGGTACCAGCATGGACACGTGTTGGACCTTGGGCTGGCTTCAATGAAACATGCCTAAGAGATAACTCTCTGTTTACAAGCTGCCACTGTACACGTCTCCTCCTGGAAAACGGAAGTATCTACTGTTTGATAATTCTATTTTATTTTTTTTATTGAGCAATTGATCACAAAGATATTAAAACAGGAAAAACAACATAATGGCACATACTGCACACACACAAAGGTGGGGGAAGGTTAGACTGAATCATGAACTCTGGAAACACTTTGCGGAGGAGCCACACTAGCTTTATGGTCTGACACAGAGTACAGTGGCTAAATGGGGGCAAGTGTATTCAACCCTATCAGACAGTGAATCATGGGAATACCCACAAACATTAACCATACTCTAAAAATCATAAGACTTGTAATAGGTCTTGCTGTGACTAACAGGTGAATCATTCTGGGACTTTTCACAATTACGGTGGACCGGGGGAGTGCCTTCTATGTTCTATGGTCCTGTATGGACTAGACAGACTATTGTGTCACAAGAGCTGCTGCTGTGTGTTTTTCCTTTCTGTGTTTTTATCTATGTAGGGCACAATCATATTTGAACAGCTGCACTCGAAAATAAACAGCCCAATGCCCCTCTACACAGAAACTGTCTCCATCTCCTAGTAGTTTATAGAGAAATAATCCATTCTAAAACCAAAGGGCTGAATACACCTTTTAGATGTGTGAGTAATTGATTAGGCCGATCCACACAATCTATCATTGATGAAATAGTAAACATGGCTCTGATCATGTGTGCTTTACAGGTGTTCTGTCTGGTCTGTTAACAGTTACTCTGTTACTACTTCTGCCAGTACTGTGCAGTATGCATGAGATGAAACTGCATGCATATGTTTGTGTGTGTGTGTGTCAGGGCATATGAGTAAGAGGAATGATACATCACTGTAGGCCGTTGCCAGGAACTGTCATCTCATGGGCAGGCAGACAAACAGAATGGCAACAAAGTCAACCACTATGGGCTCTGCTCCCCTTGTCAGATTGTGGCATTGAATTAAGGCAGTTCTGAAGGCAAAAGGAGGTCCAATCCGGTACTAGCAAGGTGTACCTAATAAAGTGGCCGGTGAGTGAGTGTGTGTGTGTATATAAATATAAATATATATATAAAAATCATTTCTTCTCTCTCCAAGTGTCCATCAAGTGCTGGCTCACTGTGGACAGCATCAGTGAGAGAAATGTGTGGCTCGCTTTCTTTGGACCAGTTTCCCTGGAGGCTATACACACTGTCCTCTTGAGAGGAACCGAGACAAGAGGAAAGACACTTGAGTGAAGAGAGAGTCACGTGGCTCTGACATTTTGGTCAATGGAGGGTATTATGTGGCTATCTATTCACAAAAACTTGTGGTTTTAAATCAAATTATATTCTGCAGATTCTCCAGCACATGACAAGGGATTGCCCCTCACATTACACTACAGTAGGCCCACATAAAGGCAACCACAAGTCCACAACTAGTTATTATGTAGTACAGTTTAATCTAAGGAATAAAACCAGGGATGTGACAGTCACATGTCCCCTTCCCTCAGCAGCCATGACATAACCCAGGAAGTGTGTTTGCACCGCTGCCACGGTAACAGGAGAGGGGGATGGAGGAAACCTGAGCGCCATGGCGGAGTGGCGGCCCGTGGCCTGAAATAGCGTAACCTTTCTCGGGTGTCCGCTCCGTACCTCAGGGCTCCCGCTTCAGTCACGTCCCACAGCCATTGCTGTCGCCCTCCACACACACAAAAAGGTAGGGGGAAGCTACCTTTAGATACACACAAACACACACACTAAAGGTAGGGGGAATCTAGCCCCAGTCAGAGGCCCCCACTCTGCCAGCGCCACTGAAACCCACCCAACAAGCGCCTGAGCCATCTGTTCAGCACACCGTGCTGGGCTTCTCTAAAAACGCTTCCAGAACCTTCCACAGCAGACTGGAGCTGACTCGCTCTGCAGCACTCTCCATTGAATGGTAGAAGCCAACCCCGGTCCTAAAAACTCACTGGTTAATCTAAGGTATAGGCCTACAGGCTTGTATTGTAGCATTATATTTCACATCCCTATAACTATATGGCTTGAAATTGAGGGTGCTGTTCTGTCTGTCTGTGAATGTGTCTGTGGGTTGTAGTGGGGTCGCTACAGTAGGGCCAGAGGGGAGTGTGTGGTGCAATAGCTGGGCTAGGGCTGGAGGAGAGTGTGTGGTAGCTGTAGTAGGAAAGTTAGGGCTAGCTAGAGCTAGCTGCAGTAGAGGGCAGGGGATACACCTGGGGGGGGGGTGACCCTCAACCATATGTGCCCTATGCTGATTTATAGCAACAGGGGCCAGTGCACACAAACAAGGCCATGCCTTCATCTGCGGCACACATTGAGAGAGCAGGGAGCAGACTCTCTCAGTCCCCTCCTCTACTCTGGCTGAGTCTATCACAAAGATCAAGAGCCTCTGGTTGTACCGATTTCCCTTTACTGTGTGTTGTGTTTGTGTGTTCACATATGGTTCCTCCCAGGTACTGATAATCTTATATTACACTGTTGCACTGCTACAACCCATGCAAGTTTAAAGAGTACTCTACACTGCTTTCCAGTGCTAAAATGTCCTGCCTATTCTACACTGAAATTAAACCTACGGAATGATATTGCAATACACTAATGCTAATTTATGACCTTAAGGCTTTGTTTTATAATCAGACAGTCAACAGTGTTCTTATTATCTTATCTAGATCATATAGCATCTTGAACATTTTGATAACTTGCCACTAAATCTATAAAAGGGTCCTATCTGATCCGTCTCTCTGCCTTGACCCCAATAATGCCCAATATCATATAAGTGATATAAGTGTTCATGCTCAGAGCTGATAAAGAGCAACCTGCCTGGTCGTAGAGGTCAGACAGTGCATATTAGCCTGGTTGAAGAGAGGTCAGACAGTGACGTACCTGAAGATGGGTGTATGGCCTGGTTTGGGTTTGTTCCATGTGAAGTGGGAGGGCACAGAAAGGAACTGCTCTCCGGGCCCGTCCTTCTTTAGGGTGTGCAGATTGTCCTCGGATGGGGAGTCCAGCAGTGGTGACACATTGCCAGAGTCGTCCAGGCCCAGATCGCCCTGCGCAGGTTGCATGACTGTTCGGTCCTGGGAGGTTTTCCTGGTCTTAGAGGGGATGTCTGCCTCTGAGGGGCAGCACTGGAACGGCGACATGCCCATGGAGGGGCTGCTGACCCAGGTGTCCTCTGTCACGCTGCTCCGTGGAGACGGTCCCGGGGTAGGGGTGGGTGAGTGGTGGGGGGACACAGAGCCCGGGTAGCAGATGTCGGCGCTCGAGTGGCGTCTCTTGCCGCAGGGAGAGGTGGGACGGGAGGAGGGGCGTGATGGGGGGCGGGGGCTCAGCCAGTTCTCATCAGTGACGCTGGTGCGGGGCGAGTGGCAAGGCGACTGGCGGGGCGACAGGGAGTGAGTGTGGGAGTGGGAGTGAGAGTGAGAGTGGGAGTGAGAGTGGGAGTGAGAGTGAGACTGGGAGTGAGAGTGGATGAAGGCTGGGTGGTGGTGTTGCCACGGCTCATCCAGTGGCCCTGCCTGGGGGGAGCAGCCGGGGGAGGTGAGGGGCGAGCCCAGGGTGAAGCGAGCCGCCGCCTCGTTCAGCTCAGAGTCAACATCATCATACACATGGGAGAAGGACTCGCAAGACGAGGCATCAGAGAACCAGCTCCTGGAGGACAGGCTGCTGCAGGGGGACGGGCTGAGGGAGGAGTCCCGGTATGAGTGGTCTAGGGGTAGGTACAGGTGGTCTCGGGACAGGGGCCGGTCATGGTGGTAGTCTCCATCGGGGCCGTTGACTCGCATATCCTCCTCATTGGCGTCCATCTCCTGCTGGCAGCTGGGGGAGATGGAGGTGATCTGGATGCTGGGGCACTCAAAGGCCTTGGGCGGCCCCCCCATCCCAGGGCTGCCGTATTTGTTAGAGTCCAAGACATCATAGCTGGGGTCGTACACCTTGTGGGACTGCAGGCGCGGCGAGGCATTGATGACCTGGGAGTGAGTCTGCATGCCATGGCGGGGGAGGCCTATGGACTGGTTGACCACAGACTGGGGCTGGCCAACATTCAGGATATAGAACGACGTATTGTCATCAGGCTCCAGATCTGGGGAAGAAGAGAAAGAGAGAATAAGTCACTTTATCACACTCTCAATGAGTGCACTATGGTCTTACACCATTCTCTTCTATTATGAACCTCACGTACAATATACATACATTTGGCATGTAAAAACAAACCATAATAGGTATTGTTTGTTTAGTTATTTTCTTTCAATGTCTAAGTAGCCAGGGGAGTGATAAGAAGGAGTCATACAAACTACTACCTTTGGCAACTATCTATCTATCTCCCTCCTTTATTGGGGTAGACAGGCATATAGGCATGGTTCCAAAAGGGATAACCAATGAACATTGCTACTCAGGAAACAAATTCACACAATGGTGCGTGCTCATGGCTGTCAACACGGCTGCGCCAGCAGCCTATTTATACCACAGGTCAGCCCAGCCCAGCCCAACCCGGCCCAGCCCAGCCCAGCCCAGCCTCACCAGAGAGCTCGAAGCTGCTTGGCCTCCAAACACACATGGGGCAACTGTCCACACCACCACCACTCTATTAGAGGTTATTGATAAACTTCTGTTGGCTACACCCAAAGGGGACAAACAGACCCGGCTGCACTGTATTGTTATGTTCAACACAGGCATATCCCTTCTGTCACATTCTGTTCAAGCTTGTTGCAGAGATTTTGCAATGATGAATAAGACTTTGTGAGTGCTCAGATCAACTGGAAACATTGGTCACCAAAATCATGTCATGGAGAAATTACAAATGAGCTACAGTAGTATGACCAATGTGCACACAACACATGCTATCTAGGCTAATCCACAGAGTTGACGTATGAATACACATCAGTGGTTGTGAAATGACACTTGTACTTCAATGTTCCTCAAATGTCTGAAAGTGTTCCTCAAAACAGGTTTCGATTTTAGATCTAAATCTTAGACAAATCATGTTATTCAAGCATTTCAGCAGCATGACACACAGTCTCTCTTTACTGAAGCTAAAGAAGAGCTATCACAATCTGTCAAAGGGGCACTTTTAGAGTTCTCTCTCCCCGTCTCTCTCTCTCTCTCTCCCTTTACCTACCTATCTCCCTCCCTCCCTCCCTCTCCCCTCCCCAGCAGAAGTGGCAGCCTCTTTATTTATAGCAACTCCACACTGGCCCTGCCTGTCACAAGACTGAGCGGCGTATCCTCTGACGACAGCATCTGACTGACAGGGAGGGAAGGACAACAGAGTGGGTCAGCGGCATGCACCGGCCGCCACACCCCCTGAGCCCTCAGAGGAAGGACACACACACAGACACATATACACACTGCTATGCGTCTGTGGAGTGAACCACAAGCACACAGCTCTCCATAACATCTAGTAACAAAAGACAGGTTCCACATGCTTTACTTATGTTAATCGTGACATGGAGTACATCAAGTATTTTTTTTACTGTAGCTCTATCCCATAACTGTACATTAAAGTTATTTCCAAAAGTAGCCATACCAAAACGAGTCACTCAAAAGGCACAAGATTGCAAGGGGCTCCTGTGATAACAAGGTTAGATACTGTAGTTTCCTACGTAGTAAAAAACATTCTAAGTGGTACAAATTTAGTTAGACAAATCTGTACAGCTCAATTCCCTTGATAATTGCATTGCATTTTGCATTTCAAAGTGAAAGTGGAAAACGTCTCAATGTAGCTGGACGAAGCACTTACACAGAATTTGCATTCCAGTACAGTAATCTACAAGAAGCACATATTCATTGGTGAACACTATCATCCTTGGGAGATGATTGGAGAAGCATTTTCAATTTCAAAGACCTTAGCAAGAGCTGTCCACAAATATTCCTCTATTATTAAAGATCCTCTTTGCGAGAGCCTCCGAGTATAAGGTGGTAAACAATCTGCCTGTTGTTTCACCTCCTCATTGAAATGCTATTCTAAATGAGGGAGGCGGGCCAGCCATCAATTAATATCCCACCGCAGGCTCTGGCTGCCAGTTCATTAGCATGGTTCACTAAATGAGAAAGGAGAGAGGCAGAGGAGGGGGGAATAGGCCAGGGAGAGAGTATACAGCCTCTCAATTAGGCTTCATCTTGTTTGATGAGGGTCTATGTGCCCCACAGACCCACCCAGCAATAATGAAGAAGAATGGAGCCAGACAAAACATGACCTAATGATGAAAACAGCAACCAGTGGAAGTCATTTGCGACTGTATCATGAACGGCTTACAATGCTGTTTGCCTTATTCTCCCCATCAAATATCATAATGACAGACAACTTGTCATACTGGTGTGCGTGCATGTGTGTCTCAGTGTAAGTGTGTGTTTGTGTACTGTACATGTTTGCTTATGAGAGAGTGTGTAAAAATGCTCCTATGACTAATCTAAGAGCTCATTAGCTAGATGTTTTATGGTGTGGCAACCCTCAGGGCCTCTCTCTGGGCTCCTGCAGGTCCTCAGATGACTGATTTGAAATCCTTTTGTTAATACCATGGCTTTATCACACAGGAGGTCTGTGTGTGTGTGTGTGTGTGTGTGTGTGTGTGTGTGTGTGTGTTTGCGTGGGGGGGGGGGGGGGGGGGGTTGTTAGGGCCCCCCATGGCTCACACCCTTCTCTGGGCCAAGATTAGCCTGCCACCTAATACCTGGTGAGGGGGTCCAGCTGGGGGCCAGGAGGGAAAGCACCCCATCAGAGCCAGACCACCACCACCTGCTCCCAGAAGAGGAGGTGTGGAGAGGAGGAGAGGAGAGGGGGAGGGTAGGGCAGGGCTGCATGTGGACGAGACAGGCTTAAGATGCAGGTCAATGCCCCTCTCAGTCATACGAACCATGTAATCAGCATCATACACAGAGCTCCACCTATAAACAAACACAAAAGACATATTCCATTCTGTACAAAACAGGCTGAATTATGAGCTATTGATGGAGCCTCATCAGTTCTCTAAATATTGGATGTTCTATCCGGTCCCAGTCAGACCAGTGAATGGAAGTCCCAGCTGCTCCAAGCCTGGTCTGGGTTAGGGTTCGGGGCCCAGGGCTGCTGACGACAGAGTGCGTCATAGACAACTGAAGTGCCCACACATCAGACTGCCAATCCGGTTAAATAAAGAGCTCTAAGAGGCTTTGCTGTTCCTAAGCTAATAATAGCCGGAAATCGCTCAGTGGAGTTTTGCTTGCCGATGCCTTGCCGATGCCTGTCCGTGACACACCCCAGGGTCCGCCATGTGGTGTTCTCCCCCCCAGCAACTGGAGGAGCAGCTCCCTGGCTTTAGCTCCATGATACTGTATGGGCTCAGTGTGCTGGGGGATAAGCTACTGAGGCTGCGCTGTTCTCCTCCCTTCTCACGCTCTGGCCTGGGAGAAGTGTGTCACAGTCCTCTGGCTGTAACTGACACACAGGCACACATTCTGAGGAACACTCACTATCTGGTACCTGTGTGTGTGTCCTCCAAGGCCACACATGGTTCAGTAGAGTGAGGTGCTGGGATAACCTAAGCCTGGGTTCCCTTTGTGTGTCCACGGGCTGATTAGAAATGGATCCTCTTACACCCCTGTAGACTGGACACACCCCTGCAGACAGTCTCCCCTTTCTGCTCTCCTCTATGGAGTGACTGGGGGACTCACCAAGACTAAAGCATGAGCAAAATGTTAACAGCAATACCACCTTTCTAGTGAAATAAAAAAGCCCATCGTATCACCAGCATATATCCTTTTCATAATTATTAAATACATTAATTAAATGTTGCAATTGGGCTAATGTTGTTTATCTTTCATTATAGCGTTTTAAACACAAAAATAGGGTAATCATCACCATCTGTGCACACACAATTACAATGATTCTTTGGATTTGATACATCACATCATTATCAGCATTGACTCCCAAGGTGGCTCTCAACAACACATTTAAGTCTTTCCAAGAACCACTGGCTGTCTGCCCCCGTTTCTAAACACAGAGTCTGTGTGGCGCACACACACACAGCTGACCTACACCTGTGGCCCTCAACCCTGATGAACCTCCCACTGATGTGTGTGTGTGTGTGTGTGTGTGTGTAAGAGACACACACATCAGTAAAAAAAATAAAATAATAATGTGATGGGCTCCACACATCTTGAAGAGTGCAGGCCAAGGTAACATAATCTGGTCCATAAACGATAACATTCCAGGTTATCACAATGGATGGGGAGACATCAATTCTGCCCCCCTTCTTGATATCCCTTCCCCCCTGATTGGCCAATTGACTGATCTCTCTGTGATGTTTTACAAGCCCGTGGGAATGTGTTAATGCTGTAGTGTCATATGAATAGAATTGATAAAATGAGGTTTCTTTTCTTGCAAACACCTCTAAATTTAAATAATACGGTTTGAAAATCAGGTATAAAAACAGGGTTGAGGAGCAGATTATTTGTCTTTGTGTCCTGCTCAGAGGTCCCAGGTGTTGATTTGTCTCTCTCTCTACCCTTCATATTGTAACTACCACACTATAAGGCCCTACAGTTTTGGATGACGATATGAAGCGCTGAAACTGCTTTAAATTAATTCATGCCCTTTTTTGTATTGGTCCATTGCATGGGTATTATAATTGCATTGTTTGTAAGGATAACTCTGCATAAATAGCGTTGTAAAACAGGCCTATTTTCAGGACCAATATATCTTTGTAATCCTAAACCCGCCCAGGTCCATAGTAACCGTGCTTTCATAATTTAAGGTAATCACTCACCACGTTTAACAAATACAATGGCAAGAGAGCATGAAGTGATTGAGTTATTGCTGAAGTTGAGCAAAAAAAAAAGGACAAGACAATTGGTGTTCATAAAAGCAAGTCAGAGAAAAAGCGAATTTTGCAAGCCGTTTTATATTTGTTAAACAGACATCAACATCAGACTCTTGCCCACGAGCAAGATGTCAACATGCATCTGCATAACGATCTCACGGACGTGCGGGAGGATCTTAATACAATAAGCCTATTGATAAGTGAAAAAACCTCTCAGGAGAACATTCAGAATGATGTGCTAAATGCATTACTGTTAAGTGAAAAAGGAGAGCATTCAGGAATTGAAACTACAACTCGATAACTTTGGTCATGAAAAGCTTAGTTGGGCAAAACAGCAAGAGAAATATGCCAAAATGATAGCTTCATTGGACAGTAATGTTAAGCATTTGCAACAATACAGTGAGTCGCTAGAGCATAATGTCTCCGACACTGGAATTAGCGACATCTCTCAATGTGATTCAAACTGTACTTCTGATGCTCATTCTTGTAAATCTGAGACCCCAAACACGACTGTGCATGTCTCTCTTTCTCTAAATACTAATGCGCTTGTCTCTGTCATTAGGACAATGGCAAGCTATGTAGCCGCAGATTTTTCTATGGGCAATCGTTTAACAGGTAGACACAATCCAAGCCAACCCGATGTTGGGACCTGGGAAGAGGCCTCCTCCTCCATAATTCAGACAGAGTGTATTATTCTCAATGTAAAATAACTTGCTGTGACTATTGCCAACAAAGTGGTCACACCTAGTGGGATTTAGGAAATGGGTGTCTCCCCCATCTTTTGTGTTGCAGAATTGAGTTGAGCTCAACAGAGCACATGGCTCTGTTTGACTGTAATCACCAAGGCACCCTCCTGTATTGCAATATCTATAGCAAGATTGCAAGATTTAGCAATAATGCCTATTGTCTATTATTGGTTATTTGTCTTACGCAAGTTTTATGTTGTCCCGTGTGTGCACCGTGAGGCAAACGTGAAAACACATGAGATTCACATTTCATTCATCTCTCTCATCGTAGCGAGTCACTGGGCAATGACTTTATAGTTGGGTTGCTTCAAGTAATACATGCTTAACACACTATTTTAGACTAATACACGGGATCTTTTTTGTCCAATTTTGGTGAGCCCGTGCGAATTGTAGCCTCAGTTTTCTGTTCTTAGCTGACAGGAGTGGCACCGGTGTGGTCTTCTGCTGCTGTAGCCCATCTGCTTAAAAGTTCAACGTGTTGTGCATTCAGAGATGGTCTTCTGCATACCTTGGTTGTAACAAGTGGTTATTTGAGTTACTGTTGCCTTTCTATCATCTCGAACCAGTCTGGCCATTCTACTCTGACCTCTGGCATCAACAAGCCATTTTCGCCCAGAGAACTGCCGCTCACTGGATATTTTCTCTTTTTCGGACCATTCTCTGTGAACCCTAGAGATGGTTGCGCATGAAAATCCCAGTAGATCAGCAGCTTTTGAAATACTCAGACCAGCCCGTCTGGCACCAACAACCATGCCACGTTCAAAGTCACTTAAATCACCTTTCTTCCCCATTCTGATGCTCGGTTTGAACTTCAGCAGGTCATCTTGGCCATGTCTACATGTCTAAATGCATTGAGTTGCTGCCATGTGATTGGCTGATTAGACATTTGCGTTAACGCGCAGTTGAACAGATGCACCTAATAAAGTGGCCGGTGAGTGTATATTCAAAGAGTCTAGTGTGATGCTCTCGTTAAGGCCATAACGTGAAAAGGTAATCCGACTTACACACTTCAGGCTCATTATATTCGGCTAGTTACGAAAGTAGGAAGCCAATCTATTTTATTTTTTTTATTCATTGGAGTCAGATGGAACTTGAATAGACTGACTATCATTGATTCCCTGATCAATCCATGAAACCTGCAACATCTACAATGTTGTGTCCCCTAAATTGTGGGATATTCCCAGTCAATCACATAAATAGATGGCTGTGTGACAAGTTAATAGACAACATGTTTTTCTTCACAGGTAATATTGAGAAACCCATTGCGCGGATGCCATACATTTCAGTTTTATGCTTTCCATACTCTAAGCCAGACCAGTAGCCTCTGATGTAACACAGAGGAAGCAATTGCTGTCAGTCTATTAAATATGCATAGTGCATTTGGTAATTCAAGTTTACCTACAGGTGTAGGTTTGTTGAGTCTTTCATTAAGTGCCTTTAGACCGCACATGGGGCATATTCTGTTTCGTCTTTGTTATATTGTTAAGCATATTACATATTTTGACACCTGTTAAAAGGTTAGGGTTATTATTATTACTATTATGCAAGCTTTCACATTCATAAAGTTGACTCATCTTTTAGTTATTTACTTTGTTTGTATTGGCCAGCACAGACATTCAATTCTATTGCAGCTTGTTATCTGTCTCTTCAGACAGACCAGTGGTGACCCTGTGTCAGTGGAGATATATTTGCCCATGTTTCACAGAAGCAAAGGGTGTGAATAGGGTGTTAAACTTCACATAGCATTTGCATGGCTAGCCTGGAGTGAAGCCAGGACTACACATTTGTAGTTAACCTGACCCTATCTGCAGTGAACATGGCAAAATCAATTTAGTAAACATATGTTTATATAACTAAACAACACATAACTCAGATGCACATATGAGATTTTCTAATTCTGATTTCATCCAAGTCTTAATTGTACTTTTGAAATGAAACCTTTGTTACATCTGTTTAAAACTACATTTTTGCACTTTTCATTTATCATTTTCTTTTGTTTCTCTTGTTTTGATAATTTTAAAACGCCAAACCAACGGAATTGTTCCTAGGCACATATTGTTTCAACATTGTTGACTGCTTACCATCAAACCTTTTAATCTTATTTCTCAACCAGGTGTACTTCAAACCAAACCATTCGTTTGGACATAGGGATGGTATATGTACTTTGTTGGTTCATGTGCTGCTAGTCCAACAACCTGGACGAGTCCACACAATTGTTCATGGACCAGTAAGCATTGTTTTAATCTTACCATTTGCAACTACCACAAACCCAACAGTGTCCAAAATCATAACCTGTTCTCAATCTTGATCAATACTATGTTCTTCTACTGACTGTAAGTGTGCGTGTGATCTGCCTGTCAAGGACAGCGCATCCTCCCGTCTGAACAAGCACAGTGAATGACCATTATAACCAGGATTCTAACCACACACTGGACTGGAAGTGTGATGCCAACGCTGACCACTCGCCTCTTTACTGGGGTGTAGGACTCTCAAGACTTTTCTCATGTACACTTTCGATGCCCTTCACCTCTGCTGTGTCCACGGAGTGGACCAAAGGGGGAGACATCAATTCTGCCCCCCCGTCTTGAGATCCCTTCCCCCGATGGGCCAAATGACTGTGATATCTCTGTGATGTTTTACAAGCCTGTGGGAATGTGTTAATGTTGTGGTGTCATATGAATAGAATTGATAGGATGAGGTCTCATTGGTTTTCCTTGCAAACAGCTATTCATTTAAATACTATCGTTTGAAGTCAAGTACAGTGCATTTGGAAAGTATTCAGACCCATTCACTTTTTCCACATTTTGTTATGTTACAGCCTTATTCTAAAATGGATTCAATTATTTTTTTTCCTCATCAATCTACACATAATACCCCATAATGACAAGTGAAAACAGGTTTTTAGAAAGCTCAGGTGCATCCTGTTTCCATTTATAATCCTTGAGATGTTTCTACGACTTGAAGTCCACCTGTGGTAAATTCAGCTGATTGGACATGATTTGGAACGGCACACACCTGTCTATATAAGTTCCCACAGTTGACAGTGCAAGTCAGAGCAAAAACCAGGCCATGAGGTCGAAGGAATTGTCCGTAGACCTCCGAGAAAGGATTGTGTCGAGGCACAGATCTGGGGAAGGGTACAAAAACATTTCTGCAATATTGAAGGTCCCCAAGAATAGAGTAGCCTCCATCATTCTTAAATGGAAGAAGTTTGGAACCACCAAGACTCTTCCTAGAGCTGGCCGTCCGGCCAAACTGAGCAATAGGGGGAGAAGGGCCATCATCAGGAAGGTGACCAAGAACCCAATGGTCACACTGACAGAGCTCCAGAGTTCCTCTGTGGAGATGGGAGAACCTTCCAGAAGGACAACCATCTCTGCAGCACTCCACCAATCAGGCCTTTATGGTAGAGTGGCCAGATGGAAGCCTAAAGGACTCTCAGACCATGAGAAACCAAGATTGAACTCTTTGGCCTGAATGCCAAGCGTCACGTCTGGAAGAAACCAGGCACCGTTCATCAACTGGCCAATACCATCCCTACGGTGAAACATGGTGGTGGCAGCATCAAGTTGTGGGGATGTTTTTCAGCGGCAGGGACTGGGAGACTAGTCAGGATCGAGGGAAAGGTGAACGGAACAATGTACAGAGAGATCCTTGATGAAGTCGTGAGTGCTCTGGAGCAGGTTCTCAGACTGGGGCGAAGGTTCACCTTCCAACAGGACAACGACCCTAAGCACACAGCCAAGACAATGCAGGAGTGACAAGTCTCTGAATGTCCTTGAATTACCCAGCCAGAGCCCAGACTTGAACCCGATCGAACAACTCAAGAGAGATCTGAAAATAGCTGTGCACCGACGCTCCCCATCCAACCTGACAGAGCTTGAGAGGATCTGCAGAGAAGAATGGGAGAAACTCCGAAAAATACAGGTGTGCCAAGCTTGTAGTGTAATACCCAAGAAGACTCAAGGCTGTAACCGCTGCCAAAGGTTCTTCAACAAAGTACTGAGTAAAGGGTCTGAATATTATTATATTTTTAATAAATTAGCAACAATTTCTAAAAATCTGTTTTCATTTTGTCATCATGGGGTATTGTGTGTAGATTGATGAGGAAACAAATGAATTTAATCCATTTTAGAATAAGGCTGTAACATAACATAATGCAGAACAAGTGAAGGGGTCTGAATACTTTCCAAATACACTGTAACAGAGCAGAGGTCTCAGGTGTTGATTTGTGTGTGTCTCTCTCTCTCATAAAATTGTACAAGTTTACAGTATTATTAAATCCTCATTTGATTCATTCTAACATGACCATTCTTGCCATAATCAACACTTAACAACAATGACTTCCTCTTGCATTACAGGCTGTTCCATCACATACACTCTGCAGCCGTCCGTGGCCCAATAGCTGCCTAAGCCAACTTAACATATGTTTGGTTTCTAAATAAAGCTCTCTAATTAACAATCTCATGTTGTGATAACATTATAGGATTAACAAAGAATGCCCAGTGGCCACCTAAACTAAGTGCCCACCAGTGCACCAACCCAACCATTAATGGAGCATTTAAAACACTCCTATTTGGTTAGAAAAGTATATTTCAGTCATACTTTACATTAGGCTCCCCCTATACCTGTGCTCTGTAATGCTCTAATAAAACATTTTAATAACATGCTGTTACATAGCAATTGATTTGTACTTTCATAGTAATGGAATGTAGTGGGACAACCTGTACAATAAGTGAATGTAGCCAATTCAATATCAGTAATTC
Organism: Argentina silus; assembly: GCF_951799395.1. Classification (NCBI taxonomy): domain Eukaryota; kingdom Metazoa; phylum Chordata; class Actinopteri; order Argentiniformes; family Argentinidae; genus Argentina; species Argentina silus. The sequence continues at coordinate 13,903,871 of NC_139656.1, read as the reverse complement.
CGATATGATATGTCATTCTGTTACAGATTTGGTTTGAATCAATTATTAATTCATAAACTAAATCGATATTCGGGTTGGGCGGTATAACGGTAATACAAGTATCCCGCGAGATTTGAAAATGCTCACGGTATGCTTTTCAATACCATCATAAAATTTCTGCTCCATTATCTATCAAACTGCCAAATTAAGCACTGTTTGTCAATTCACAATGTGTAACAGTGCCACTGCCAGAGTGGGCAGAGCAAGAATTACAATATTTCACCTTTGTGTAACTTTTGGGGTGTTGCACATGACCTCTTCCACCTAAGGTTAGGGGAAAAAAAGATAGCTAGCGCTAATGGCAGCATTTCGGGTTCCAGTCCAACGATAAAGGAGAGCCGGCCAGAGATGAGAACACATCTAATCTACACTCGCACCTCAAACTGAAACACCCATTAACAGCTGCACGGATGGGGCGCTTGGTGGCGTAGCACACTAATGTGCATACCACGTAATCGCAAGGTTCCTGGTTCGATTCCGACCCCCGACATATCTTGCATGTCTTCCCTCCTCTCTCTCCCATCCTTCCTGTCAATCTCTACTGTCTCTATCCCAATAAAGCAGAAATGCCCGAAAAACATATTTAAAAAAATACCAAAAATAAAATAAAATAAACAGCTGCACGGATGGGATATACACTCACCAGCCACTTTATTAGGTACACCTTGCTAGTACCGGGTTGGAGCCCCTTTTGCCTTCACAACTGCCTTAATTCTTTGTGGCATAGATTCAACAAGGTGATGGAAACATTCCTCAGAGATTTTGGTCCATATTGACATGATAGCATCACGCAGTTGCTGCACATTTGTCGGCTGCACATCCATGATGCGAATCTCCCGTACCACATCCCAAAGGTGCTCTATTGGATTGAGATCTGGTGACTGTGGAGGCCATTGGAGTACACTACTCAGGTAGGCTGTGTGTTTCAGGCTGAAGGAGGGAGAGGAAAGGGATGCGTAGCCCCCAAAGATAAAAAATACTTTCGGCAGTCTCCTGGGGAAAAAGCATCTGCTGCAGCTAGGTTACTAGCATAGAGGAGCGAGCAGAACCCAAGATCGTTTCCTATCTGCATGAGGCCGTCATTGATGGAGAGGAAGACCAGCTTCTCTAGTGGAAATCCAATGCAACCTGCTTTCCATTGATGTTTAAGGTGGCCCAAAAATACTTGTCTGTTTGTGCTACAAGTTCACCATCAGAGCGTGTGTTCAGCACGGTGGGAGTCAATTACGTGCATTGCTCAAGCCGGAGAAAGTGAACATGCTGGTCTTTCTGGCGAAAAACCTAGAAGTTTAATGTTATGGTATGTAGGCCTGCCACTTAGGCCAAGGGCCATTTCTTTGCTGCTGCTTATTTTTGTTATTTAATTTGATAAGCCATAACTGACTGCTATAGGCTGCCCAGTTAATACAATGATCTTAATCATATAGTGTCTTTTACTGACAGATTTTCATGTTCGAACAGTGGAGAAGTGTCCCAAAACGCATTCTGATAAATACGTACTGTAAGCCTGTTCACTCTTGCAGAGTGATAGAGAGCAATAATAAAATAAGATTACAAGAGAGGTGTTAGTAGTGTAAGTCTGCAAGAGAAATTGTGAACTGTTTAGTGCTGACCAGTGACACAAGTGCTACCAAGCCACCAACTGTTGGAAGGCGGTAGAGCAACCACATAAATAATTACGTTTTTCAATGTAGATTAAATATATGGAGCAGAGTCGGCTCCCGCCAGCCCTACGCTACGTTATTTTAAAAAAAATTGCGGTAATACCGTATACCCCGGTATAATTTAAGGATGGTATAAAGGTGTGAAAAAATGTATTTCGCCCAACCCTGATCAATATTAGTAAAAACATATGGTCAACCTATACTTCTTACTTTTGTTAACTTTCATTATCCTTGCTCCTCATGAGGCAGAGAACTTTTAAAATGTCTTACACTTGTGGTACTTTATGTGTTGATATTAGTTGAATGGGGACTATACTTGAACATGATGAACAAATAAGGTTTGATGTTTTTTCTAAACACCTTTAAAGACTTTCTGGCAGATGCTTTTCCATGTTTGGCCAGAAGTCAAATCCTTTGCTTGCTTCCATTCCGATGACGGAAGATGGTTGAGAAATGTATTTCTCACTTGATTTCCCCAAAATATCAAACTGCTATGAGACAACAAGCAAAGCTAAAGGCTTGAGCAGTTCTTTGATTGTGGTGTCCAACTATGGTTGTGTCAATGTCACATTGCTCCTGCATTAGTTTTCAGTGGCCAGGATGAGAGCCGTGCAGAACTGAACACAACCCAGCGGCCTGCAATAACCCAGAGCAGATAACATCAGAGGCTACTGCTCACAGGGTGACATTTAAACAATCTGTCAAGGCTGACTGTGCATGTGCATGAACAAGAGAGAGAAAGAGAGAGAGAGAGAGAGAGAGAGAGAGAGGGGTGGGGGGGGGAGAGACTGTGTGCGCATGTGAGTGTGTGTGAGAGGGCGGGGGAGAGAGAGAAATATGGGTTGACATTTTAAAACTGTGAGGCTGGGAAAGTGCAGTGAGACTGAATAGGTCTATTATCCAACTGCCAAATACAGTGTGAACGAGTGGGCTAGATAAGAATGTATGCATGCAGCTCAACTCAGGAATCACAAGTTTCATTAATAACGTATGGTGATTCCCGACAAATATAAATGATAGTTTGAGAGCTTGAGGGTGGTGCTTAGCATCTACTTGAACTATGACAGCAGAAGTCCTCGACTATCTCAACATCTATTCAATGTCCTCTCAGTTCCTCTGACCATTCCAGAGTCCCTAAACAAGCAGGCTCATGTCGTTATCGTCGTCCCCCAGCAGCTTCACCTCTGGTGAAGATGTCCTGTCCTGTTCTGTCCCCTCTCAGGTTAATTACACCACTGTAACAGCAGTGATGGCCGTGAATAAATTGTGCAACCAGGGAGGGGAGAAGGGGGGGTGACCTAAGGGACCGTGAGAAACGGAAGGAAGTGCAATGTCCCTGGGTGGAGATATGGCGATGCTGCTGCTCTCTGTCTGACAGCTACTGCAGTGGAAGGGAGCCATCGCTCACTGGATCATTCTCTATACAGCCACAGGCTCATGCTAAAACACCCCATGGGTTAAGTACTGTAGGCCTTCACAAACTGGTAATTTCTTGTTCACATTGGCCAAAGCTTAGTTTAGGCTCTTTCAATTATCAAAGTCTCCTTCACTATAGACTACATAGACATTTGGCTTAAACTTAGATTTTCGTGTATTATTGAAGAATGCTCATTATCTTGCTGCATGCATGTTACTCATCAACAGTCATCACACCATAATCAAAAATAAGTAAAATGATTCAAACAAAAGTAAAATGTCTCTAAAATTTAGAATAAGTGCAGAGGGACAAGGTGCCAATAGTAAGCATTGAAACAGAGGCCTGAGGCACAGCCTAAAATAAACTGGGATCCATCTCTGAGCCCATTGCCATAGGCCCCGCCTCTTAAAACAAGGAGAGGGGACAAAACTAAATGCAAGAGTTCAACAACTTTCCCTCTAGTGCAACACGCCACCAGCATGTTGATACAGGGCAGCCAGCGGTAGCTTCAGTTACACTAAATTTAAACTAGACAGATGCCACACATAGCTGCTCGTGCCTCGCCCCAAGAAACAAACATCTCTCTCATCACTCCGGGGCGTCAGGCCCCCTCAGTTTCACACCGTCTGGAGGGTTAGGGGGCACCCACATGGCATGCTAGCCCACATGTAGAACTCTCTGACTAGGCTTGCCCATGGCTCCATGGCCTGACCCAACCAGATTGACACAGAAAAAAACAATGCTAAAATGTATTATTATTTTACTCAACTTGTTCATAATACCGACAGTACGCAAAGTCTACAGCAAGACCTCTATGCTAACCACTAAAGCATGCACTTTAACCTTGATTGAAACATCAAATATGCAGTATAGTTGCCAAATGTGACTACCAGTACTCAGAAACAAAAGCTTCACAATTAGCCATCACTGACTTAGGCCTTTCTCTTTCTTTTACTTTTGACACACTTGAAGACAGTCGCTTAAACAACAGTTGGTCTGAGCAGTCACACCTCCATCCACCCACCCACTCACACACCGTGGCAGTGTCTTGGAGCAGAGACACTCACCTGGTGATGTGGCGCACAGCATTCTTCCGCTCCTCTCTCCCGTTAGACGGTAAAGCGGTGTGCTCGACTGGACAGCTTCAGGCGTGCTCTGGGACTCCTGCTCTAACAACGCTCTAAAACCTGCCGCCTGCCCTCTGCCACTCTCTCTGGGAGCTCAAAATAGTCCACCATGAGAGCGATGTAATTTCAGTCTTTCCCACGACTGAGACAGACTGAGCCAGTAGTCCAGACACAGGGCAAAAAGAACAACCAAAGAGCAGCTTTCTCCAACAGACCGTCACTTTGACAATTTCTTCATACGTCTTAGCCATGACTCAATACTAAGTTACAACATCAACTGCCTAAATAGCATTCTACTACCACATACCAAAGTGTCAACCTAACTACACCAAACCAAATCAAACCTGATTACAGTTAAGCCGAGACTGCTCATATCTGGAGACTTCATTAGATCAGTCTCTGACGTAAATGTTGGTCTCTAATATCCTGAGAAATGAGGGAGAAGAGAAGACAAGCCTCAGTTGTCCTTGTTGAGGCCTGCAGAGAAAGAAGCAGCACAGCAAGAAAGAGACAGAGAGACAAAAGGAAAGGTAGAAAAGGGTATCTACTCCTTCACACCCCAGAGAGGGCACTTTTCCCGCTCACACCATCTCTACCACACAATGAGGACACTTTCTGTGCTACACTATCACAGTCTGCAAGGAAGATCGATGTGACAGGTGACTGAACCCAAAGGTAAGGCAGTGTAGTTGAATGTTCTGTCAATTAAGATTTCAACTTCTTACATTCATCACAGTTGTTCATTAAGGGGGGAAAACCCTTGAGTTACTAATGCCTTTAAATTATAGAGCACTGGAATGTCTTACTTCAAAGGGAACTACATATCCTGAACAACAAATCATGAGCTGAGAATGAGAACACCAAGCAAAGTACAGTGTTTCCACACACAAGGAGGAGGAGAGGTACAGCCATGGAGTAAGCCTAATAGGTCACACTGAAAGAGAAGAAATGAGGTGAGTCTCTATCGGCTCTCTCTCAATGGCTCTTACACCAACTTCTACCATTGAAATAAATCAACAAACACAGTACCAGACTGACAGGACTCAGAGCATGACATGTAGATTACTGAGGAAACGGTCGTGTTAAACACACTTTCAAATACAAAATGATTGATATGATGACAATAAAATGCATACTAGGCAACTACCGCAGGAGTTGAACTAGACTATACTGTTCCATTCAAGAGGTTGGAGAACTTACTATGCACTACAGATATATTTACAACTTATACAATTTTCATTGATTGCTCTTTAATCCATCTACTAGCTACATGTAGCCATTTTGATGTCTAAGGAAGACATTGGTCTAGGCCTAAGCCAAATAGAATAAACTTAAATTGTGAAATCCTTTCATATTTGTTAGGATTAAGGTGGGCATGGCGATGACAAAATGCTTAAAACATCAATTGGCTGCACCAGGTTGGTGTGAAGATAGTTGGTTTGTGACTGACCACAGGTGTTGGCCAGAGCTGTCGGGGAAGTGGGATTTCTTTTCTTATCTTAGGTTGGACATATTCTTTGGGATTCTTTTTTTTTTTCTTAAGTCAGAAATACATTTCTCAATCATCTTCCATGATAAAAATAGGGATGACTTCTTTGACTTCTGGTCAAACATATGGAAAATCATCTAAGAAAACATCTACCAGAAAAACTCTAAAAAGGTGTTTAGAAAAACATCAAACCTCTATTTAATGTTCAAGTATAGACCCCGGTCAACTAATATCAACACTTATATTTCATTTTTAGGAAATGGTTTGGCTTCTGTACGATTGAAAATCATTGCCCAGCCTCCAGGTTATTCTGTTACCAAAAACCCACATAAGTGTAAGATATTTCAAATTTCTCTGCCTAATGAGGAGCGATGGTAATGAAGTTAACAAAAGACGTATAGTTAACAAAAGACGTATAGGTAGACCTACCAAATACTTGTAGTGTTTTTATTGAAATCTATTTTGTTTATGAATTAAACTGATCATTCTGTTACCAAATCAATAACAGAATGACAAATCAAATCGGAATTACTGAAATTTAATTGGCTACTTAAGGAACCCTTTTGGGTTCCATGTAGAAACCTTTTCACAGAAATTAAAAAGGGTTCCAAAATGGTTCTTCCACAAGGACAGACGAAAAACAGATGGAAATCCTACAGTAGTAGTTAGTTACAAACCATTGCATCAACATCCTCATCTCATGCTGAAATAAATGGAGACTTCATTGTTGTTCAGGGGGGAAAGCAAAGCCAGCAAATCACACAAAGAGTCCCAATGTGGGAAGGATCCTATCTCTGAGGCAAACTAGGAGCAGATTGGGTGTCACTGTGTGTATCATGACATTGGCCTACTTGTATTTTATTGTTTCCAAATAAACTTTTTGCTGCTAAAATTGTAGCCTATTTTCCTTTTGGTATATTCAGCAAAGACAATGAAAACTACAAATGTCATTTGTGATTTATTTCACATTAAATTAAGAGTTTCAAAGGCAGATTTATGTTTCTTGTGTTTTGTGAACTTTTATCAATTTCCCTTTTTAATGTTATATATAAGTTGATAAAATAATACATCATTACCTTAATGACAGTGTCTATTGTATATTTCTACCTTGCATTTCTGTAGGGGACCTATTTAGTAATTCTGTTACCAGATGTAAATCCACATCACTTACTGCAGGTCTACAACCAAAAGAGATATTTTCAAAGTCAAGGTATCATATGATAACTAACACCCCACTTTTTCTGCAGACGTATTTAAGTTTTGTGAAACATGGTTACATAAAAAACCCGGGGAGACTTTAGGGTCATTCTGTTACCGAACTTTGAAGTTGCACAGTTCTTAAAGTAAATGTGTGTTTTGTATTTTCAGTTGAAATTGTTAGAAGTAGTCCTTGTGCATAGAGTTGTATAGTTTGTTAAACTTTTCTATCAAGGGTTTTTGTTTGGCATACATTTGAAAGTGAGAAATTGAGTCCCAAGGTTATGGTGGAATTACCCAACAGCTAGCCTATAATTTCGAAGTCTAAGGAACACCAAGACATACGCCTAGGCCTAAACCAAATAGAATAAACAAATACTGAAATCCTTTCATATTTCCTTGTTTTAAATACAATAGGCCTATCTGGTAGCAGAGGAGCTGTGCACAATATGACAGTCATAGCCCAGTTCAAGCAACAACAATAAAATAGTGAAGGGAAAAACATGTTAGAAAACCAGGGGAAATCCAGGAGGAGCTCAAGATAGCCTAGTTCCAGCGAGCGAGCCCTGACTTGTGTGTCTAAGTTGAGGAGAGGGAGACCAATTCAGCTTGGAGCGTAAAACTCAATGTTACTGAGACTGTGTGATACTGTGTTACACTCCAGTTATTAATGTGGACAGGCACACCCAATACGGACAAAGGCATACAGTCCTTCCAGATTAAAACCACTTGTACAGTGGGTGCTTTTAATCCTATGCTCATTCCAGACGTTTTTCCTCTCGCCCCTGTCTCCTTTTTTTTTCTAATCTTGGGAAGAATTAGCCAAGCCTTGGGTTCACCATTTTGCCCGAGTTTCGTGAAAAAGACACAGCTACCTCTGAATTGAATGGGACTAAAGGTTTACTGGACAGACATCAGCTCATGTCCTGGATCTGATAAAAACGTTGATACAGCTCATGTCCTGGATCTGAGTTGAGTTGATACAAATGAAGTTGTCATGGTTTTTTAGATAGTCCTACAGTAATATGTTATAGTAGTTATGTTTGAACCATGGTTACAGAATAATTCCCACATTATATGTTCAGGGACCACTTGTTGCTATCCTAATTCAAAAAGTAGGCCACACAAATTCCTGTAAATGCAGCAGAGATGCAAGTTAGCACAAGCATTGCCAATACCAGGGCGTCTTAGTCGTGCTCAGCTCAGGCTAGTCCTTATGTTCTATGCTCGTCAGTCCCTGGACTGGGTAAGATAGTACCTAATAACCTAATAGCAGTCACATTAGGGCCAAGTCATGCTCAAAGCACTAAGTGAAATTAAACAACAGCAGCTCAAAGGAAGCATCTCAGTTTTGCAGATAGAGCCATTGATTGCCTTTGCCCTGATGTCATCATTTACAATTGCAACACATTGAATTTACATTGACATAGCTTAGCCTGAATGGTTGGTCGCTTGGCTTCTCTTGTCTCAAAATGTATTAGGTGGTTGTTTCCAAACAAAAATAATACACAAGATTTCTTAGGACAAAATAGCATAACCAGGCTTTCCCTGATCCGTGTTATTTCCAGCAGACTTGGACAGACTGACAGTGATGATATGCATTCCCCTTCGCACACACATCCCTCTTGAGTGAGAGTCAAATATTGGGTCCTGTTGATGGCAAACTGAGAGCAGTCTGCAGAGATAAAAAATAAAAATGGCAGCAAGGTGACATACGGTTAGTGGTTATCTGTAGGCTTGGTTTAAAAAAAAATAAAAAAAACCTTCATAGGCCCAGCTAGGGTTGTGAACTGCCTAGTGTACAGTGTCATAGCCTGCCGCCTCACTTTCTATTTGTTTTCAGTTCATGACTGTTCTGATTTATTGTATTGTTTTTGTTATTGTGGTTTAATTACTTTGTCAAGCTGCATTTCATTGAAAGAGTTCGTTCTGATCAAAAGCATTGTAAATCAATGTAAATAAATGATTTATTCTGGACAATAATGAGGCTTTGGAATCCTCAAATCTAGGCTACATTTGGTTGACAGATTAAACAATTCAACTGACTTGGGAAAAAATGTAATTGATAAGAATTGCAATCAATTATTACTATACATAAAAGCGAAACTCAATCTAACAATAAAACCATATGCTGCAGATGTAATTTAAAAATCTGTTTAGTAATTATCCCTGATTTCACATGATGATCACTGACCTTTGTTTCAAGTGTCTAACAAGTCACACTTGCAAATGTCGTATTCACAAGCAACAATGCTTGCAATTTGTCAATGAGATTCTTAGCAAATAGACAAATGGCTGCAGAACATGTATTAATAAACTCGTTAAAAGCATACATGCATGCTAATGCATGCATTAAAGTAGCCTACTGTTTGGAGTAACGTAAGCATTGCACTTTGCAGCGAGCACAGCGCCTAAAAGGTAGCATTAGAGATTGAATGACATCTACGCCCGTTCAGACTGTGTTAGCTAGCTAGCTAATGTACCTATTTATGAACAACTACGCTTATATTATAACTCTTCTTTCATCACAGTAGCCACATACTGAACAACTGCGTGTACAGGGTTCATAGACGGTATCTGTGGTCATTATCTACTGCACTTCAAACGTAGTTTTTTTTTTGCAAGTGAACTTATGTGGCAAAATAGGGCAGCAGATCGAATAGCTACTGTACTTAGCTACCTAAGCTAACTGACAGCTATCGCGAGCTTCCTTGTTACTTGGCAAAAGGTGTTAGCTACAGTGTTAGTTTCATTGTTGGCAAAAAAAGTTAACAAATGGAAAATGATTTCTTAAAATACGAATATGCATAAGGCAGTAATAAATTCATATTTAGATATACTAGCTTCAATCTTGTTGTGTTGCAACCAAAGAAGGAGTCTGGAATGTTGTTATATCTAGTCTAGAGCTATCAACTAACGCAAGCAGCTTTGTAAACCATGCACTGCTGCAGCAAATTGTATTCTTGAATACAATATTGTCTGTTATTCGCAGCTAGGAGAAATTTAAAACACTGACTGACCTGCGGGGCCTAGCGACTGCTGTTGCCCGTCCTCTCCGAAGATCAGCCTGAAGTCCAGCTCCTCATTACCGGTGCAGTTTGCAGTAGTCATCGGGTTTGACAGCTCGGGTTTACCCGTCACTTGAACGACGGCTAGTGCAAAATACTTCTAAATGTCACAACATTTACTAACTGGAACACCAAACTTTTGTTTAGCTCATGAAATTCTAGCAACAAGCGAATGTGAACAAGTTTGCCTCCTTGAATACAATTCCAAAATATCCTCCACCCCGACGTTTCCAAATACAATTCTCCTACACCTTTGATTGTCCTAAAACGCGCGTGCTCTTTAGTCTGAACGAACGTGAAGTTGATTTATCGATGTTTGGTGTCAACAAGACGGACAAGGTTGTGACTCTCTCTCTCTCTCTCTCTCTGACTGGAGCTTCTATCCCAACTTTTACTAACAGCGCGTGACAGGGCAGTTCCAGCAGTGACGTCAGCAAACTCGGTAGACAACATCACACACACACACACACACACACACACACACACACACACACACACACACACACACACACACGCACACGGTGGCTAAGACTGGCAGGAGCTCCTGGGATATGTAGTTGACCCTATCTCATGGGCTCTCATTTTTTCATGTTTCATTATGCTGTCATGGAGTTTTTCAAATGGAAAATGTAATTCAGTATAGTAATGGGGAATATGCTTGCATTCTAGATAGCTGCAAATAGTTAAGAATGATCTTACTCAGCCATGCATGTCCATTAAATTGTGACCTAATGAATCAGGTTGTCCAAATACAGAAGGGGACACTCATGGCAAATTGTGGTTAGCTACTGTAGAGTATGTATTTTTTAACAACAGTATAAGCAACCTGGAAACTAAGGAGACACATGGCATGCTATATGCTATATCAGGTTCTACTGGTGGCATGCCACAATGGCCACCCATTAGCAAACATTTTACATTTTAGTCAACTACTCATAAAGATATGTTTCCAGCCTCTGTGGGGCAAAACTGTTGCAGTTCATCATTAGATTAAACCAGATTATGGCTGACCTTTCAACCCTCTCTCTTAACTATATTTCTGTGGCGACAGGCCAAACACAGTTTGGAAAGTAATGACATGATGCAATCTTGACCTTTTGATCCTTCGGTCATCAACAGGATACAATGCAGCTCTGAGCTGTACCACTTATCTAGGACTTTCTCTATTCAGTAAAATACACACTTACATTTTTGTTTGTTCACTTCCTCTGGATTTGCTCGATGAAAGATGATAACAGCGAGTGAAAGTGGAGAGTGACACTGTTTATGTGACTGGGAGAGCTAGAGCTACCCTTTAGCAGAGTAAATCTGTGAGTAGAATTAAAAAGGAGTAAAGCCGGCTGCTTACAGGCTGTACCTACCAGGAGAATTTGACCTCTCACTTTATCTGACCCATCAATCTTCTCAGGTAAATCTATATTGGGTAAACAACACAATAACCCTAACCTTTCAGTTGTTGTTGCTTTTGTTGTGCTACAGTAAGACTGCTTTCGGTGGTTCAAGATACTTCACTCAAGTATCTGTAAAACAAAACCAGTATGTAAAATACACACACACACACACACACACACACATACACACGCACACACACACACACACATCAGAATATTGATCAAGGTGAAAGCATTATAAATATACTGCCAATCAAGAAACAATCTATCAGGTTTTTAATTCAATGATTGACTGCTTCAAGATTTTTGTTATGTTTGATAACACACACATAATGTTTTAAAATACAAATAATGTTTTAAAATACAAATAATACAAATACAAATAAATACAAACAGTAGCATAATCTATTCACTCGTCATATCACATTACTTAGAGGAGCAATTTAAATATTATATCTATATGAAATTTAATAAGTCATTACATCTCATACAAAATCAGTCAATGAAAGCTTTTCTTGCACATTCACAAACTTGTGGATGTGAATAAAAACATACATTATAGTAACCACAAGAAGATTTCTCTTTAATGGTGGTATAGCTCAAAATATGCATGAATGTATTCGATTAGTGCAAACATACAAGAAGTGGGAATATACAAATATTTATAAAAGTCTTGAATAAAAAGAATCAAAAACATTGTACCAGTGTGCATTTTTTAACACAAGGTTATCCAACAAGACTAAGCATTACTTGTACACCGCCCTCTCATCAAATATGTGTGACAGGGAACATGAAGCAAAAAAACTAGACGCATGTGCGCGTAGAGATGTCAATATCACCTTTTCTGTGGTCTTAATTTCCAAGCAAAAGCACTACATGTAACCAAAACTCAGTGACATTCACTGTATGCCATTAACTGTAGAAATGTGTTAAATCAGAAAAGATCATTAGATCATACTCACTAAAGCTGTTACCTCAAATTCCATATCTTATTCCAAATACAGTGCAGCACAAGAGCCTCCTTTGGTACATTGAGCACTATACATTCCATTGTAACATTCATTTTCTAATAATTATAAGAATTGTCTCACCACTATTTCAGTGAACCGTATTAATCTAAACATACTAATCTGGGGCCAAATAGAAATACAATATGTTTTACCAACCCCTGTAGTTTGATATTTTATATCTTTCAGAAGTCAGATGACATTAGCTAAAAGGTAGATGTATGACCAAACATATTTCATTGGATGAAAACAAATGAATTGCACTTGCTTAAACCTCACAACCTACCTTGGTCAATGCTTTTGTGTAATCTCATTTGATGTGTTGACATCTGCACGATCATACTATTTATCTAAATGTGAATAGTATGGTGTGTGTGTGTGTGTGTGTGTGTGTGTGTGTGTGTGTGTGTGTGTGTGTGTGTGTGTGTGTGTGTGTGTGTGTGTGTATGTGTGTGTGATAATCATTCTTAAAATATGACCACTTGGCATGTTTGCATGTCTCTTACTGCAGTTAGCATGTCTCCAGACCCACCACTGTTTAATTCAGGTTACCTGTGTGTCTCTTATCTTGTCAGATGACCTTTGAAGGGAGAAGATAAAGAACACGGTATCCGCGAATTGTGTGGGAGGGTGTAGATGTGGTTAACGATATTAAGTTCTCGTAAAGAAAGTTGTGAGGGAAAAAAAGCCTCTACCCCCACGCTGATCCTGTGTGAGAGGTGACACTCTTTCAAGGATCGAGGCTTCTGCTGCACACACTGCACAAATGCAAGGCAGCACCCTACAGAGGAGAGAACCCACAATATGGGTTGAATATTGACAGTTATCATATTACATAAGATCCTGTGTCAGATCTTCAAATGATAAAGAAGGAATTACTTGAACTGCTTAATCAACCAAATAAGAACTAATAAGATGTTTGAACTGTTCAACAGCAATGTCAGTCAGACATAAATATCAGACAAAATTAACCACTTTTTGAAAGGTGCAATCTGTAATACAAACAACAAAACAGGCTCCCTGCCTTTTTTGGTCAACAGCTGAGCGATGGGGCTGGAGAAATTTAACCACTTTCAGTTTATAGACAGAGCTATTGATGCAAGGACTGACCAGCCATGACATAAAAATTATTGTTTTAATCATGTTTTGAAGCTATACAGTGTTTGTTTACAATTGCATTGTTTACATGGATAAACACAAGCTTATATTTTGCTTATATAAGTAACAATAGAGTAAAATAAGTGTATAGTGTATTTTGGGTTCTGACTGGGTAAGACAGTTGATCTAAGCTCTTGAGGCACTTTTATATCAATGGCTTTATATAATAAATTTAAAAGTCCAAAAATGGATGTAACAATTACAGATTGCCCCTTTAATCAATACATTCAATAAAGTGTACTCTAAAAATACATAACATGTGTCAATGATTAAATAACGTAATCTGTGTGTAGTATTCTCCAATATTGTTATTTCACTGAGTTAAGTCTGGACAGTTGAAGCAAGCAAGCACATCTACAACAGCAATTGTTTGTCTAGGGACTTGGTATATGCTGCCCTCTTCTGTTCATTTTTTTTTAAACAGCAACAAAATAATTAATAAAAAATGGTCACCAGCCCTGTCCAGATGATTTATTCATGAGGCACTTACTGTAGTTTATCATACAGGTAATGGATGCCACAGCAGAACTGGGTCCAAATAATATTTATTGTATTTCAATTACTTTGAATTATTATTTTTTAGCAATCGTGAGTGGCCTTTTTATACCATTAATATGACAGATGCCTGCCCGCACGTGATGTACAGTAAACGTTCAATGTGGGTGTTACTGTATGTGTACATCTCACAACGCACATTCTACTCAAGTGTACGCACCTTTAATCTGCTGTAATATCTGTTAGCACACATATTATCGTAAATATCGTACCTTTGGTTGGTGAAGGCTGACTTGCTGATGACGTTCTTGGGTGTTTCTCACGAACTTGGCTCTGTCCTTGTATCAATGTCAGAGAGAGACAAACATTTTCCCTTGTGTAATGCTTATAATTTTATCTTAATTTATTGTTTATGTTAAATTAAATAATTGTGTAAATCATTTTTCATTAATTTTAAAACATTTTCCAAGACAACGTCTACCGTAATAATTGTTACGGTTTGATATGACATAAAAACATTTCTGTTTTTAGGGAAATGTTTTAAGTAAACATAAGACACACTTTAAAAGGAGCTCAAATATGTACAATTCAGTATTATTTTCAAGGAAATATTTGCCCAAACATAATGCATTTCGATGGTGAGACGCAGATTGCACTAGATGAGGAACCATATTACGGTAATGAGCATTACGTGTTTGATAGAAAAATCAAACAGAGGTCACTAGGCACCAGAAGTGGCAATTTTTAGAACGTCACTGTTGAAGCTAGAAACACCAAACCAACTTCATAATGTTCAGAAAACTCTAAATAAAGAACATTGGAAAAAGCCTTTTTGATACTTTTTAAACTACAGTATATAATGTAAATTTGCATAAATTAACATGGCTTTTAATTGCCATCATGATGACATTTTAAACACTACTGCTCTTAACACTTAACACCTCCTATGCACGGTTCGACAGCAACAACACTGTGCTCCCCATTAAGGCTCTTGCTGCTCACGAAGACAGCGTGTTAGCAATCAACACGGCTGATGTGAGGAAGGCTTTTAAGCGCGTCAACACCCGCAAAGCAGTCAGACCAGACAACATCCCAGGCTGTGTTCTCAGAGCATGTGCCGACCAGCTGTCAGATGTCTTCATGGACATATGCAATATATCCCTGTCCCAGTCTGGAATCCCCATTTGTTTTAAAGCGACCACTATCATCTCAGTCCCTAAGAAAACCAAGATAACCTGCCTCAATGACTACCGCCTCGTTGCGCTCACCTCAATCACCATAAAGTGCTTCGAGAGGCTTGTAAAGTCACATATCAACTCATCATTACCTGCCACCCTCTTCAGTTTGCATACTGCCCCAATAGATCCACAGATGACGCCATCACCTACACCCTGCATACTGCCCTATCCCACCTGGACAAGAGGGACACCTACGTGAAAATGCTGTTCATTGACTACAGCTCAGCATTCAACAGCATTGTCCCCTCCATGCTCCTCACTAAGCTCAGGGACCTGGGTCTCAACAACTCCCTATGTAATTGGATCCTGGGCTTTCTGATGGGTAGACCCCAGGTGGTGAAGGTAGGCAGCATCACCTCATCCACTTTGACTCTTAACACAGGAGGGGCTGTGTGCTCAACCCCCTGCTGTACTCCCTGTTCACCCACGACTGTGTGGCCACGCACAGCTCCAACTCCATCATCAAGTTTGCTGATGACACCACTGTGGTTGGCCTGATCATTAAAAACCACGAGTCAGCTACAGGGATGAGGTAAGAGTCCTGGCAGACTGGTGCCAGAATAACAACCTCTCTCTGAATATCAGCAAAACTAAGGAGGTGATTGACACCCCCATCTGCATCAGAGGGGCCGAAGTGGACAGAGTCGACAGTTTCAAGTTCCTTGGTGTCCCCATCGCAGAGGACTTAACATGGTCACAACACACTCACTCTGTGATCAAGACCATGCGTCGGTGCCTGTTTTTCCTCAGGCGGCTGAGGAAATTTGGTATGGACCCCCAGATCATTACAAACTTTTACAGATGCACCACAGAGAGCATCCTGACCGACTGTATCTCTGCCTGGTACGGCAGCTGCACAGCCCTAGACCGTAGGCTCTACACGGGGGCCGTGTAGGCTCTACACGGGGTGGTGAAAACAGCCCAGTCCATCATGGGATGCAACCATCATGGGACGCAAGCAAGATGAAGGCTGGGAAGATCATCAGGGCCCCCAGCCACGCCCTGTTCTCTCTACAAAAGTTACCGGAACATAACCCCCCCCCCCCCGCTCAAACGTCAATACCTCTACCCCCCACCCTACTCAATACTGTAAAACATCTAATCAATCAATTACATCAACTAATGCACAATTACGGTAATGATAACCTCTAGGGGAGTAAAGGGGGGTTACAAAGACTAGAATCAACTTGTAAAGTAAGATTGGAGGCTAGCTTACCCTGTATCAATCTTTGATCTTCTCTTAATAATGCATCATGGGTCAATAAAACCTAATTTAAAAAATCACAGCAATTTGGACAGGAATTTAAACAAATATTACAGTTATAATAATGTGCTCAGACACAGTGTAAAATATTTTTTGTGTATGTTGTAAAATCCCAGAGATTATCATTTTATTTGAATATGTGCCATTCTTGACAGATTTATATTTGCTTTAGTAAAATATTGAAATCAGTTTTAAAACGACATACATGTAAAGAAGTACAACACTGATCAGGAAAATGGATCACCTATTATTACTGTTAAAACACCCTCCCAGATAAAAAGCATTAAGATTTAAATCAAGCAATAGCTAATGCACCTTACTTAATTGGCAGCCAAACATAAGCTTGTGTAATATAAATATAAACACACACACACAGACACACAGACACACAGACACATAGACACACAAAGACACTGAGGCCATTAAAAAGTCTCACCAAACCTTTTAATCAACACTTTTTTTTAAAGATGGATGCTGAGCATATTAACTCTATGTATACCTAAAGCAATGTATTTAAAGTGATTAATCAAAGCAACCAGGAGTACATACGGTATCATGATGCAAGGACAACTTTCAAGTTCTTCTTATTCATTGTTTTTTCATAGAAAAAAAAATGCAATATGAAGAAAGAATTAAAACAGGAATTCCAAAGAAGCAAAATCAGTGTTGATAAATGTACAGTTCCACATGTGTGTGCTTTTATTTATTTTTTTACATTTTTTAAATTATTTTTAAAAACCATGAACAGAAACAATATCTACAAAGGGAGTCATCTGAATCATCTGTGCTGTGTTTAGTTTGAAACATATTGTAACCCCAAAGCAAGTGATGGAAAGGACCATGACACTCGTAATGGGCTTTGTATTGTGTATCCGAGAATCAAAGCATGGTTCTGCTTTGTCCCTGTTACTGATTGAATGTAAACACTTGAACAAGAAAAGAGAGACACTTTAAAACAGATTTTCTGAGGGAGTAAAAATAAATGAATAAATGAATAAAAGTAGGCATAAAAGTAGGCAAATGAGGTGTTAATACGAGAGGAGGCATTGCTGTCTTTGAGATTGAAGAGAGCATAAATATATGTACAACACTGCTCGCCATTGATAAAGTAGAAGTGAAATTCTAATGCAGGCCTCATTCAATGCCAGATTTGATTACAGATTACAAAGGTATGGTATACCACAATGGTGTGTGTGGAAATTAATGTACTGTGCACACAGTAGCCGCACCATGAATAGTTTGACCTTTTAACTGTAACGCAGCACAAAACAAGAAACAAGAACACAGATGAGATCAAAACAGAGCATGTAGATGTGCATAAAAGAAAGCTTATGCTTTTGCTTTTACACAGAAGGTTGAAATTATATTTTCTTTAATGTTTTTTAATTTTTAAATAATTTTTAGCTTTGTCAATTTAGGTTGTTACAGAGCCCTATCTTGCAACCCTGAGAAAATGAATCAGCTATTGAGCTGAGTACCGTATGTCTAAAATGAAAATAAGAATGGTCACACATTGAGTAAAACATTCTTAAATTGTGTTTTTGTCAACATGTCAAGGGCAGTTTCTTGAAAATAGCATAGGTCCTACCCATCATTATCATTACTATGTTCAAAAAGAGCCAAAAGTAAATGAATTACCATGAAAATATCCTCTTTCAGTTCATAATTGAAGGCATTGTAAAGGGTACTTAAATTAAACATGACCAAAAATGATTTGAGCTAAAAAGTCATATCTTAAAATAGTTAATTTAGTTTAAAAATAAATATGTATTAATTATTTGAGGAATGTTATGCTAGTCAATGCTAATTTAAAGAAAATGTGCTTCTGTAGTCCTCTGTCTTTTTGGATTAAAGGGTGACATGGTATATACCTACTTTTATGGGGGTAAAGCTAGGGAGAGTTTAAATGGGCTATTTGGGGAAAACATAGCAGTTGCTAATTGTGCCTCAAGACGTGACTTTGAGGTGTTATCTAACAATAACATGTAGTTGTCAAGAAATTGCTTCCAGATTTTTCTCTATGAACGATTTTGAAATTGTAACAATTCTAACGTTCAAAACAGACATTTAGGAAAAGTCAGGGAAGGAGGGGGACATAGGTTTCACAATGGCAGAGATATTTTATTATAAAGTGTCACATGACATCCGTGGGTGCCAAAATGACACATTTATCTAATTTTCTGGATACCTTGGGAATAGTATATGGACCTAGGGAGCCAGCAACCTGAGATTAAGTTTGTTTAGTAACAGATTAGAATTAGCAGAGCATCACAATTATTTCCCCTCAAAAATGCTAATGCAAAAATAAACAATCCCAAATCTTTGGTTGCTACTTCCTTAGTGCCCATAAAAAGATGAGTTGAACTTGGGTGAACTATCCCTTTCAGCATATTATTAGATGTTGCCCCCACTGTTCTCTACTGCCACACAGGTCTAAATTCCCAGCCACTCCTTAAATTGCAGAAGGAGAGGTTGCAAATGTATCAAGCGTTTACCGGTAATCAAAGACAGAGCAAATTTACGGTCTTGAAAAAAGAAAAAACTAAAACATTTCCCTTTAAGGCAAGTGGTGACCAACACATCAAAAAGCCTCGTCACAGAATGATGCCAGAATAGGCAAATCTAGTGAAACCTTGAGGAGCCTTCAGACATAGAAATAAGCCTAAAACACCATAAAACATTCCATCCAACTCATATTACAAAAGAATCACAAATCTGCTTAACATTTTTCAAAAAGTTACTTTGCGCTAAAATACTTGAATAATAACAACGTGGATTGAACTGCAATAAAGTGACTTTTCAAGAATCTGAAGCAAGTTATTATTTTATAATATGAGTTGGTTAAAAAACAAAAATGTTTCACACATGTTAATGATGGGTGGTGACAATGCTGACTCAACAAAATATGGCTATCAGGTAGCTCATTGTGAGAACTACATATCCCAGAATTGACTCAAGGAACCAAACACATCCAAGGTAATTGGAAAAATCATGTAAGGTTGTATTTTCAGTGGAACATCCCTTTCAATTGTATGCACATTTAGTGTGATGCAAGGATGCAACATGTACATTAGTTTAAGAGCTTTAGATTTAGGGGGAACATGTTGGTCACCACAGTGCATCACTACCAGCAATTGGCCCATCCCTACCTTCTCCAGTCCTTAACGGAATTGGGACCTGTAGTTTTACTCTGAAATAACATTTCCATCAACACTAAATCTACCACAACACACTATATTAAACAAGTAAAATCATTTTTTAAATGAGTTTTAATCAAAGTTATATATCTTCATAATAAATATGTTCTGTGTTGTGCCCTCTATCAATATAAATAGCAAAATATAGTGTCATATCTTCTATACCTAGTTGTATCCCTTTATTGTTCTCTCAAGCATCTTAACAATAATTGTCTTTTTATAAAATAAGTAGCTAAAACCAATACATCTTACTAGAAATCCTATTCAAATAAAACATTTTCAAATAATTCTGGACTCACAGCATCATGGAATAAATACAAAAACAACCAATGCAAAAATAGAATAAAATAGATGAACTGTGTCCAAGGGCATGGGCGTGCATAGATGCAAAAGTCACACAAAATGTCAACTACTAATATGAGATGAGCTTCTGAGGACATTATGAGTGCTAGCCGTTGGGTGGAGAGAAGTAGAAGAAATGGATACTTATTCCTTCCTGTGGCGATGACATATGTATCTGCCATATTCAGTTTTCAATTTGAAATTCCACGCAGTGTCGACGTAAAAATCAATAAATAAAAAAAGTTTCTAACACTTTGTGGTGTACATTCAGGAACATTCATATTGAAAGTGAAAAAAACAAAAACAATAACAAAACAAAAACATGTTATCAATATTCACTATAATTATTAACAATATCCATAGCCAATACAATTGATCATACATTATGTTACAAATTATTTCTAGTTTCTAGCAGTCCAGGCTCCCTGTCAAAGTGGTGTGTTCTTATAATTTCTCCTTTGAGGGGATCCAGATGTATGGTCCTGAATGCTCCTCTATCACCATTTTGCAGTGGTTGTAAATGTCCTCTAAAGTGTCTCCTTGAACCAGGGCTGAAAAGCAAGAGGAGGCATTTCAGCACAGTTTGCTTATCAAAGGTACTACAACCATATACAGTAGGTATACAGCTTGACTTGTACTTCAAGAAATTCAATCAGAGTGATTTTCAACAGAAAGTAAAACATATTGATAGGCTACTTAGTACCTGTGAAGAACTCTCCAAACTCCTGCTCTAGCTTTATGGCCCGGTCAAACGTCTTCCTGGCCTGCTCTTCTGTCAGCCTCTTATTCATCTCCCTGAGAACAGAAGATTGGTGTGAGGGACTCTCTACTCTCTATAACATGGGTTATGCAGTACATCAAGTTATGTCAGTCAATTCCTTGTGCATAGCTACAATAAATACATCTGTTATGTTATGAATATCAGTTAGGTGAGAACTCACATTAATGAATCAATGGACCTAGGCTTTATAAAGATGGCAATGGGATAGAGTTGTGCAACTTGTAGCCGTTTGATGGCGTTCCCAGATACGTCCAGTATACAGTGCTTACCCTGGGTTAGAGGAGAGATAAATGCATGTCATTCAATTTGGTCACCGTTGCACTGTCTCTGACATAAACAATCCACTGAACATTTTAGTGAACTGCTTGGGAACCTATATGGTAGCCCTTAGGGTAATACACAAGTTGTGTCAACAATATGTGTTGAGTCAACGTTAATTTGTTGTGTTGAGTCAACCCTATAAGAAGGTTCAGCTCATCTATAAGAAATATTTACAGTATATAGAGAAACAGATCCAGAATAGATGCAAGGCTATGACAGTGACTCTCACCCTCTCTGCCACATATTTGACTGACTGGACACTGGTTCCATACAGATTGTCATTGTATTGGCCTGCTTCAATGAATTTGTGCTCTTGGATGTCCTTCTCCATCTGTTCCCTGGACATGACAAAATGGTAATCCCGCGAATCTACCTCATAGTCCCTCTTCGGTCGAGTGGTATCTTGGGTGTAAGAGGAGGAGGGAGAGGAAAAAGAAAGCACTTGCTGTCTTTGAAACATTCACAAAGAAATGTTAAGACACAATACATTATGGTTTTGTGTCTCAACAAGACCAGACTCACTCAAATAGAAAAAATTACAATAGAGCTGATAGTTACTGTAGCTGCTTCTACAAAGGCAAGAACACTGGAAAGGCTACTGGCACAAAGTTTGCACCTGTTATTTTCAGAATATAAATTAAAAAAGGGAAAACAAAAAGGTAAATATTTATTTTCTGTTCTAAGCTTTGTTTTTGTGTGTCGAGACATTCTTTGCATAGATGCAAACTCGAAGTAAATTTGTCTTGCACTAATGCTAAATCTACAACAGGTTGGAACTTCACTACCTTCTTTTTACCAACAACATATACACTGGTTACACTACTTTAAATTATACCAACATCTAAGTGGCTCACTTACCTTCGTGCCCTGAACTGTTAGCCGCTTTATATGGTTTTAAAAATAAGATGACATAAAAGGAAAAGTAAATCAAAACCTTCAAATTCAGAACAATGGCAACCAAAATAAAAATGATTACTAGAGAGAACATCTATGAAAGAGGAAGATCTACAGTATGGCTGTGGAGGAGATCAATGTCTGTGGAAAGAGACTACACAAATTGTAATGTCAGTAGTATTTCCCAAACTTTTGATGAATTCACAGTATACATGTAGGCTGGAAATTAGAATGGGATTCTTGCAATATTGTGCTTGTAATCGGGATGTATCTTCAGAAAAGAATTCTCAAATGTCTTGCAAGTGTTGAAAGAAATTGATATGTGTAGTACTGTCCCACATTATTTGAAAAAAGTGTCCTGACAATCTGGTGCAAAGCACAAAAAATTAATGTGGTAGGTTACATTTGCTTATTGGGATTGATTTTAAAACTATACTGTACATGGTAATATATATTGGGCTAGAATATATTTGAGGGCAGCACAATTTTGCCCAAATAACCCAAACAATATGAAGGTTAGGTTGTTAGGTGAGACATTAGGGAAAAGGGTGAATACAACACAAATGAATTAATGGATGTGTTTGCTGTACTGTAAAACAAAATCAAAACACAAATGAATTAATGGATGTGTTTGCTGTACTGTAAAACAAAATCAAAACACAAATGAATTAATGGATGTGTTTGCTGTACTGTAAAACAAAATCAAAACACAAATGGCATGTTGGTGACACAGAGCCACTGTGTATGTACTTAATCTTCTGTTTAAATGGAGAACAGTACTTACCCGATTGCAGTCATTTTCATGACCCTAATTGTCTGAGCACTGAGGCTGCATCAACATACCATGACATCACACAACTATTCTGGCTTTTAGCACCCTGAGACAACATTTTCACTTGTGTATCTACACATGTTATTGCTTGTTTTCCAACAAATACAATGCTTGTACTCTTACATTTGGCATTTATTGTATTGTTTTTTATTGTATTGCTGGCCTCTCAGACAGACTGTAATTGTAAATAAAAACAGGTTCTGCAATGTCTTGCTTGGTTCTAGAATTGTTAAATGACTAAATAAATAAATGACTAAAAAAATAAAGCCTGACTAAACTTGAACAAGAAACCAGAGGGCTGCCATCTCAAATGCCTGGAACTCAATCAGGATTTCCTACAGTGTTGGGTACTTACGTGGAACACAGGAGCCAAATTTGTCAGGGAATTCTGATATCAGATCATCGTTGATTCTGTCCTTCATTGGTCCAAGGATTATTACAGGTCTGGCATAATTGACTGTAATACATGAATAATATTGATTGACTCATGGATACGTACCCAGTAGCCTAACCATAGCTACATATTAAAAGACATTTGAGGCATATTGATTGTAGATACGTTGAAGTCAGAATCCACCATGATGAGTCCACAGGAGAATGAAGGAGTACTTACTCTCTTGTCGAATGACAGGCTCGTAGGAGAGAATCAGTTCCTCTTGACTCCCTGGAGACATGAAACACACACAAACTAAAAGGTTAAGATATCGTGGGGGCTTTGCCAACGACTGGCCGAACAAACAAAAACGTTTGTGTGTCTGTGGTAATGAATGTTGTTGTATTATTGATCAATGCCCTTAACTGACAATACACTCAAAGTCCATATTGAAGTTAAAGCATTTGTGGTTAAGTTATTGAGGATAACTTATGGATATGAGAAAACTAATAGATATGATACAGGTATATTGATTGAATCAGACAAACTTGCTAAAATTGGAGTTCAAAGGTAGATTCAGCAATGTGACTTTGCTCTGTTCTGCTTCTTGGCTGATTAAAGAATGTTGCTTTATGAGTCGTCCTCACTGCACCTGGCAACTGGAATAATAAGTAATAATCATTAAATTACAGGGTGCATGCATCATAGCATACCCTCAATCTAAATGTCTTTGCACTCTATTCCACTATGATGCCAGATCAGTGTAAAAGAGCATGGACAGGAATGCCTGGTCCCTTTCCACTTAACTAC